>NC_073224.2:10750000-11053250 GCF_029281585.2 Gorilla gorilla gorilla
GCGGGCACATGTAGTCCCAGCTACCCAGGAGGCTGAAGCAGGAGAATTGCTTGAACACGGGAGGCAGAGATTGCAGTGAGCCGAGATTGTACCACTGCACTCCAGTCTTGGTGACAGAGCGAGACTCTGTCTCAAAAATAAATAATTAATTAAATAAATAAATGGGCAAAAGATAAGACAAACGTTTCACAGAAAAAGAAAACTTAAATGGCCCAGAAGCATATAAAGAGTCTAAACCTTATTAATAATCAGGAAAATGTAAATCAGAAGCACAGCTAGATGCCAATTTAATACCTACCAGATTGGCAAACATTAAAGACTTGGTCAGCATCAAGTGGCAAGGATATGGAGTAATGGAGACTAAAAGTTTCTGCTGGTAGGAGTGTCAAGTGTTACAGCCACTTTGGAAAATAATTTTGATTGATGCTATGAAGCAGGAACTGTCAGATGATCTTTTAAATAATATATCTGGCAGGGTGTCAAGGGCTTTGATTTTTTCATCATGCACGTAGAAGAAAAGTGCAGTCTTCTTCTGATCTTTTCTTTCCTTCCTCTCTCCCTCCCTCCCTCCCTCCCTCCCTTTCTTTCTTTTTTCTTTTTTCTGGAGATGGAGTCTCACTCTATTGCCCAGGCTGGAGTGCAGTAGCGCGATCTCGGCTCACTGCAACCTCCACCTTGTGGGTTCAAGCAATTCTCCAGCCTCAGCCTCCTGAGTAGCTGGGACTACAGGCGTGCGCCACCATGCCCGGCTAACTGTTTTTTGTATTTTTTGGTAGAGACGGGGTTTCACCATGTTGGCCAGGCTGGTCTCAAACTCCTGACCTCGTGATCCATCCTCCTCGGCCTCCCAAAGTGCTGGGATTACAGGTGCGACCCACCGCACCTGGCCTCATCTGTCTTTCAAGTGTGTGTAACTTTTAGGAATATGAAGATGTCATTTACAACATTATAACCAAGACAGCAAATTATCAAGACAAGCAGGCAGATAGAGGTTCTTTTTGGAGGTTATTTTCGCATGGTGGTTATTTGCACAAATATTTTTATTTATCAATTTAATTTATTTCCTAGAGTTGTAGGAGTCTAACAAGACCCTATTGCTCAGAGTTGCAAATAGTGATGAATGTACACATACATATCCAGTCTTCATAGAACAAGACAGTTTTTATTTGAAAGTTCTTAACCAAATCAATCAGATTCTTTAAACCACTTTTGTGACGCCGAGTGTCATCTTTCCCAGTGGCTGCGTGGGTGTTGAGCACCAGTTTTGATCTCTTTGACTCTTTTAGTTAATTATAAAAAATATTTTGAAGGCCAGGCTCTAGAATTTCATTATACGACATTAGAAAAGAATAACTAGCTTGTGGAGCTGTTTGATTAGAAGATGGAGAGAGGGCTGAGTAAGACTTCATTTAATAAAAATATAATGTCTTTTTTTCTACTTTAATAAAATTAAACCTGCACTTTCCTTACCATCTACCACTCCCATGTCTAGAGAAATCATTACATCTGCAGCAGGAGATATGCATGATAATGTTCATAAGAGCATTGGTCATAATAGCAATAAAAACTGGCAATAGTCCAAATATCCGTTAGAGGTAGAATGTATGCATACAATTGTGGCATATTAGTCCAACAGAATACTATACAGGCCGGGCGCAGTGGCTCACGCCTGTAATCCCAGCACTTTGGGAGGCCGAGGCAGATGGATTACCTGAGTTCAGGAGTTCAGGACCAGCCTGATGAAAATGGTGAAATCCCGTCTCTACTAAAACTACAGAAATTAGCCAGGCGTGGTAGCGTGCACCTGTAATCCCAGCTGCTCGGGAGGCTGAGACGGGAGAATCGCTTGAACCTGGGAGGCGGAGGTTGCAGTGAGCTGAGGTCGAGCCACTGCACTCCATCCAGCCTGGGCAATGAGAGCGAAACTCTGTCTCAAAAAAACAAACAAACAAACAAACAAAAAACAAAAAAACCCCCACTATGTAGCAGTGAAAATGAATGAACTACAACTATACATATAATATGCATGAATTATAAAAATAATATAAAAATTTAAAAAATAACTGAAATTTATGATTCCATTTCTATAAAGTTCAAAATAGGCAAAACCAAATCATATAGTATTGTCCAGGGATGCATATGTAGGCAGCAAAGGAACGATTACACAAAACTAGGATCGTGGTTACCCTTCCAGTGGGGGGAAGAGGAAGTGGCTGGGGAAGCCTACATGTGCTGCTGATGTTCTATTTTGTACACTGAATGGTTGTTCAGGGAGGTGTTCGTTTTATCACTTTTTAAATTGTACATATACTGGCCGGGCACAGCGGCTCATTCCTGTAATCCCAGCGCTTTGGGAGGCTGAGGCGGGCGGATCACCTGAGGTCAGGAGTTCGAGACCAGTTTGGCCAATATGGTGAAGCCCCGTCTCTACTAAAAAAACCAAAATTAGCTGGGTGTGGTAGCACGTGCCTGTAATCCCAGCTACCCGGGAGGCTGAGGCAGGAGAATTGCTTGAACCCAGGGGGTGGGGGTTGCAGTGAGCCAAGATTGTGTCATTGCACTCCAGACTGGGCAACAGAGTGAGACTCCGTCTTAAATAAATAAACCAACCAACCAACATATACATTCTCTTGCATACATATTTCACAAGGCGTTATTTATTTATTTATAGAGACGGGCACAAATTCAGGTGAGCTTGTAGACTGGGAGATTGCCTAAATTGTCTCTGTATTTTCACTGAAGCGTAAAGTGAGGTTCTCAGCTGAAATGTGCGGGGAACGTGTGGGAGAGGTGAAGACGGAAGCTATGAGTGTCATCCAGGAGAGCAGAAGAGCAGGCTGACAAGGGACTATAGTAAACCATGGCGTGGTGTCATGTGCCCATGTGAGGTTTGTGGACAGGATCAGTAAACTGTAATCAGTCAGCCTAGTTGTGTGGTTTTTCTTCAGCAGCATTCAGCTCATCAGGCGCAGATGCAGAGAGGTCTCAGAACAGTACAGGGTTTGCCAGGCTATTAAAATGGAGAAAGGGGCATAGATCTAGAGGGTACTGAGAAGGAAATAATTAATTATTGGCCATGGAATTTAGGCTGAGTGAAAAGAGAAACGAAGATGGGAGGGAGGTGATGTTAGGATTGATGGATTTGGGATCTTGATAAGTCGAAGACTTTTGGAATGTAGGGTACTAGCATGAGCTGGGAAGTTCATGGTTAGTGATGCTTAAAATTAAGATTTTTAGAAGTGGTTTAGAATATTACTAGTGATGGGCCGGGCGCGGTGGCTCACGCCTGTAATCCCAGCATTTTGGGAGGCCGAGGCGGGCGGATCACCCGAGGTCAGGAGTTCAATACCAGCCTGACTAACATGGTGAAACCCTGTCTCTACTAAAAATACAAAAATCAGCTGGGCATAGTGGCGGGTGCCTGTAATCCCAGCTACTAGGTAGGCTGAGGCAGGGGAATAGCTTCAACCTTGGAGGCGGAGGTTGCAGTGAGCTGAGACTGCACCATTGCACTCCAGCCTGGGCGACAGAGCAAGACTCTGTCTCAAAAAAAAAAAAAAAAAAAGAATGTTACTAATGATGAAAAGTTGAAGCCTTCAAAGAATGGCTGACATGAGATCAAGACATTGAATGGTTCTCAACCGAGGTCAGGCCTGCCAATCCCCTGCGGGATGAAATGTGGGGGATGCACAAGGACACGGGATGTTGCAGACTGTGGAGGGGGTAAAAGGCTGGTAACGTGCAGGGAGGGTGCAGAGATGCCATTAGGCTCATATTGCGGAGGATTGCCTAGCACGAGAATTGTCTTGCCCCAAACGACAGAGCCCCAGTTAAGAAACACTGGGCTAGGGTATTGGACAGATCACCTACATGAACGTAAGTGGAGAGTGACGACAGGGAAGTGCTGGAGACAAAGACAGTATGAGCAGGAAGAGGGACAATGAAGGGGAGTAGCTGGTAGAACTGGCTAGCACAGGTTTCACTGGAGCTGGAGGTTTTGAAGGGAAGAGGAGAAATTATTTCGAAGCAGCAATTGGGAGACGGAGGGTACACTTAAGGAGAGAGATTCTCAAGAGACAGCCAGGTTTCGGGTAAAGCAGAAAGGTCAAGAAACATTTGGAAAAATGGAGTCTTGGGTCATTTGCCTGTCACAGATTGAGAGTTCCAGAGGGCACATTGGAAAGGGGGGACAGTAAGGATGAATAGGGGTGCCGGCCAGATAAGGGCGTGTAGAGTTGTTGGGGATGAGTCTGGGGATGAGTGGCCCGGGGGGCTTGACCTTTCAGTGATGACTCAAGTGAACAGCATGGCCGCCTGAAGCGCCTGGCCCCGGCGGTCTCTCACAGGAGGTGGGATCTCATTTGGACAATAGTCCAGAATCCTTAGTGCCTGGACCAGGGGCTTCTAGGTAACTACTCCCTGCAGCAACACCAGAGGGTTTAAGTTCATGGTTCATGTTTATTGGGGTGGGTAGTCCTCGAATAATTTATGTAGCTTGAGTCAAACCCAGTAAAAATGTAGAAAGTCTTACTGCACCTCTACTGAATTTTGGAGGGGAGTCACCTAGCAGGTCCTTCAGATAGTCACATGTCCAGGCTGCCTGACATGAACTCATCCGGGAACCACGCAGAACTGAGTCTTATGCAGTTCAGCAGTGCTTCTTAAACATGGATGTACTCATAAATCACCTGGGGATTTTGCTAAAATGCCAGTTCTCATTTAGTGGACCCGGGGCGGGCAGATTTGCCGTTTCAGAGAAGTCTATGCTTGCATGGAAAGAAGAGATGCTTTAGAATCGGCTGAGTTCAAACATGGGCCTTCCCTGTGCCATCTGTGTGGTCTTAGGCTAAAATTCTCTCAACCATCTTTATGTAAAGCAGGAGTGATGTCATAGGCTGTTGTGAGAATTAAATGAAATAATGTGTGTAGTACTCAGCATGGGCCCAAGCACAAAGCAGAGGTAAAGATTTTCTTGTTTCTTTTTTGTCTTGTCCTCAAAACCCACAAAGTGACCTTCTGTGGATTATCAACTGCTTGCCAGGGGGTAATGCCAGGGTATTTCTGTGACACCCACTCACTGATCCTGGCAGAGGGAGAGGAAGGCATGAAAGTTTTCCTCAGTCTTTTTTTATACCTGAGTCTTGTGGCCTGGCTCCCATACATCTTATTCTGGTTTTTTGATGTGAAAATCCCAGCCCCACTGAAGTGGATATTCACTGGCCACATAGACTGAAGAGCGCTAGGTAGACCAAATTGCTTTTCTTAGTCTGATTTATTCTTTACTCCCCTATCAAATGCATATTCTTCTTCCGGTGGAGTAAAGCAGGCCTCATTCGCTCCACTCCACTTTGAGGAGCCTCATGGGTGGGGCTTCAGACGTACCTGAAGGCTGCCCAGGTATAAATCCCACAGATCACCTAGAAGTTTGGGGTGTGAAGGAAACAGTCTGGTAGCCAGTGGCTTTGGTAGAACCAGGCAACTGTAACTAAGGGAGGGGGTCAGGTGTCAGGGAAGTGCTCAAAGATGGGGGTTCTACTCCAGCCCTCACCAGTATGAGACTGGTTCATTCTCTGTTGGGACCATGACACCTTCCCAGATCAGGGCAGGGCCCCAGAATACAGATGGGCTCATCTACTCTCAGGAGAATGAATGCCTTCCTGAGCATGGTGAGAGGAAGCTCTTCTCTCCTTCCCCTCTTGGCTTTGACAGGAAGGAACGACCAAGGGGCAGGTATGAGAGGCCTCAGCAATGCTCTGGGCTTTGAATCCATAAGGAAGTAAGTAGCTGTCTGCCACTGATTTACTTCCTGCAAAGTATAGCAAGAAGCTGTTAACCTTTATTAGCACTGACTTCTGCACAGTTATTATAGAACAAGGTCAATATCTGGGTGATCAGAACTTCAGGAGCAGGTAATGAAAAACACACAACAAAAGACCACTGTCCTCCAGATACTTGGCCTTTCTCCAAGCAAGATCCCTAAGTTGCTTTACCAGATTTGAATTTGTAACCTCCTTGTTATAGTCTATTAGGAACCTGTGTTAGCCTGGGGGAAGAGCTCCCTTTGCTTCTTGTTCTGGAGGCCACAACAAGTAAGTTGTACATAGATCATTCTTGCTTAGAGTGGACAGGCATTGACAGGTCACAAAAGGCTGGTATTCATTTATTTAACAATAGTTAATTCAAGAGAAATTTTTGAATTAGTAGAGGAAAATATTGCTCCACAGTGTGCAAAAAGGCCAGTGGAGGAGAAAGGGGAAGGGGCAGGTTGGAGGTGCCAAGCATTGGAGAACAGGTTCGTAGGAAATGAGCTCATTCTCTCAGGCTCCTGCTTGCTTTGCTGCTTCAAGACAAGGGACAGTGTGTGCATAGGTCGGGGCTATTCCTCTGCAGGTCTGTTCCCTGCACTCTGGGGGAGGAGTCCGTTCTAGCTTGACCCTCTGCCTCCATTCCCCAGAAGTCAGGGCTGGCACCCCTCCCTGTGAGCAGGTGTGGCTATGCTATCTGACAGCTAAGGCACTGGCCCACAGATCTGCGCTCAAGATGAATGCAGGTGAATAAAGGTACATGTGCATGTGAGAGGAAGAAAGGATGGAGGGGCTGGCCGTCATGTTCCTGCCGAGCACACGGGATCCTTGGGTTTTAAAAATACACCTCCCCACCCCGCCCAACACAAATACACAACAGTTATAATCTGAAAGAAAGCACTATAAAACATTTCTTATAAAAGTATTTTTTAATAAATCAATGTATTTCAGTGTTGTAACATGATAGCCCAATGCTATATCAAGGTAGCAAAAGTGAAGATTCCTGGTATTTTGATATAAACACTATGAATGACAGTACACTTGCATTCAACTTCACAAGAAATTATCTTCAGGTCCATGAAGATTCTTTGACAGCTGTAACACTTTTCAAAAAGTAAAGATGTACATGTATTGAAAGAGAAGACAATGAAAGCCTACTAACTGATCTGGGCTCTAAACCATACTGAAGAGAAAGAGATACAATGGTTGTATGGCTAGCTTGCTGAAAAAACATCTAAATCTTTTAAAGAAAATACAGCATATATCAAAGTTACAGAGTAGCTTACAGAAATGGAGTCATAAGGAGACACACAGATTAGAACCCTGAAGCAGTGAATGTGTTTCTACCCGTTTTGTGATGGAAAGAAGCCATGGATATCGAGTCCTGCAGCTGTCTGTGGTGTTGAATCTCCTCATACACACAATGCTACCAATGGACTAAAACCAGAATTCCCTGCTCTGTACAAATGCTGGTGATGGGTAACTTGCTCTATTGCTGTGGGTCAGAGCAACAGCTGGCTGGATTCAGGCATCAGGACGAGGCTAAGATCATACACCACTGCCTTCTACACTCCTACAGAGTCACACTTTCCAAAGCTGATGCTCCCCTTGTAAGGGTTTAAAAAAAAACCCCAAGGGTATTTAAAGCAAACAGCAGAAACCAGAAGCTTCTGACCCTCTAACATGTATTACTGTCCAACCCACCATGAGAAGTATGTTCACCTGGTTACAACAAAGAGGCTCTGTATCATGTGTATATTAGTGGCCAGATTGTTCATATAGGGTTTTTCTTAACAGATTATCAGGTTGAGAATGATTCTTCTTCTCCAAGGGCAAGAAAAAGCTGGCTAAATGCTAGTTAATTAAATCCATTCTCAATTTTGAACTGTAGAGAAGAACCTGACTTGAATGAGATTTTCTAAAGGAAGACATTTCTTGCTCAACCTCAGGTATAATTAGATTATAAGGAATCTCACGTCCAGAATTTTATCTGCTGATTGTTAGTATGGTAATTGGCCTTAGGACACTATTTCTACTAGAACCCTTTACATTATTTTTAAACTCCAAATGCTGCAGATGAAAGTAAATACAACAAAATAACAATAAAATCACTTGTGTGCTGACTTGCTGGATTCTGGTTAAGCACAGATGGGATGTTCCTGATATTCACCAAGAAGTGTCTAACTAATGGCTACTGTGTGTGTGTGTCAGTAGCCCAGGTTTAAATCATATATACTTGAATGACTTAGAAAAAACTGTACTCCTCACATTATTAAAAATATTACAAGCAAACTGTATCCAAGGCTTTGTACTAACCATTTGGGGACAGGACTCTTTCTTTTTAGTGAACAGGTCACTGCTAGAGCCTTAGTGTTTTGCCCTCATTTTTAGACCTGAACCAAGTCGACATCTCATTAAGTTCATATATTCCTTTCTTCTGTCAAACCTCTTGAAACAAGCCTTCTGCCCCTAAAGAACTGAGAGTAATTTGTAAAGGCTTTCCTCTCTGGAAACAGAACAGTCGAAAGCATAAATTAGGTTAAGTGGCTTCATTGTCCTCAGGCTAATGCTTATAACCCAAGGTTTATTTTCCCTATGAACAGGGTGTGCTTACGTTGATAAAATGAAACAAAATCAGCTTATGGAAAAGTTAAAAATATAGTTTACTGAAAGATTATGTATCCTCACACAGAGCAATAGCAAACAATCCAATCTAAAAGTTTAAATAAATGTCAATAATTTTAAAACTATATTTTATATGTATATAAAGCTGAAGTCACTGCCTTGGATAGTGTTACACTGCATCCAATATTTTACGAAGGACATTCATTCTTAAGGCAGAAAAATTGAATTTGACATGTAATGACTTGGTTCTTACATCCAAGGGTCAAACTAGGAGTAGACTGGAGCAGACAGATTCCTTGCTAACAAGGATTTACCTGTGGTGACAGTTTCATTCTTAGAGTATATTACGTAAGAGACATACATTTGAGAGAACATATAAATATGAATCTTAAGACACACAAATATGATTTTTTAACGATTGGTCAATGAGACTAGGCATTCTATTATGATGTGAAATGACTCCCATGACAAACGCCAACATACTCTTTCTGACATGGTACATAAAAAGTATAAAATATCAAAGAACTACTTTTTTGGGGTAGACATTAGATTCTAGTTTTCAAGGTTTAGTATAAAAGGTAGCCTGAATAGTTAAAAGCAGTTGAATGTCAACTCACTGCTACTTGGAAGGCTACCACTTAGGATATTCCCACACCATCAAAATCCTGTGCAAGGAGGAAATACATGTGTATTAAAATAAAAATGAAGCGCCTCCCCCAATACATGTGCAACATACTTGTCAGTTACTACCAAGAATATCTTGAACGAAAACCAGCTAAACTATAAAATGAGTGGCATCAAAGTCAGAGAGACGTAAGAACATACCACCCCGCCTAGGTGGACAGATATTTGGGATGAAAGCAGGTGTTCCATGGGCACCTGGGGAGATGTGCTACTCAGAGTGGAAGGGGGTGTGAAGAGGAACTGGACCCAGGGTTCCAAGCCCTCAGGGCTGTGTGCTCCTTCACCTCAGGCCAGTCTGATTCTCTGCATCCTGGTGCCAACAACTTTAACAAAACAAACACAAATCTAAAAGACCATTCTTAAGCAGGTGATGGTGACTATAACTGTTTAAGTACCTTTTTGTGTGCCTATTTATGCCATAGATCTGGCAATTGTCAGAAGTATACAAAGATTACCTGCCTAATTTTTGAAGACATGAAGATTTTCTTCTTTCACTGTGGCAGGAGTCCATGCAAGATTTGTAAACAGCGATACAAAATACTGTAAACATAACTTAACAGAGCTTGTATAAAACAGAAGAAATAAATCCAGATTTACGAGTGGATAAAAAAAACAGAGGGCAGCTTCTTACAAAGTTCTCCCTCCTGCGCCAAGTGATTTTTTTTGATTACAAATATAATCCTGAGCTGAAAAACTGGGATTTGGGGGAGAGCCATCTTTGCATACAAAATATCTAAAGGATGCTTCTCTGTTTACTTTTCTCTAGTGATATTCGACTGCCAGAGACAGTTCTGAATGTGTGACTTTGGAGACATTTATAGTTTAGTGTGGCGCCCGGGTCTGGAGCCTGCTGCAGTGCTTGCCACGGAAGCGGATGCGGCAGCATCCTCTGCTTCCTCCAGTTCATCCTGGAGTTCTTGGCTGACACTAGACTGCAGAGCTGCGGGCGTGAGCCACTCCTTCGGGAGGCAACTCTGTAGAAAGGGTATACAGGAGCTGAAGTAGGCAAGTCGATTGATCCAGCGAGGAATCTCTTTCCCACAAAGAATCTACAGAAGAGAAAGAGTTCTGTATTAGGTAAGAGAGGTTAAGATTACCTGGTCCACTGCCAGGGAGTGGAGGGTGGGAGGAAGGGGGCGGCGTACAGAGAAGCCACGGCAGACTAGCCTTCAGTGGTGTCACTCCAGGCTTTTGATAACAAGCAGCTCTTTACTCAGGACCTGGGCTCCCTACTGTTGGCTCCATTCCTTCCTTTCTAAAGAACCTTGTCAAGTTGCTTACTTTTCATATCTGTGAAATCAAGCTAATTTCACTTGGCTCCTTTCTTTGATCTCTGCAACTGCTGTGAGACACACTGAAAAGTACTTTGAACACACAGAAGACGCTTGTTAATACAATATATTATTAGAGTAATAGAAGCCCCAGGCAATTGGAAGAGTCAATCTTGGATATTTTCCTATTTGTGAATTCTTCTTTTTCACAGATTCTTTTTGACTTTCCCCTTTCCTCCAGTGTCTATCACTCCATTTTTCCTGGTCTACATTTTACCCCTTTACTTCTCTCCCTGACCCACTTGTTTCAAGGAGCTCATCCTGGTCCAGAAAAAACAGCCTGGGTGATAGAGTGTCTCAAATTAAAAAAAAAAGTGTGGGCCAGGTGCGGTGGCTCACACCTGTAATACCAGCACTTTGGGAGGCTGAGGCTGGTGAATTACGAGGTCAGGAGTTCGAGACCAGCCTGGCCAGTATGGTGAAACCCTGTCTCTACCAAAAATACAAAAAATTAGCCGGGCATGGTGGTGCACACCTGTATTCCCAGATACTCGGGAGGCTGGGGCAGGAGAATCACCTGAACCCGGGAGGCGGAGGTTGCAGTGAGCTGACATCACGCCACTGCACTCCAGCCTAGGCAACAGAGTGAGACTCCGTCTGTCACACACACACACACACACACACACAGTTTTCCCAGATGATGACCTGGCTCTGTGACTCCTCTGCAGAAGCAGGCCTAGAGTCAGACAAGGCATGGAAGCCTGGGCACGCTTCAGTCTCAAGACACTAGCGGGATAGAAACAAGTGCCAGGAGGAATCCCTGCCCGCTGATGATCTGCTGCTTCTATAGTTGCCCACTTCCTGTCCTTATACTGTCCTTAGGACTCTTGAACCCTTCCCCCCCGCTCCTATTTCAAATAGTAAGAACTGGGTCTATTCTGTGCCCCTAACTTTATTCTTTATTATCCTCTTTCTCTTGTGCGGACGATGGACTGGGCTGCCGCCGTTCATGCCCCACTGCCACTTTGTTGTTTTTGCCTCCAATTATACCAAAGATTATGATCATGTGATCTCCAAGTACCATCTTAGATATGTGCATATCTTAGGTAGTAACTTTGGAAAGCGGTTTCACAGTACCTTATGTCTAAAAATTAGCTAAAATTTAATAAGCTGGCACCTATAATTATACAACGTGTACCTTTTCTCCCTAAAAGTTTAGCCCTACCTCTTAATGCTTATTACATTTATTTTAAATAGTATGTCTCTATCTTAACTATAGGGAAAGTGAGATGGTCTCACTTGAGGGAAGGTAGCATGTGCTAACCACTTTTGATTACCAAGCACCTATCACACTGCCTGTGAGTACAGAGAGGTAGACACTTAAAAATATTTCGGCCCAGGGCGGTGGCTCACACCTGTAATCCCAGCACTTTGGGAGGCCGAGGCCGGCAGATCATGAGGTCAGGAGATCGAGACCATCTGGCTAACACAGTGAAACCCTGTCTCTACTAAACATACAAAAAATTAGCTAGGCATGGTGGCGGGCACCTGTAGTCCCAGCTACTGGGGAGGCTGAGGCAGGAGAATGGCGTGAATCTGAGAGGCGGAGCTTGCAGTGAGCCGAGATCGCACCACTGCACTCCAGCCGGGACGACAGAGCAAGACTCTGTCTCAAAAAAAAAAAAAAAAGTGTACATGAGGCCAGGCATGGTGGCTCATGCCTGTAATCTCTGTACTTTGGAAGTCCAAGGCAGGAGGATTGAGACCAGGAGTTCAAGACCACCCTGGGCAACATAGTAAGACCTTGTTTACACACACACACAAATTTGCTGGGTATGGTGGTGTGTGCCTGTAGCCTCAGCTACTTGGGAGGCTAGGGCAGGGGGATTGCTCGGGCCCAGGAGGTTGAAGCTGCGGAGAGCCAAGACTGTGCCACTGCACTACAGGCTGGATGACAAAGTGAGATTCCATCTCAAAAACAAAACAAACAAAAAAGAATGTATATCAACTACATCTGCTCTTAAAAACACTGCCAAACAGGCCGGGCAGGTGAGGTGGTATCTTATGCCTGTAATCCCAGCACTTTGGGAGGCAGAGGTAGGTGGATCACTTGAGGTCAGCAGTTTGAGACCAGCCTGGCCAAGATAGTGAAACCTCATCTCTACTAAAAATACAAAAATTAGCCAGGTGTGGTGGCACACACCTGTAATCACAGCTACTCAGGAGGCTGAGGCAGGAGAATCGCTTGAACCCAGGAGGCAGAGGTGGCAGTGAGCCGAGATCGTGCCACTGCACTCCAGCCTGGGTGACAGAGCAAGACTTCGTCTCACAAAAAAAAAAAAAAAAAAAAGCGCTGGCAAACAAATATTACATTGTACTTTACACCTGGGACATATTTAGGGCTATCTGCCTATTTAGAGGTTAATCATGTAAGTCATGACTAAGACTATTTAGTTAATGTGATAGCGACTGTTGCCTATTCAACAGCCATTTCCCTCATTCTCCTTCCCAAGTCCTAATTTCATTCAGTAATCTACCCTCCTCCATATATCCATGTGCTACAGGTGAAGCTGACTTCATTCCAACCCCTGAGGGTGTGGCTTGATTAGCCTACAACAGAGTCCTATCTATAGCCACTTGGTTTTGTAGATAGTTTTACTGAAACACAGCCGTGTCTATTGGTTTATGTATCGCCTATACCTCTTAGGCTACAATGGCAGAGGCAGAGTTGGGACTATGAATAGTCCACAAGCCTAAAATATTAATTATCTGGCTCTTTCAAATAAAAGTGTACCAATCCTTGGTCAAGCCAATTATTTATTTATTTATTTATTTTTTGAGATGGAGTGTTGGTCTGTTACTGAGGCTGGAGTGCAGTGGCACAATCTGGGCTCGCTGCAATCCCCACCTCCCAGGTTCAGGCGATCCTCTTGCCTCAGCCTCCCGAGTAGATGGGATCATAGGCATGTACCACCACACCTGGCTAACTTTTGTATTTTTAGTAGAGACGGCGTTTCACCATGTTGGCCAGGCTGGTCTCAAACTCCTGACCTCAGGTGATCCGCCTGCCTCAGCCTCCCAAAGTGTCGGGATTACAGGCGTGAGCCACCGTGCCCAGCCAAGCCAATGTTTTTAAAACTTTGAGTCATGACCCATTAGTAGGTCATTTAGCATTGCTACCTGAATTTTTAAAACAAAACAGATTGTAGGTAGCGAGGTAACCATGACACATCTTAGTTACATGCCTGTGTGTGTGTAAACTGGGTCACAATGCAAAATGTATTTCTTAGGTGGCTAGTGATCAAATAGTATTTGGTTTATATAGCAAAATGAAATTTTGCATTTAAGCTCCAATCCAGCAATCCCTCTTCTAGAAAATCAAGCGTACACATATAGTGGTAAAAATAAAAAGATGTATGTACAGGGTTATTCATTACAACACTTTTTGTAACAGCAAAAGACTAAAATTAACCAAGTGCCATTAACAGGTTGAATAAATTATGGTACATCCACACAAGGAAGATTATTCAGCTAAAAAAAGTAGTGAGGAATATTTCTATATGCTGTTACAGAATGTACTCCAGGATATACTATTAGTGAAAAAAGCAAAATGGAGAAAAGCATATATAGGATGCTCCCAAAATATAATAGTGGAACAGGCAGAGAATAAAATTTATAGACATTCCCATTCCAAAAGGGAGAAAATGGAAGGAAGAAAGGAGTTACTAGTCCCAAACAATTCTGGACTCCAACAAGGCAACGTCCATTAGGTTTCAAGGCCTGGGAATAATCTTCTATGGCCCTTGGCTCTGCCATCTGGAGATTCTATCCTCTGAATCATCCTTTTTCTCCAGCCAATTACCTGCCTATAGAATTTTGACAGTCAAAGCATCTTAATTTTGTCCCCTCTCTGTCTCTTTCAGTCCAAGCTGGCAGTGTTTCTGCTAATATACCATTCTCCAAACATTGTGGATCTCTTGCATATGTCATGGGATTGACTCCATTAGAAAAGATGTTCCTCCACAGATCTTTCCTGAATAATCCCATCTCCATTCTTGGTTTCTGTCGAGATGGTTGAGATGATCCACGAGTCACATATTTAATTTCTTCAGCAGTTGGGGGGTGGGGGGGGGAAGGTGGTCCAGTCATGCCCTTGGCTTTCTCTGTAGCATCCTTTCCTAATAGTGAAGCTCCTAATTTCACATCTTTTGCAATTTAGATAGGCTGAAAAATTTCCTAAATCATTAAATGTTGATTCCTTCTTGTGCTTTAATAGTTCTTCCCTCTATTGTTGTTCTCACATTTTACTATAAGCAACAAGGCAGGCTGCACCTTCTACACTTTGCTTGGAAATCTCCTCAGCTAAATATCATAACCACACAGAAATAAATAACCACACAGAAATAAATTCCAATAAACTGTAAAACACATGAATTTTACTGTATCTATTAAGTCACAATCTAAAGATGAAAGAACAACAAAAAACCTTAACCTTCTATACTCATATTGGTGGTGCTTATGGTAACACTATTATTCTACAGCTGTTTTAGGTACAGAGGAGTAAAACAAATGAGCAATTATGTTTCTTGTTGCTGAGAATTTAGATTTTTGACATGGGATAGATAAAATGTAGCTATCTCATTGATGAGGTTAAGTAAAAATGCTGTAGCCCAAATTTGTAGTAGAAACGTCACTATGAACCTGTAAAGAAGTCCTAGTTTCATCTACTGGTGGGGATGAGGAGCTAGAAACAATTATCAATTCAGTAGTAGTGAGCAACCTGAATGCCCAGATAAAAGTTTCTAAATATTTGCTATTAGAAGGAAACAGTTCTGAGGTAGAAAATATGTAGATGAGCCTGGAATATCTTGTCATACCAGATAACAAAAGGCTGTAGAAGATTATTAGGGACAAATCAAAAGACTTATGAGCCAACTTGAAGAGGCTCCCATGCATCAAAGATGGGACAAAAACAGTCATTACACTGATCTGAAACGTAAAATACTTTTAAATCTGGGGAGGAGATATTCACGATGCTAAATTTTCAAAACAAAAAATATTTTGTGGGGAGAAAAAAACCACTTAGAGAATACTAGGGAACTGTGTCAGGGATGCCCAAGACCCAGTTTTTCCACCTCGAGATTTGATGATTTTAGAGGACTCACAGGACACAGCATATAGCTGCATTCACAGGTATGACTTATCACAGCGAAAGGGTATGAAACAAAATTGGCAAGCGAAAAGGTGCATGGGGTAAAGTGTAGAGGAAAACAGGTTTCCACTCCAGCCTGAAAACTTAGTTTGAGTTTTTGTTTCAGAGGGACTACCTGAAGACAGTCAGTTCCATGTTAGTCCATGACATCAGGTTATCAGCCTCACGACTGTGGATGACATCTGGAGGTGTTCCGTGTGGGAAGTGCAGGAGCTGAGGTCACTCCCTGCTCTCATAGGTTTGAGCACAGGCTCAGCAGGCTGTTTGAATTCAAAGTGCTTGCAGCATCTTAAAAAGGTAGCATGGAAGTTTTTAGGAAGAGGGGAAAGGCAGTATTGAAAAACAAAGATGATCAGTCTTTGCCTCCTTTGAGATTCCCTAGGTGCCAGGGTTTGTTTTTTGTTGTTGTTACAAAATCAGTATGTCCCATTTAGCAGTGATAGCTTCACATTTAAAAAACTGTCCTCTACTCTCATCCAGACCTTTTGTCTGGAAGGGATATATTAAAGCGGGACAAAAGTTTTCACAGAATTTTTTTTTTTTTTTTTGAGACAGAGTCTCACTCTGTTGCTAGGCTGGAGTGCAGTGGCACAATCTCAGCTCCCTGCAACCTCCCCCTCCTGTATTCAAGGAATTCTCCTGCCTCAGCCTCCCAAGTAGCTGGGACTACAGGTCCGCGCCACCATGCCCGGCTAATTTTTGTATTTTTAGTACATCCTGTTGGCCAGGATGGTCTCGATCTCTTGACCTTGTGATCCGCCTGCCTGGGCCTCCTAAAGCATTGGGATTACAGGCATGAGCCACCGCACCTGGCCAGAAAATATTTTTATATAATGTAACCAGAAAGACATGCCATTTTCAGAACTGGTCAGAATTAAATCCTGAATTTTCAAAATATTTCAAAATGGTTTTAGAGAGCCACTCACTGCTTTCCTCCTGATCATTCATTTAGTAAGTGGCCTATAGCATCATTCCGTTTCTGGAGACAGCTGCATTTAGTAATCAAACTGCGTTACTAAGGTGTGTGCACCAGTAGAAAGGTAGCAGAGTAGTGGCAAACTGGTAAGTCCACTGTTGCAAACGGCAGCTAGTCCAGAAGTCCCAAGTAAACACAGTGAAACTTTCCTGAGAGGTGGAGAGTAAGATGGGTAGGCACAGGGGTCACAGTCCTAGTGATATGCTTTCCCCTCAACATGTAGCTTTTGTCAATAATCACAAGTTAGGAATGTAATCAGTCCCTGTATCAGAAATACAGAACAGATCAGCATTTCGACTTCGTATGGTCCCACCAGAGAAGCCGGTTCCCATGGACACCTGTGATAATCCACGTAGTTCCATCAACATCCATGTTTTTATAGTGAAGAGCCCCACAGAGGGGTATCCTGAATCTGCCTTGATCCCCAAGTAGAAGTCTTCTTCCCTGAGCCTGTATCTCTTTCAGTTTAACACAGCTTGTGCTAAGACTGAAATAGTGTGTAGGAGGCAATGTCAAGTTTTAGCTCAAGCGTCAAGTCCAAGCAACTAGGATCTATGAATTCAGAATTCCAAAATATGCCAGAGACTTTTCTTTGGCAGCAGTAAAGCTGAGATGCTGAAGGGCCAGTCATGTTTCCAAGGCCAAGCAAAAAGCAAAGCTTTCCTAAGTGCTTTCTAAGACCCACTCAAAATTATGCACATCAGGCTAGAAAATCACCAGCCTCTAGGGTCAGACATCTGATTTTATATGAGCTCACTTGCAATTAAAAACTGCTTTAAAAATGTTTAGAAGTGTATGTCTTCCTTTTTCCAGAGGCTCCAATGGGCAAAAATCATAGTAAATATCATCGGCTGTGAGACATATTTTGCTTTCAACAAAGGATTTAAATTTCCGTCTATCCTACAGCAGCAAAAAGCAAGGAAGTTGTGTCCCGCTAACAACTTCTTTGCCGCATTGCCTTACTGAGCTAATCCCCCTCGCATCTGCGACATTACAAGCATAAAACATTTTACATCAACTTCTATCGTATATCCATAGATGTAATAACTGCAAAATACAAGGCCATTAACTGCCCCCGCTACCCCACCCCGGCCCGGCACCTTCCTCACTGCAGATGTATTCGACCCCTTGCAGTAAATTTAGCAAAAGGTTTAATATTACAGTTGCGGAGGAGACCCTATCTGGAATGGGGTTGAGGGCGTGCAGGTAGGCTAACAACTGAAGGATGTCCTCTGCCCTTTTTTACTTTGCTCCAGCCCTGAGAACTGATTCAACCTTTTTTCCTCCTACTTGTGAGGAAAGAGTGCCATAAATGTTTAACATTTTTGGCCCAACCAAAGCTCATCTTTGGGAATTTTTGGGCCTTTTTTCTTTCTTCCGGGAGGAGAGAACAAAAACTGAAGGTATTACCTGGGCTACACTTCTTTTTTCTCCTCACTGTAACCAGCATGGCCAAAAGTAGCCAGGTGATCTAGCAAGTCAGTTCTCCTGGAGTTGGATCTATCATTTGAAATTTGACAGGTAACTTTTACCTTTCATAACAGGCAACAGCTCAGCTGCTATTTCATATCATGGATAACTCCACAGCCATCCAGGCATCAAAGGTTTTCCATACCTCTACCCATTTCATCCTTTCTTTTCTCAGTCCCTTTTTTTTTTTTTTGAGACAGAGGCTCCCTCTGTCACCCAGGTTGGAGTGCAGTGGCATGATCTCAGCTCATTGTAACCTCCACCTCCTGAGTAGCTGGGATTACAGGTGTGTACCACACGCCAGGCTAATTTTTTACATTTTTGGTAGAGACGGGGTTTCACCAAGATGGCCAGGCTGGTCTCAAACTCCTGACCTCAAGTGATCTGCCCGCCTCAACCTCCCAAAATGCTGGGATTACAGGCATGAGCCACCGTGCCTTGCCAGTCCTTCTGTTATATTTCTGTGAGTCAAAGGTCTCCACAACCGCCCCGTTTTGGTGATTTGCTAGGACTCAGGAATCAGCATCGCATACTCATGACTATGACTTATTACAACAAAAAGATACAAAACAAAATCAGCAAAAGGAAAATATACACGGGGCAAAGTCCAGAGGAAAGCAGGCACAAGCTTTAAGGATCCTCTCCTAATAGAGTCAGGTAGGATGTGCATGCTTAATACCCCCAGCAATGGTCTGTGACAACATATGTGAAATGTCTACCAGGGAAGATCATTACAGACTCAGAACCCGAGACTTCTATTGGGGGCTGGTCATGCAGGCGTCCTCTGCCAAAATCCCAGAGTCCCAGAGGGAAAGCAGGTTTTCAGCATAAACCAAATTAGTTGTACAAACAGGTTAGGCAAAGGGAGCCACTCTTCTCAGTTCTGGGAATGATGAGAACCTTACAGAAGTCCAAGCTCGCAGATGCCAGCTCAGGACCAATCCTGCAGGCAGGCCTTTCTAAGGACAGCAGTTTTAGGCCTATGATGTTAGTTAACTCTTCTGTACAGGAACCAACTTGTTTTTTGAAAACAAGTAAAGGGGGGAAAAAAAGCATCTATCTTGCCCTATCACCCAGGCTGGAGTGCAGTGGTACCATCTTGGTTCACTGCAACGTCTGCCTCCTGGGCTTAAGCCATCCTCCTACCTCAGCCTCCCAAGCAGCTGGGACTACAGGCACACACCACCGTGCCTAGCTAATTTTTGTATTTTTTGTAGACGGGGTTTTGCCATGTTGCCCAAGCTGGTCTTGAACTTGTGTGCTCAAGCAACCTACCCGCCTCAGCCTCCCAAAGTGCTGGGATTACAGGCATGAGCCACTGTGCCCAGCTATCTTGCCTTTTCTATGGGGAATGTATCTCAGGGTGACCAGCTGTATGAACTTTTGTTTAGATTTGGATTCAAACTAACCGTTAAAAAATTATGACAATTGGGGAAATCTGAACGTTGTTTATTTGGATAATATTAAGAAATAGTGTTAATTTGTGGAGTGATAACATAATTTTAGGAGTTAATTTTAGGAGTGATGACATAATGTGGTTATGCTAAAAAGAATCTTTATCTTTTAGAGATACAGAGTGAAATATTTATAATTGAAATTAGGCCAGGTGCAGTGGCTCACGCAGGTAATCCCAGGATTTTGGGAGGCTGAGGTGGGAGGATTGCTTGAGTCCAGGAGTTCCAGACCAGCCTGGGCAATATAATGCAACTCCATCTTCACAAAAAATACAAAAGCTGTACATAGTGGCATGTACCTGTAGCTCCAGCTACTTGGGAGGCTGAGGCAGGAGGCTCACTTGAGCCTGAGTTCCCAGCTGCAATGAACTATGATCACATTACTGCACCCCAGCCTGGGCAACAGCAAGACCCTATCTCTAAATGAAATCTGGGATTTGTTTCAAAACAATTTGGGGCTGGAGTGGTATCTAAGTTACAGTTATACAGGGGCTCATTATATTATTCTACTTTTATATGTTTTGAATTTTCTACTGAAAATATTAATTTTACTTATTTTTTTCAGATGGAGTTTTGCTCCTGTTGCCCAGGATGGAGTGCAACAGCACCATCTCTGCTCACTGCAACCTCTGCCTCCTGGGTTCAAGCGATTCTCCTGCCTCAGCCTCCTGAGTAGCTGGGATTACAGGTGCCCGCCACCACGCCCAGCTAATTTTTATATTTTTAGTTAGAGATGAGGTTTCAACACATTGGCCAGGATGGTCTTGATCTCTTGACCTTGTGATCCCCCGACCTTGGCCTCCCAAAGTGCTGGGATTACAGGTGTGAGCCACCATGCCTGGCCGAAAATATTAATTTTAAAAAGACATTTAGATTAGACGAGTGGCATTTAGTAATGGTATGCCAGTCCTTTTGCTAGTGAGAGGTTCATAATTAGGCATCTGACACAATTCTGGCTGTAAAACATGGCTGCTTTTGGAAGGCTAGGGAAAAGGGAGTTCCAGAAAGAGTTCCACTGTTTCCAAAGGGAGAGAGACATGGTCTTCCTCTGGTTGTTGTGTTAAAATTGTTGCCTCCATCTGAAACCATAAAGGGAGCTGGCCTGCCGGTGGGGCCAACATCCCAAGGATGGCAGCTTAGAGAAATGAATAAAGACCTTACATCCCTATGACACTCACAGTTGAGACACTGACCACATTGGAATGGAGCCTGCCTTATTCTGGACTTGTTTTATAACATAACGTTTCCTTGATGTTTAAGCCAATTAGCACCCAATTCGAAGGGACCTATCTTGCAGAGTAGAGGCTGGCAAACTTTTTCTGTTAAAGGTCAAACAATAAATATTTTGGGCTTTATAGGCCATAAATCTTTGCTGCAGCTACTCAACTCTGCCACTGCAGCCGGAAAGCAGTCAAGGAAACAGGTAAACAAATAAGCATGGCTGTGTTCTGATAAAACTTAATGAATCTCTCTGGTCTTAGCCACAGAAGCAAGGTGATGAAGGCAACGTCATCGTTTGGAAAGCGTCGCAATAAGATGCACACGTGCCACTGCTGTGGCTCTAAGGCCTACCACCTTCAGAAGTTGACCTGTGGCAAATGTGGCTACCCCGCCAAGCGCAAGAGAAAGTATAACTGCAGTGCCAACGCTAAAAGACAAAATACCACCGGGACTGGTCGAATGAGGCGCCTAAAAATTGCAGACCGCAGATTCAGGCACAGATTCCGTGAAGGAACAACACCTAAACCCAAGAGGGCAGCTGCTTGCAGCATCCAGTTCATCTTAAGAATTTCAACGATTAGTAATGCAATAAATGTTCTGGTTTAAAAAAAAAAATTTTATGAATACTAAAGTTTGAACTTTACATAATTTATACATGTCACCATATAGTACTCTTTTGGCTTTTTTCAGTCCTTAAAAAGAATGTAAAAACCATTTTAGCCTGCAGGCTGTACAAGGACAGATGACACGCTGGTGTTGGTTCAAAGGCCAGGCTATAGTAGTTTGCTAATCCCTGCTGTAGAGGAAGCATCGGAACTGATAACATTACGGTGTTAAATGATAATTCTTAGAATTTTTAAGAACAATATTAACAGAAAAGTACATATAAACAATCAATTATTAATATAGTGATGATTTTGCTTATTTGCAACTGGTTATGACATACGTCCCCACACTATGTTGTCAAAGATATAAAAGCATACCAGTTTTACTAAACTTCATTAGAGTGCCTAATATTAATTTGCTTGTCTTCGTTATATGGGAGTTGCATCTATCATTTCAAATTCCAAAGGTAGCTTTTACATTTCACAATCGGCAAGAGCTGATATTTCCATTTAATGGAATATATACCATATTTTATTAAAATAGCTCCTTATCCCTCACTATCCAGAATTCTAGTTCCAGCACTGCCACCAAAAGGCTAGGTAACCTTGGGTCAAGTCACTTAACTTCTGGGTCTTCCAGCTTAACAATTCAGCGCTAGGCCAGGCGCCGTGGCTCACGCCTGTAATCCCAGCACTTTGGGAGGCTGAGGCGGGCGGATCACTTGAGGTCAGGAGTTCGAGACCAGCCTAACCAACATGGAGAAACCCTGCCTCTACTAAAAACACAAAATTAGCCAGGCGTGGTGGCGGGTGCCTATAGTCCCAGCTACTCGGGAGGCTGAGGCAGGAGAATCACTTGAACCTGGGAGGCAGAGGTTGTGGTGAGCCAAGATGGTCCCACTGCACTCCAGCCTGGGTGACAAAGAGCAAAACTCCATCTCAAAAAAAAAAAAAAAAAAAAACAAAAAAACAATTCAGCACTCATATGGGGAAAAGCATAAAAACTGTGGCCTAAAAAGATGGCTCCAGGGACATCTAGAATTGCTCTTTGGGCCCCAAATGCAAAATGGTTTTGGGGTTAGACCAGGGCTGATGTGGTGGTATAGATGCTCAATAACGTTCTTAATGTTTTTGAAGGACAGAATAAATTAGAACCAGAGGAAGTAATGATAAAATATAATAAGCACTGGAGTAAGAAGTCCGGTCTAGTCTGAATTCTCCATGACAATCTTCTTTGATAAGTCATTTTCCCAATTGGGGTCTGTTTCCTTGTCTGAAAAATAGAGTGGATTAGGATGCTGTCTATTTCTCCACTAATTTTAGCACTCAATAGATCTTTGAAAGCATTCCATACAAATGTAATGTCTGGGGTCAAGAAAGCTCAGAACTACCTTCCCCCTGCCTGAAGACTGACTAGGTCACTTCTACGGTACTGATGCATCCGCTAGACTAGAGTGTTTCTTGAACCTTCACGTTTGTATGAGTCATCTGGGGATCTTGTTAAAGTGAAGATTTGCATTCAGTATATCTCTGGTGGGGCAGAGATAATACATATCTCACAAATTACTAGGAGATGCTGATGCTGCTGGTCCATGAAACACACTTTGAGTAGCATGGTAACAGTCTGTGAGAGTTGTCTGAAAGCTGTATTGTAGAAGCCATGAGGGAAGTAAAAAGGGCCAAGGAACGAAGCATTTCTGCAGAGGAGGTCACTGAAATAGCAGCTCGTTTTCTCCTTTACACCCTTCACAATTTCTGTGGTACCTAGATGCTGCCACTGCAACCATCTGCTAAGAATCAGAAAGCTGGGAAGCTGTTTCAAGTGCCAATTCTCTAGACCTTATTTTATAATCTTTTTAATTTCTTTCCTCCATTTTCTTTTTATAGTTCTTTAATTTTGACCTAGTTTTGATCTTCTGCTTGGGATTCAAGAATTGAGAAGGCAAGTAAGTGCCTATGTGTTATGTTAGCAGAAGAAAATTTCAAGATGGAAGACACGAATTACTTATTAATAAGAGCCAGAAAAAAAAATTCAGCAAAAGAGAAACCTTAGTGGCTAAGAAGCAGAAGTTTCTAGGCATTTACTTTTTTAAAGTGAAAGTTTCAGGTTATAATAAAATAGAGTAAGAAGGGACCATTATTTGTACTTCCTCTCTACCCACTGCAAAGTAATGAATAGAACTACCATTTAAAACTGTGCGGACTCTCAAGTTACCAACTCTGGAAAGGTCATTCATACAAGGTTGAAATACAATACCATATTTCATACAACACAAAAAATCGGAAAAGAAGTGAATCAAGATCGAATATAGTGGGATATCAAGTATAGTGGGATAGCAAATATTTATTTGAAGAACTTTTAGGATAAAATTTAGTTTACCTCTGATAAAGCTGAAGAAAAATGATTGCAGTTTTTATGCATTAAATGATAAGCATTGCCTTTGTATTCTTTTCCCAGTTCTTCTACAATTTTTTCTATATCATCTTCTAGGAAGTCCGTGCTCCCTAAAACAACAGCTTCTCTTAAAGAACAAAAAGAAAAAAAAGAGAAAGAAAAATAAGGACATAGTTGTGTCAAATATTTATAAAAAGCATGTTTAAATACTTGCTTATTTCCAGGAATATTATGATTGACATAACAAATCAGGGTTAATATAACAAGACTAAAAGTGAAACAAGATACTTTAAAAGTCCTATTTTAGTTTCTACTTTTCTGCAATAAACTCTTAAGTATATTACCTATGAATACTACAAAAGCACAAGTCATTTTCTTTATGAAATATATGTCCTTATGTAACATGTAATATTACAGTTATTTTCACAACTATTGTATTAGCAGTTATATTATTAGGGAACCAGATCCATGCTGCAAATATTCCTGCATAATTTCACTTGCCATTTAAGGGCTGGCCATAATGTCACCTAGAAACAAACTTTTAAGTTATCTGTCACTGTGCTGCAATGAGACAAACTGTCAAACCTGACTAAACATTTTTTAAAAAGAAGGACCCTGGCCGGGTATGGCGGCTCACGCCTGTAATCCCAGCACTTTGGGAGGCCGAGGTGG
Source organism: Gorilla gorilla gorilla (assembly GCF_029281585.2). Taxonomy (NCBI): domain Eukaryota; kingdom Metazoa; phylum Chordata; class Mammalia; order Primates; family Hominidae; genus Gorilla; species Gorilla gorilla. Next base: position 10,774,390 of record NC_073224.2, read on the forward strand.
GCAGTCAAGAGTTCAAGACCAGCCTGGCCAACACGGTGAAACCCCCGTCTCTAAAACAATACAAAAATTAGTCGGGCATGATGGCAGGTGCCTGTAATCCCAGCTACTCGGGAGGCTGAGGCAGAAGAATCGCTTGAACGCAGGAGGCGGAGGTTGCAGTGAGCCGAGATCGTGCCACTGCACTCCAGTCAGGGTGACAGAGCAAGACTCCATCTCTAAACAAACAAAAATAAAAAGGACTCCAAACTACTACCTTGGAAAGGCGACAGACATTATCCAAGAGAAAGTGGAATTTCAGTCAGATAAAAGGCATCCAAGAAACCTGAAAATACTTAGAAAATCCTTTTATCAAGTAGTCTTGCCAAAAGAGAGCCCGAAGGAGTGGATTCAGGATGGTATCATAGCACTTACGTGCGAAAATCTTTCAATTCAGTGATAGGCTAAGAGAACTATGAACTTAGTAGAGGGCTTAATGTGTAGCTCTCTACTGAAGTTTAATGTTGGAACCTCATTTCACTGTCTCTTTTTCACTTGGCAAGCCATCTATTATAGGCCCAGAAGTTTAAAGCTCCTTGAAACTCACATTCTAAATATCACTTTTTTTTTTTTTTTGGTGAGATGGAGATTTACTCTTGTTGCCCAGGCTGGAGTGCAATGGCGCGACCTCAGCTCACCGCATCCTCTGCCTCCCAGGTTCAAGCAATTCTCCTGCCTCAGCCTCCCGAGTAGCTGGGATTACATGCATGCACCACCATGCCTGGCTAATTTTATATTTTTAGTAGAGACGGGGTTTCACCGTGTTGCCCAGGCTGATCTCGAACTCCTGACCTCAGGTTATCCGCCTGCCTTGGCCTCCCAAAGTGCTGGGATTACAGGCATGAGCCACTGCACCCGGCCCTAAATATCACTTTAAATACAAACCTCAATTAAGGAATGAAAATTTTATTATTAACATTTATATTCTCATTCTCAGCAAACTATCACAAGGACAGAAAACCAAACACCGTATGTTCTCACTCATAGGTGGGAACTGAACGATGAGAACACTTGGACACAGGGCAGGGAACGTCACACACCAGGGCCTGTCATGGGGTGGGAGCCTGGGGGAGGGATAGCATTAGGAGAAATACCTAATGTAAATGATGAGATGATGGGTGCTGCAAACCAACATGACACATGGATACCTATGTAACAAACCTGCACGTTGTGCACATGTACCCTAGAACTTAAAGTATAAATCAAAAAAAATTATATTCTCACTGCTTTTTATTACTCATAAGACACCAGTGAACACTTACATCCATATATTTTAGGTTTATCATTACATGTAATACATGTACCTTAACAATGGATTCTACGCTAATCAACTGTTTAATTATTTCAAACGTGTAAAGTGTCCCTTTCATTGGGACAATAAATACATTTTTAATTTGCTAGGTAGGTCACAATAAAACTTTTTCTCCTTTCAAACAGGAGATTGAGGGGAAGAAATCATTAGAAAGGAGTTTCCTGGGCTGGGCGTGGTGGCTCACGCCTGTAATCCCAGCACTTTGGGAGGCCGAGGCAGGTGGATCACCTGAGGTCAGGAGTTCAAGACTAGCCTGGCCAACATGGTGAAACTCCGTCTCTACTAAAAATACAAAAAATTAGCTGGGCGTCGTGGTGCACGCCTGTAATCCCAGCTACTTGGGAGCCTGAGGCAGGAGAATCGCTTGAATCTAGAAGGCGGATGCTGCAGTGAACTGAGATCACGCCACTTCTCTCCAGCCTGGGAGACAGAGTGAGACTCCATCTCAAAAAAAAAAGGAAAAGAAATGGGTTTCCTGAGGCAAACTTGAGTTATATAAAATGTCAGCAATTAAAACAAAGAGACATTTTTAACTTCTTGGGTTTGTTTTGATTTACAGAATGAATTCTGTATACCTGAAAACAAGCTATGGCACCTAAGACAGTGTAATAAAAATTATCCTCCCTACTTACTTAAATTTAAATGTTTCTCCTAGTTCAGAAGCATTTCCTGGGGAAATTTCAAATATTCCAGAAAAGGGGTAAGGATGGCCACCATAAGCAAATTCTGAAAAGAGAAAACTCATGATTTTTAGTATGTATCACATAAAATTTAACCAGAATGCTGAATTAGCTTTAATAATTGAGGATAACAGTGACACCATCTAAATATTTTTCAGTTTATAAAATGCTTTCACAAATATCTCACTTAGCTATTACTCGTATAAACAGTTGTCACAAAAGACCCGAAACTCAAATAACAGAAGACACTCAAAGATATTCTTGCCTGCCATATTTCCCTTTCTTATCATGGCAGGAAGAGAGTGACCAACACACAGAGGTAAATACAGTTCTCTCTGCCTGTCTATATCATGCCAGTCTAGGCAGGTGGTCAGTTCAGTGTTTTGCCACTTTCTAAGTTAAAGTGATCCAATTTCAAACACGTATCTTACTGGAGAAACTGTCTAGTAACAGTGAGTTTCATGGTTTCTGGGATAAAGACTATTGGTTTATCTTTGAGTAGGGTGGAACATTACCAAACCTAAAACACTACTCAATTCTATTCATTTAAGAAAAAAATAAACTGCCAAATTAACACACATACCCATCCACCCTCCCATCCAATCTCCACAGCAAGTCTTTTAGCTAGGATAAACTATTTTTTGACTGTACATCCAATACAAAATGTACATCAGATACAAACTCTGGAGAACAAAATGGAGAATAATTTTAGATAAAAAATTCCTGTAATTTTCTGTTATTTCACTTAGATATTTCAGTGGCTAAGTCTTAGTAGACAAATTTAAAGAATTCCAAACCATGCTTAAATCAACTTCATCACTTTAAAAATATACCTTAAAAGGTCTTAGAACAAAGCACAGGAAAGAACAGGCAGATACTAAATTTACTTTTAATTCAGACCTGTTCAAAAAAAGCAAAGATGTAGTTTGAGAAATAAAGTGGCTATTTTGAAATATAATTTTTAAAGTTTTTTAGTGACAAAATTTTACAAAATATTGTAGATTATCAGGTTGGAAAGGATAAGATTATATTTGGATTCTTAACTTTCTCAATTATAGTAAGGAAAGTCACAGACCCATTCTTTTATTTAAAAAGCAATCACTAATTTTCAGGAATATATTAATATTTGATTCTAGCTTTACTAAATTTACATGAACATGTTTTGAAACATGTTTCTAATTATTACTAATAATTTTATGAAGGGGAGCAATGATTAGGCAGATAATAGAGCCATGGACTAGCATACAAGAACATTTGGGTTCAAGTTTGAGTTAATTATTAGCATTATGACTTCCAGCAGGTTTGGGCCTCAGTTTCTTCAGCTGAAAAACGGAGAAGATGGCACCTGCCCTTACCTAACCCACCATGATCGTGTGGTTCAAAACTTGATGGCATTTTAAGAACGGTAACACATCACACAAATTCAACAAATACAAACGCAAATTTGGCAAAAGCCAAATCAACCAAAAGAGTAACCCCACAAACTATGATCCCACCCACAGCAATACTCCCAAGCATGAAACTTTCAGCAAGAGCCCCTCAGTATTTCCTGGGATTATTTGGTAGATGCAAACTTTCAAGTAAAATACAGCTTAAATGGCAGATTTTTATAGCCAACATTTAATATGCTAAACTTCACCTGGAAGCAGGTAAAATGGAATATAAAAAAGAGTATAACCACCATACTGACACATTTAAGTAAATGAGTCTTTTCTTTATATTGGTTAAAACTGGTGTATAGTGTTCGGGGTAACCCTCAGTAAACTGCAATAATACATTCTTAAGAGGTCACAAAGACTGCCTAGCTGAAGCGAACAAAGGCATTTCTGCTATAGGGTTAGTTTATAATTCAAAATGATACATTGAATGAAATCAGCAATGTGATCTGTCTTACGCAGACCATTACTATTAGTTACGACTTGATCAGGGGTAGATTATCTTGCATCAAGAGTAGGAATTAGAACAGTGGAAAAAAACTGTTGAAAACACAGCTGCTTGGTTTGAGTGACTCCTGACATGTTTATCCTAATAAAGGGTAATAAGGAGAATGAAAAGGGCTGAGTTAATGACAAAGGGCATGATTAGATGTAATCATGGCAGGATTTGCTCAGCAATGTTTTTAGACTTCAAAAACTTATAGATTTTATAAGACGTATAGGTCTACAAACCAAATTTATTACTGGAAATTCCCTCAGGAAATTGGTATTTCAAGTCTGACACTTTCTAGCACCAACCTTTCCGACCAAAATTATTGTTTTTATCATGCTATTTTCGAAATGCAAGGTTTCTTAGGAGCTCCAATATATATGAGAACAAAAAAAACTGTCATTTTATGACAATCACAAAAGGAAAATATTTTTTAAAACATAGTATTTAGAATAAAAGATAAAGTGAATGAAGCAAATGTATACTCTTGTATTTTGAGTACTTTCTCCCCAAATACATTCTACTTTGGGCATTTTTCCAAAACGCAGTATAAATGAATATGGGGAGATTTTCTTCTACTTTCTGTAATAACATATGCAAGTGGTTAAAAAAAAAGACCTATAGTTATGATTTTGCAACTCTTTTAAAGTACAAAATCTTCAGAGAGTATATTTAGACTGTGTGTACACGTACCTCTGCCATAGACTTCAATTCCTGAATGAAAAACTCCAATTCCAATGGATGAGGTATATTCGTTCATCCAATACTGAGAAAAAAAGAAAGAAAAGATTCAGAATACCTGTTCATTTACAACTCAACTCCGCGCTACAGAAGTGACTGCTCCCCAGTCTTTCACTCTGAAACTCCCATGATAACGATCCAGTGGTCCTGTCTCTGTGGCTCTGTGCCTTTGCCTGTACCACATCTGGAATGCCTTCCTGGGTCAAAATGATTGTCGCGATTTGAGTATAAGCACATTATCTAAGGCTTCTAGGGGAAGCAATACAATTAAAAGCTTGATCAGTTTGTGGGGCGGGGGGGGGAGAGATTATATAAGAGCTCTGCTGTTAGTGACTTACACACACACACACACACACACACACACACACAGTGTGCTTTCATATCTATTTTTCTCCTATCCTAAGCTTTTCTTCTTCTTCTTTGGTGAGCTCCCTGAAAGCAGAAATATTTTATTCTTTTTCAACAAACATTTATGGCATGTATCATGTGTCCTGATTCAGCTCAAAGTTTGATAATGGTAATAATATAGGAATAAACAATGCACAAAGGTTAGAACAACATTCTTACTTCTTACCATTAGCATGAATAAAAACCTCCCAGAAAAGTAATATCTGAACTGAGTCTTTAGGAACAAATCAGATTTCCCAGTAAGAAAACTGGGCCATGGGGCCCATGGGGATGGACAGAAATGCCAGGAAGAGGTAAGAGGATGTACATAGGTTATATGATAAGAAATTACAGGAAATGACTGTGAAAGGGGTTAAAAAGGTGAAGTGGAGCGGGTTAAACTGAGAAAAAGGTAAATGAGTTAAGAGCTCACTAAACAAAACACTTAGGTAACACTCAAAAGTGTTACAAACCTATTGGATGTCTCCCAGGTTAGGGGACAGATAATTTATCTTTAATTGTTCCAGGTTTATTCAAGTCTTAACCTTGGCTCCAGACCCCTAGCCAGTCTTTCTCAGACCTACACACATTCTCACGCATTGCTGGAAGAAGCATAAATGAACGAGTCAGTTGTGTTTTTTTCTAAAATGTACCTGGGGCCGAGCGTGGATAAAAATAAAATAAAACGTACCTGGAAGAAGAATTAAGCAATCATAAATAAATATATGAAAAAGAACAAGGAATTTTCCCATCTAGAAATTGAAATATTCATTAAAACAATATGGCATTGTTGCAGGAACAGATCCTGGTACAGACCCTTGTATATATAAGAATTTGATATATGATAAAGGAGATATTTAAAATTAATGACAAAGTATGACTTACTAAAAGCATGTTGACAAAATTGATTATGCATAAATTTCGTGTATCTAAAAATTCTAGTGTGTCTAAAAATAACTATATATGGATAGAAGGGAATAGAGTTTTAAAAATTTTAGGTGGGAAAAGACAACCTAAGTAAAGCAAAATCCTAGAATTTACAGAGGAAAATATCAACAGATATTCTACATAAAAATGTACAACTTTTTATTTTATAAAACTACATAAAAACAAGATAAAAAAGATAAATAATACGCAAAAAGAGAGAATCTGTGTGGATATAACAAAGATTCATATGAGAATATAAGTATCCCTCTCGATCGGAATTTTTTGAGTTCCTGATTTTGGAGAGCCAGAATTTGGATGGCAAGTTAGGAAATGAAGGATACATTTTTTTATGTGAATCAATTTGATTTTGGAAGGAGAGTAGTAAGATTACATACAGTAAGGATTCTTCAAAACATTTACCCAAATCTATTTAATCCCAGAGTTTGGGCAGCAAAAAGTTCAGATATGAGTATACTTGTGAAAATCAATGAAAGTGACTTAACCATTTCACCTTCTGGAATCTATTCTATAGAAATACTAGTACATATGCAAAGGCATGTCCCAGGATATTAACTGTAGTTGTCTACAGTACTGAAAAACTGAAGTCTAAATATCAATAGAGAAATGGCTAATTATGGTACATTCATATTATAAACTATCAATCAAAAAAAGAATAAGGTTGACTTGGGAAAATTAGCTGAGATTTTTTTTTAAAAAAAGAAAAAAGAATGAGGTAACTCGATAGATATTTAAAAACCACATAAAATAAAAGGATCAAGTCATAATATGTGTAGCATGATCACATTTTTGAAAAATAAGTTAGCCTGAGGATATACTTACATGTTAAGTATGGGATGACAAAATCAAACTACCACCAATTGCAACAAAAGAAAGGTCTGAAGCACCTGTGTTCAACTGTTAACAATTTGGCCGAGAGGAGTACATGTGGCTAGGGTGGGAGTAGAGGACTAAAATGCAATACTTTCAGTTTTAGCTCCATACATTCAGGATTGTTTGTTTTTCTAAATTTGATAAAGAGTATTACTTTTATAGTTAAAAATGTTATTTTAAAGTGACATGCTATTATCTTAGTTTAACAGGTTTTTATTTATTTGAATCTTAATACTATAGTAAGAGAATAGGTTGCACATATAAAAAACCATAAGCATGAGACTATTAACTGCAGTATTATTTATGTTAGTAAAATGTTGACAACAGCCTAAATGTTCATTTATAGGGTCCTAGTTACATAAACTATGATATATCTATATAATGGAATACTCTTTAGCCATAAAAAGAGGGGAAGGGCTCAGTGTGGTGGCTCACACCTGTAATTCCAGTACTTTGGGAGGTTGAGGCGGGAGGACAGCTTGAGGCCAAGAGTTCAAGACCCCCCTAGGCAACACAGGGAGACCCAATCTCTTAAAAAAAAAAAAAAAATTAGCCAGGTACCCGTGGTCCTAGCTACTTGGGAGGCTGAGGTAGGAGAACTGAGCCCGGGAGTTCGAGGTTGCAGTGAGCTATGATCACACCACTGCACTCCAGCCAGGGCAACAAAGTGAGACCCTGTCTCTAAAAAAAAATTCAAAAAGTGTTGGGGGAGGGGTGATGCTCTTAAGGAACTAAGAGGAAGAGGAAGTAATTTCCAGGATATATTTGTTAGGGAAACAAAAGCAAGTTGCAAAGTAATATATGGCAAAAGGCTGGGCGCGGTGGCTCACGCCTGTAATCCCAGCACTTTGGGAGGCTGAGGTGGGCGAATCACAAGGTCAGGAGATCGAGACCATCCTGGCTAACATGGTGAAACCCTGTCTCTACTAAAAATACAAAAAATTAGCCGGGTGTGGTGGCGGGCACCTGTAGTCCCAGCTACTCAGGAGGCTGAGGCAGGAGAATGGCATGAACCCGGGAGGCGGAGCTTGCAGTGAGCCGAGATCACGCCACCGCACTCCAGCCTGGGCGACAGAGCGAGATCTGTCTCAAAAAAAGAAAAAAGTAATAATATATGGCAAAGACTTAGACTCCTGAACCTTCTCCTAGGCCTATGTGTACACGTACTTGTAAAATCAGGTTTTAGCAAAGAATCTTGCTAATTCAGTTCAGCAAGAACCCCCAACCCTTGCTATCTGATCACCTCCATAACTGGTCAGGTTCCTCATCCTCCACCATCCCCCTGGTGATGCCAGATCTTCACTAGGAAATGTGTTAGGTTGGTTTAGCCAGAACCCCCCTGATCCCTAATGTTTCCTCTTAGAAATTTTCCATCCACTGACCCTCCACCCTGCTCCCTGGCTGCAAATTCCCATTTGCCCATGCTGTGTTTGGAGTTGAACACAGTTTCTCTACTCCACTGCAAAATCCCATTGCCATGGCCCCTCTACCTATCACAATGGTCTTGAAAAGAGTTTGCCTTACTGTGCTTTAACAAATATCACTGAGTTTTTTTTTTTTTTTTGACAGCACACTATATACATGCTTTTGTATGAGAATGTCTGTATCTACATCTTACAGCCAGCAAACAACTCCTGCAGACCAATCTGGCCCCCCACCTGTCTTTGCAAATAACATTTTATTGGAACACAGCCACGCTCATTTGTTTGCAAATTGTCTATGTGGCTTTTATGCCACAATGGCAGAGTTGAGTGTGATAGATAACCAAAATATTTACTATCTGGTTATTTACAGAAAAAGTTTGTGTAAGATCCCTGTCATATGCAAATATCTATTTTTTTACAAAAAAGAAAAAGAAGAAAAAACCAGAAAATTATGAAAATAGTTACCTACCAGAGGGGGATGAAAGGGAAAGAGATAGGAGACTTCCTGGGATATCTTTTCATATATAGTTTTGACGTTTGAATGACATAAATGTTTTTCACAAAGTTAAACTTTGAAACAGAAAAAGAAGTGAGAAGTGAAGCCAGCTGGACTTTCTGGGTCAGGTGGGGACTTGGAGAACTTTTCTGTCTAGCTAGAGGATTGTAAATGCATCAATCAGCACTCTGTAAAAATGCACCAATCAGCGCTCTGTAAAAAACAGACCAATCAGCACTCTGTAAAATGGACCAATCAGTGGGATGTGGGTGTGGCCAAATAAGGGACTAAAAGCTGGCCACCCAAGCCCGCAGCCACAGCCTGCTCAGGTCCCCTTCCACGCTGTGGAAGCTTTGTTCTTTCGCTCTTCACAGTAAATCTTGCTGCTGCTCACTCTTTGGGTCTGCACTACCTTTATGAGCTGTAACACTCACCACAAGGGTCTGCGGCTTCATTCCTGAAGTCAGCGAGACCACGAACCCACTGGAAGGAAGAAACTCTGGACACATCTGAACATCTGAAGGAACAAACTCCGGACACACCATCTTTAAGAACTTAACACTCACCACGAGGGTCTGCAGCTTCATTCTTGAAGTCAGTGAGACCAAGAACCCACCGGAAGGAACCAATTCTGGAAACAGAAGTACACCTCAAAACCGAAGTCAAACAAAAACAAATGAACCTAGTTGTGTATCAAATTGATAATCACACAGATAACAAAAAAGAAATTAACTTCTGAATATAGTATTCTGTCTATATACCCTTACTGAGATATATACTAAGGACAAAATGAAGTGCAAAGAAATCTCAAACTGAGACGTGTTGTTCATAGTAGTACTGGTGTAATTCCAAAACTATTTGTATGTACTACAGGACGTGTATGTAGCAAGAGGTGGGCAGCTGTGGATGCAAGAGATCTAGGTTGTGCGTTCCTTATGAGAATCTAACAAATGCCTGATGATCTGAGGTGGAACAGTTTCATCTTGAAACCATCCTCCCTCCCCCGCCCCAGGTCCACGGCAAAATCATCTTCCACGAAACTAGTCCCTGATGCCAAAAAGGTTGGGGACTGCTATGCTCTAGTAGAGAGCAAGTGAGTACATATACTGATGGTGGGAACCAGAGTTGTCAGGGTAGTAGAGGGAGATAAAAAACACAGAAGAGGAAATGGAATGGAAGAAGCCCGTGGTACTGGATTGTAACGGGAGGCATCTGTATAAACTCATAAAGAATATATATTATTACCTCGTTTGCCCACTGAAGTAGAAGCAATGAACATACTGTCCAGATCTTGGTTTCTCTTCCTAAAAGGAATCAGGACTCTGGAGAAATGGTTGATTCAAAGTTAGGGCAAAAATGTGTAAGGTGAGAATTGCTCAAAGAATGATGGCCACATGTCAAGATTATAGAGAAGCTGGCCTAAAGCAGTTTTCATTAGTCAACTCTGGGAAAAGGTGAACATCAAAAAGAATAATGATAATGGACTATAGCATATTGAATAAAAAGACTATCTCAGAGTCCATGGTAATACTTAAAAAAAAAAAAAAAAAGTAAAAGGAGGAAAGCTCTTTTTTTAATAGAAGAAAGCCAGCTAGTACAAGTAGACGAAAGGGCAAAATTAGGCAATCACCATTTTGTTGCCACCAGTTGAGTCAGGCAAAGATCATGGATGATAAAACCATTAGAAGAAAGGCTGTTTAAGAATGATATACACATTGTCTCAAAGTATCATCTCCTTCTCCCCTGCCATTTCTCCCCATTTTTTGCACCAATGTCACTTGACAACCCCCACTATTTTTCCTAAATAACAAAGAAAAAAGATATCTTTGCAATGGAAAAATATGGTGTATATCACCTTATCAATACTAAGTGATTGAACTGAGCATCGTTAATAGTTGGACCAATTGATATTATGTGCCTTTGGATGTGATGAAATACAAAAGCTACATTTGCTTTGTTAGTTTTCCTGTCAAATGTGTTAAACCAGAAGACAACCATAAGGAAAAATCAGGTAAGTCTGGACTATGAGACATTCTACAAGAAAACTGGACTGGTCTTTTTTTTTTTTTTTTGAGACAGGGTTTGGCTCTGTTGCCCAGGCTGGAGTGCAGTGGCCTGATCTCGGTTCACTGCAGGCAGGGCTCAAGCCATTCTCCCACCTCAGTTTCCTGAGTAGCTGGGACTCCAGGCACATGCCGCCATGCCCAGCTATTTTTTATACAGACAGGGTTTCATCATGTTGTCCAGGCTGGTCTCGAACTCCTAGGCTCAAGCAATCCACTTGCCTTGGCCTCCCAAAGTGCTGGGGTTACAGACATGAGCCACTGTGCCTGGCCATGGATGGCTTGGTTTTTAAAAAAATATCAGTGTTAGCAAAGTCAAAAGAAGGCAGAGGAAGGGTGGGCTACTCTTATGGCAATTAAAGGAAGTGAATGAACCTCGACTGGATCCTAGATTTTTTGTTTAAAAAAAAAAAAAAAAAGGCTAAAAAGAACCATTATTGGAACAATTGGGGAAAACATGAATATAGACTATATATTCAATAATACTACATCAATTAAAAACTTCTTGGGTGTGATAACAGTACTCTGGTTAGGTAGAAAATGTCTTTTTTTTTTTTTTTTTTTTTGAGATAGAGTCTCTCACTCTGTCACCCAGGCTGGAGTGCAGTGGCGCAATCTGGGCTCACTGCAACCTCCGCCTCCCAGGTTCGAGCGATTCTTGTGCCTCAGCCATGCAAGGGGGATTACAGGCTTGTGCTGACATACCTGGATAATTTTTGTATTTTTAGTAGAGATAGGGTTTTGGCATGTTGGCCAGATTGGTCTCAAACTCCTGGCCTCAAGTGATCCACCCTCCTTGGCCTCCCAAAGTGCTGGGATTACAGGCGTGAGCCAACACGCCAAGCCAGAAAATGTCTTCTTGGGAAATATATACTAAAGTATTTAGGGATGAACTGCTGTGTTTGTGACTTACTTTCTATGTGATCTATGTGTGACAGAGTGTAGGACGGGTGTGAGAGAAAGTAAATGTAGCAAAAGGTTTAAAAACTGGTACATCTGAATGAAGGGTATATACAGATTGTACTCTTCCTTCAACTTTTTGGGAAGGTTTAAAAAATTTCACAATAAAAAATTTGGGGGAACTAAAGAGAATAATCTAGTCCTCGCCTCCTTACAAGAGATGCATTTCTAAGTTTCTTGCTATCCTCCTCCTTTCTCCCCCTTTTCACAGAAAAAGACCAGCCTGGGCAACATGGTGAAACCCCATTTCTACAAAATACAAAAAATTAGCTGGGAGTGGTGGTGCGTGCCTGTAGTCCCAGCTACCCAGGAGGCTGACATGGGAGGATTGATTACCTGAGCCCAGGAGGTCGAGGCTTCAGTGAGCTGTGATTGTGCCACTGCACTCCAGCCTGAGCGACTGAGTGAGACCCTGTCTCAAAAAAAAAGAAAAAAAGAGAAAAAGAGTGGAAAATACTGCAAGGTATCACGCCAGTTCACATAAAAATTTTGTTAGGCTTTCTCCAAGTAGTGGTTTCCTTGGCAGCCAACTTCTAGGACTTAAATTGCCTTTTCCAATTGAGAAATCCCATTGTTTATACAGTTTGCAACCAATAATTTGGTCTGTATACTGCTGATTTTCCTTAACGACAGCACCAAAAGGTTTTTGTTCCGGATGCAGGCGGCTCTATTTTAAAGTGGGCTATTCTCTTCTTGCAGCATAGCTTCTTTTTCAAAATATAGAATATTTTCCAAAAAGAGATGTATACATAATGGTTTGGCTACAATAATCAAAAGGTTTTAAATGCTTAGTAAATGGAACATTTCCATTTTATGTTCAATATCACTTAATTTTAACAATCTCTTCAGTTGAGCAGTAAATAGCCTTCTGAAAGTGACTTATTGTAAACTTCCATAACAGGAACCCAAATGTTTTATTAAAAAATGGGAAAGATATTCATGAAAAAGAATTATGCCCGAATGTTGACTTTTGGTAAAGAATTAGGATGAGAATGAACTTATCAGAGTGGACATCCTAAACTCAGCAATCTTTTATTCTCTGCCTCTTCACAAATGAAAATAATTTCTTCTATGCTTGGGGATTCCATGCTTAGAACTCCTATATGTTGCCTGAGTACTATACTTCTTCAGTCTGAAATTTCCTTGTATTCAAGATTTTACATTCTAAAAAATAAAGGTATATTTTGACACATTTTGTAAAGGGGAAAACTGTAAAAGGAAACTTAAAAGCAAGAGAAATATTCCATCCAAAAATTTGGTCAGTAGTTTGGAATTCACTATGAGATGTGGCCTAAATAAAGTTTCTAAAGAAATGCTGAGACAGTACAATGAAAATGAGTATCTGCTTGCTTTGCAAGTGGTAGTGTTACCTCCACTCTCAGATAGAAAGTTGAACTATCAGGTCAAGTGTTTCTGCTCAAGATTACACAAAGCCCACAAGTTGCCAGGAAAATGATTTCTAAACCTAGAGATATATTCCTTTGGACAGTATTAAACAGTGTAAGTCCACCCCTCACTCCTAACATCATCATCATTATTACTGTTATTTTTTTAGAGACAGGGTCTCACTCTGTCGCCTAGGCCGGAGTGCAGTGGTACGATCATAGCTCACTGCCTCCTCAAAACCCTGGGCTGACGCAATCCTCCTAACTCAGCCACCTGAGAAACTGGGACTAGAGGCATGCACCACCATGCCAGGCTAATTTTTTAACTTTTATTTTTGTGGCTGCAGGGTCTCGCTCTGTTGCCCAAGCTTGTCTTGAACTCCTAGCCTCAAGCAATCCTCCCACCTTGGCCTCCACAAGTGCTGGGATTACAAGTGTGAGCCATGCCCAGTACTGTGCCCAGACTCATTACTGTTATTTTTTTGAAGGCTCTGTTTCAATATTCTGTGCAAGGCAAAAATTAATGTTGACGTTGCTTATTCATTGTTAGCAATGATAATGATGAACTCAGTAGTTCTTTGTTTTTCACATTTCCATATATTTTCTATCCTCAGAAAGGACCCCCAGAAGTTGAAGAGTTAATTTCTTTGTAAAGTTAAAGTAGCGATCTATTTACTGGTTAAAAATCTATGAAGAGACATCTCTACCAACCTAATGGAAATGAAAAGGATTCCAAGGAAGACTAAGAACAACTGTATGCCAACAAATTATATAACTGAGATGAAATGGACAAATTCACAAGCTACCAAAACTGACTCAAGAAGATACAGAAAATCTAAATAACCTCTAATGAGAAAAGAATGAACTAGTAATTTAAACACTACCCACAAAGAAAAGCCCAGGACCAGGGGACTTCACTGGCAAATTCTACTAAATTAAACAAGAATCAATACCAATTCTTCAGAAGCTCTTCCAAAATATAGAAGAAAGGGGAACACTTCCCAACTCATTCTATGAGGCCAGATAAACCTGATACCAAAACAAAGACATCACAAGAAACAGAGACTAATATCTATTATGAAAACAGACTCAAGGATTATATAACATGACCCAGTGGGATTTATCCCTGGAATGGAAGGTGGGCTTAATCTTAAAAAAAAAAAAAATTAATGTAATACACCATATAAAGGACAAAATCCCCATGATCATCCCAATAGACAAAGAAAAGCACTGGACAAAATCCAATACCCTTTCAATGATATATATATATAAAATATATATAATATATATTTTATACAATATATAAAATATATATAATATATATTTTATACAATATATAAAATATATATAATATATATTTTATACAATATATAAAATATATATAATATATATTTTATACAATATATAAAATATACATTGTATATATTCTTAAAATCTATTCAATAAACTAGGAATAGATGGAAATTTCCCTAAGCTGATAAAGAACATCTATGAAAAACCTCACAGCTAATATCATACTTAACGGTGAAAGACTGAATGCTTTCCCTTTAAAATAAAAAATAAGAGTGTCTGCTCTTGCCACTTCTATTAAACACTGTGCTGGAGATTCCAGCCAGGGCAATTACTGAAGAAGGAAAAATTAAAGGCATTCAAACTGGAAAAAAAATAAAATTATCTCATTTTGCAGATGATATGATATTATATACAGGAAAATCATAAGGAATCCACTAAAAAATTACTAAAACTAATAGATAAGTTAAAAACATTGCAGGGTACAAGATCAATATATAAAAATCGATTGTAGGCCAGGCGCGGTGGCTCACACCTGTAATCCCAGCACTTTGGGAGGCTGAGGCAGGCGGATCACGAGGTCAGGAGATTGAGACCACCCTGGCTAGCACGGTGAAACCCTGTCTCTACTGAAAATACAAAAAATTAGCAGGGTGTGATGGCAGGCACCTGTAGTTTCAGCTGCTCGGGAGGCTGAGGCAGGAGAATGGCCTGAACCAGGGAGGTGGAGCTTGCAGTGAGCTGAGATTGCGCCACTGCACTCCAGCCTGGGAGACAGAGCAAGACTCCGTCTCAAAAACAAATCGATTGTATTTTTATACACTAGCAATAAGCACTCAAAAAATGAAATTATGAAAACAATTCCATTTACAGTTACATAAAAAATAAACTTATGGATACATTTAAGAAGTTCATAACCTGTATCTGAAAACTACAAAACATTATTGAAAAAAATTAAAGAAGACCTAAATAAATGGAAAGACATTCCACGCTTGTGAACTGGAAGATTTAATACTGTTAGGATGGTAATACTCTCCCAAGTTGACCTGAAGATTCACTGCCATTCTTGTCAAAATCTCAGCTGCCATTTTTTGCAGAAATTGACAAATTTAAAAATTCATATGGAAATTCAAGAGACCTAGAATAGCTAAAACAATCTTGAAAAAAAGTTATAGGACTCAGACTTCCTGATTTCAACATTTAGCACAGAGCTACAGTAATCAAGACAGTGTATTACTCACATAAAGACAGACATACAGATCAATGAAACAGAATTCAGAGTTCAGAAATAAGCCCCTATATTGATGGCCAACTGATCTTTAACAAAGGTGCCAAGACAATTCAGTGGGAAAAGAAGAGTCTTTTCAACAAATAGAGCTGAGATAACTGGAAATCCACATGCAAATGAATGAAGCTGGTCTTCTACCTCATGCCATATATAAAAATTAATTTAATGGATCAAAGACCTAAATGCAAGAGCTTAAATTATAAACTCTTGGAAGAGAAGCATATCTTCATGATCTTGGATTATGCAATGGCTTCATAGATACGACACCAAAAGCAAAAGCAACAAAAGAAAAAAATTGATGAAAGCAGAATTTAAAACTTTAGTGCTTTGAAGAACACTATCAAGGAAGTGAAAAGGGAAACCATAGCCTGGGAGAAAATTTTGGCAAGTCATATACCTGACAAGGGACTTATATGTAGAATACATATAAGAACTCTTAGAACTCAACGAGACACATAACCCTACTAAAAAATGGGCAAAGGCTCTAAAAAAAAGTATTTCTTCTAAGAAGATACGCAAATTAAAACCACCATTATCTATCATGTCACACCTACTCAGATGACTATAATCAAAAAGACAGATAATAACAAGTGTTAGGATGTGGAGAAATTAGAATTCTAATACATTACTGGTGGGAATGTATCATGTTACAGCTGCCTTGGAAAACAGTTTGGCAGTTCCTCCAAAAGTTAAACCTAAAGTTACCATATGACCTAGCAATTTTATTTCTAGGCATATGCCCGAGAGAAATGAAAATATATAGCCACATAAAAACTTATAATTAATATTCATGGCAGCATTACTTGTAATAGCCAAAAAGTAGAAACAACTACATGTTTATCAACTGATTACTGGATAAATAAAATGTGGTATTATCCATGAAACGCAATATGATTTCTCAGTAAAAAGGAATGAGGTATTTGATGCATGCTACCACAGGAATGCACCTTGAAAACATTATGCCAGGTGAAAGAAGCCAATCACAAAAGACCACACATTACATGATTCCATTTATATGAAATGCCCAGAATAGGCTACACAGACGGAAAGTAGATTCGTGGTTCTATGACTGGAAGTTTGGGAAGATATGGGAAGTGATTGCTAATGGGTATGGGCTTCTCTCTAGGGTGATGAAAATATCCTAAAATTGATTGTGGTAATGATGGCTTCACAACTGTGAATATACTAAAATTCACTGAATTGTACATTTTAAATGGGTGTACATTTTATATAGTTCATCTAGTATATGAACAGTATCTCAATAAGGCTGTTAAAAAAAAAAAAAAAGACCGTTATGAATAGAAGTAAAGTAAATCGGCCGGGTGCAGTAGCTCACGCCTGTAGCCACTTTGGGAGCAGAGGCGGGTGGATCACCTGAGGTGAGGAGTTCGAGACCAGCCTGACCAATATGGTGAAACCCCGTTTCTACAAAAATTACAAAACAAAATTAGCTGGGCGTGGTGGCAGACGCCTGTAGTTCCAGCTACTTGGGAGGCTGAGGAAGGAGAATTGCTTGAACCTGGGAGGCGGAGGTTGTAGTGAGCCGAGATCACACCACTGTACTCCAGCCTGGGCAACAGAGCAAGACTCCGTCTCAAAAAAAAAAAAAAAAAAAAAAAGAGACAGAAGTAAAGTAAATCTATTAACTTGTCCCAAATGACAGAAGAGTACACCATTTTCTAGTTGGCAAACCTAAACAAAAACTCTTCTATACATGCCTTGAGCCCCCAAGGATAAACATTCCTTTAGACACAGAACATACTTTGCTCCTTAAAGAATAATTCGGCATTATAACAAAGTTTTTCCTCTGTTAGCAAAATGTGAACCAAGAAATTCACAAAAAGTTTCCATTTCCCTGTTTTTATTATTAGACATGGTCCAATAAAGTTTACTATCAGTGAAATATATAAGTTATGGGAATGGAACTCTCAATGGAAAAAAAGTGAAAAAAAATACTAGCTACCATAAAACATTTTCTAGTAACACAAGACAGTCCAATTAGTTTCTTGAACTCTCCATACCCAATCAAAAACCTTTAAATAGGTTACTTCTTAAATTACAGGCTGCATTCCTAATTCTAGCCAGCTGCCTTCTAAAAACATCTGCTTTTAGTCACAAGGAAAACAGGATATAAAAAAGGAATATATCAAGAGCAGAAGAAAACAATTCTAAATATGTATTTTGGTCAGCCACTTCACATATGAACAGTAGCACATTTCTGAATAAATGTTTAGAATATACATTATGAAGCGAATAAATTAGATGTTTTTCTTTGGTGTGACTTTTTTTTCTTAATAGATTCAGAGGAAAAGAGGGTAAGCCCTTCCAGGGAGAGTTGGTTAGAGAAAGAGATGCCCTCCAAATGCTTCTGCTCCTGTTAGGGCTTCCTAGATCTATTATTAGAGAATACGCCTGGAAGGCTCAATCTTTACAACCGGGCAGGCTGCCTGTGGAAGATGCAAATTTAATTCAAGGTCAGTATGCCTTATCAAGTCCTTCTGCCTCAAAGTCCTGCCAAAGCTATGCAGACAATATGGATGATGTCTATTTTAAGTGAATATTTAGTGAGATAACTGTAAAAAAAAACCAAACCAAAACAAAAAAGCATATGAGAACTGAGCCTTTTACGGAATGATTTCAGTTGTGAAACTATCCTACTCCCCTACAATAATGATTTACTGCTGGCAGTTATTCATGCTGAAATAACTGCTATTATTATTATTATTATTATTATTATTATTATTATTGTTATTACAGACAGAGTCTCGCTGTCACCCAGGCTGGAGTGCAATGGGGCGATCTTGGCTCACTGCAACCTCTGCTTCCCGAGTTCAAGCGATTCTCCTGTCTCAGCCTCCAGAGTAGCTGGGATTACAGGCATATGCCACCATGCCCGGCTAATTTTTGTATTTTCAGTAGAGATGGGGTTTCACCATGTTGTCCAGGCTGGTCTCGGACTCCTGACCTCGTGATCCGCCCGCCTTGGCCTCCCAAAGTGCTAGGGTTACAGGCATGAGCCACCACGCGTGGCCAACTGCTATTAATTTTTGAAATCAATAGTAGTGTTTCTCAACGCTTCTCTCACTTGGTGTGTTAGTCCGTTTTTGTGTTGCTATAAAGTAATACCTGAGACTGGGTAATTTATAAAGGAGATTTAATTAGCTCACAGTTCTGCAGGCTGTACAAGCATGGCTCCAGCATCTGTTTTTGGCGAGGGTCTCAGGAAGCTTCCAATCATGGTGGAAAACAAAAGGAGAGCAGGCACGTCACACGGCGAGAGCAGCAGCGAGAGAGAGGGAGAAATGGGGAGGTCCCGGCTTTTTTAAACAACCAGATCTCCCATGAACTGAGTGAGAACTCACTCATCACCAAAGGGATGGCCCTAAGTCATTCATGAGCGATCTGCCCCCATGATTCCAAGACCTCCCACTAGGATTCACCTCCAACATTTCTTTTTTTAGAGATGGAGTCTTGCTATGTTGCCCAGGCTGATCTCAAACTCCTGGCCTCAAGAGATCCTCCTACCTCAGACTCCCAAAGTGTTGGGTATTACAGGCATGAGCCACTGCACCTGGCCTGGAGGTCACATTTCAATATGAGATTTGGAGGGGACAAACATCCAAATCATGTAACTTGATTTTATCTTTTGTCATTACATTTAAAAATTATTTTACTACTGTCAAAACTTATGTCACATAGCATCTCTTCAGTAAAAATCTCCCTACACAGGTCAAGAGAACTTCTCAAAATTGCTATGAGGAAATTCATGCTTTTGTAGAATACCATAAAATACTGATATGTTTAACCTCATTTTACAAACTAGAAGCTATTTTTCTAACAGAAAATATTATAAACATGCAAAACAAAATCATAGCCAATAACATGTATCCATAAAAGACAAACAAAACAAGCTGGTGAACTAGATATAACTGGATGTTAGCAAGATTTCTGCTGGATAAGCCTTCATTGATTTTGTTGTCTCAATAGTAGCAGACGCCAAAAGTTTAAAAACACATACTTGAGAAAAATGGATAATCCACGACATTTTTATCCAAATAAAGCCCTAGAAGTTGGCTTTTTATTTGAGCTGGGGGAAGACCACTTTTATTTCTAGAGCTTGGTTCAAGCATAAGAGTATAGTTAGTATTAACATTCAGCAGACTAGTTAAAGAACTATTGCTCTCAGGCAGCTGCCGAAGGTGGGATGAAGAGTTACATATAATGACACTGGGGGCCGGCCTTGCAGAAAAAGGTTAGCACACAAAAGTGGTGCTGTACAAGGGAGGAATATGGCACAGAACATTCGAAGCACATCTACTTAAGGTGGCTATATATTCAAGCTTACCCAGTGCCCAGTGCTCACAACTAGATCATCCCTCAGAGATTACACGAACAATCAGACGTTTTCATTTGAAAGTTAGTTTACAGTTTAATTCTTCTCAAACCCTTCCTAACATACCAAAGGAAAACAGTAAAGCAGCCAGATGCTACCACAAAATAGTATCTCTTAAACCGCGAAACAGTAGAAGAGTTACCACAACATCCCAATGTCAACTACCTATGTAAACCATTTGTACCGAAGATATCATTTGGTCACTTTAATCCAAGGATCTCTTTCCCTTAGGGTCAAACTAGAAAGCCCACAATGTCCCCCTAGTTCCAGTTTAGATCCCAAGAGCGTTTCTTCTATTATATTTTCATTAATCTCAGAGATTACTGCTTGAATTTAAAAAAGATTATCCAAGTATTGTAACTAACACAAATTGAAGCATTTGGACTGTAGTGAAGGCGGCAATTAGACTGAGTTGGGAGACCTATGTGCTTTGCCTTGGTTTGTTCATATGTATTTGATAACTTTTTAAGGTACTCAATCTGTCTCAAAAAGTGTTTGATTCTAATTCAGAATCCTGGAGCCAGAATGTTTGGTTGAAGTCCACTATTTGCTAGTTGTATGGCTTTGGGAAAGATAGTTACCTCTCTGTCCCTTGACGTCCTTACTTACAAAATGGGGATGACAAATACAATCTACCTCAGAGGACTGTTATGAAGAATAAATTACTATGTATAAAGTACTTAGAAGAGTGCTTGTCCCATAAAGATTATTATGAGTGTTAGTTGTAGCCAGACGCGTATTTATTGGCAATATGATCATTCCCTCAAATTTTTGTTCTACATATTGGGGAAGATTGTATGCATGTGTAAATAGACAGATGAGTTCTGGTTATCTGTACAGTGTCAAAATTTTCAAGAATTTTTGGGAGTTGATGTCAAATTACCAAGAGTAGTGACTCACCAAAATGAATAGCAAACAATGGTAGAGTTAATTTGATTCTATTTAAAGACTCCTACAAGAATTATTTATATTCTGCCGGGTGTGGTGGCACATGCCTGTAATCCCAGCACTGTGGGAGGCTGAGGCAGGTGGGTCACTTGCGGTCAGGAGTTCAAGACCAGCCTGACCAATATGATGAAACCCCATCTCTACTAAAAATACAAAAATTAGCTGGGTGTGGTGGCATGTGCCTGTAATCCCAGCTATTCAGGAGGCTGGGACAGGAGAATCACTTGAACCCAGGAGGCAGAGGTTGCAGTGAGCCAAGATTGTGCCATCGCACTCCAGCCTAGGCAACAAGAGCGAAACTCCCTATCAAAAAAAAAAAAAAAACAAAAAAGAATTATTTATATTCTTGAGAAGTATAGGTCTCAGTAAAAGGCTTCTTCAAGTAAGACAGTAGTTTTAAAGGATGCCTATATATTAGTGAAGTACATGAGCAGAGGGCTGGAGAACCACATCTTACTTTGGTGCTAGGACCTTACAGCCCTGTACTTGCTTAAGTCCATGGAGATAGTAATTACACAGAAGGTGGCCAAGGAATGACCACTAATACTAATACACACTTACCTCCTCTGACACCATCCAGTGTCACTGAAGTCTAGTTTCTTTTTTTCTTTTTTTGAGATTGAGTTTCGCTCCTGTTGTCCAGACTGGAGTGTAATGGTGCGATCTTGGCTCACTGCAACCTCTGCCTCCTGGGTTCAGGCAATTCTCCTGCCTCAGCCTCCCAAATAGCTAGGATTACAGGCATATGCCACCACGCCCAGCTAATTTTGTATTTTTAGTAGGGATGGGTTTCTCCATATTGGTCAGGCTAGTCTCGAACTCCTGACCTCAGGTGATCCACCCACCTCGGCCTCCCAAAGTGCTGGGATTACAGGTGTGAGCCAGAGCAACTGTCCAGTCTAGTTTCTTTTTTTAAGCAAGAGTAAAAAGGTTTTCTTATTAAGATTCTGAAAAGAAGAAAGTAAAATGTACAAGTTTAATAAAAACAGGCTTTCTGGACAGGCACGGTGGCTCATGCCTGTAATCCCAGCACTTTGGGAGGCCAAGGTGGGACAATCACTTAAGCCCAGGAGTTCAAGACCAGCCTGGGCCACATAGTGAGATCCTATCTCTACAAAAAAATTAAACAATTAGCCGGGTGTGGCGGTGCATAGTCCCAGCTACTCAGGGGGCTGACGTGGGAGGTTTGTTGGAGGTTGGGAGGTCAAAGCCTGCAGTGAGCTATGACTATGCCACTGCACTCTAGACTGGGTGTCAAAGTAAGACCCTGTCTCACAAAAAAGGGCCTTTCAAAATATTTTTAAGAAGCATTCTAAAGTATTAATATGATAAAAGGGAAGAGAAAAAAATTGCAGAAAAATTATCCTCTTAAAATATGGGGGAAGGCAATAACTACAAAAATAAGTACAGTTACTTTTGGGCTCAATCTTGCCTCAATGGAAAAAAACTGGCCTAAATATTTCCATTCATTATTTTAAAGTATTGTTTACAGAAACGAATTGATTGTGCTATATTACTGTCATGCTATTCTTCAGATAGAGAACGTTCATTAAACTTCATTTTTGTCAATGATTTGCCTCATCAGTTTAATAAAATTTTATGCTTCCTGCTTGAAAGCAACATTGACAAATGCCATCTCTTTTTTCTGTAACTTAAAACACTTAATATAACCACTTAGGGCCTGGGCCTGACTTCCATAAAAGATAGTATTAAATAATCTGGATAAGTATAAGAATAACCATTTCTCCTCAAAAACTAGAATCAGTGTTCATGTTAGAGGCTGAGTGAATTGAAGCAAGTGTTTGACTTATTTCTCAAAAAAGGGTGCTCAGGGAAAAGAAGACATTTCAATTTTTGAGTTTTTAAAAAGCCCCATATCAGTTGTGACTAGTGGAGATCGTGGGCTAATTACTGTCTTTGATGTAAGTTTACACTGTTAAACTACCTTATGAGGTCTTGTTGGTACTAATGCATTGAATCCAAGATAAAAATTGAGAAACACTATTCTAGAAAGACCCCCCTAAATTGTATGTCAGTTTAAATCTCATTTTAAAAAGACAGCATACCAGCAGATCTATAAACAAAGCAACTTTGATTGAACAAAACATAGGTATACCTCTTCTGCTGTGTCCAGAACTTTGCTAGACAGTGGGGATACAAAGATGATTAATTCACAGTCCTTGTCCATAAGGAATTCTTAAGTATGTAAATAATCACAATTTGATAAGTGTTAAAACAACAAATGTATACATATAGTCAATACCTCATTTTGTGGATGTCACTCTAAAATGTACTGTCAGCTTTTTCTTTCATAATGAAATAGTCCATGTAAAATACGTAAATTATGTCAGGGATGTTCGGCCAAGTAATTTAACCAAGATCACACAATGAGTGACTACGCTTCAGCACCAGCAATGGCTTGTGTCTTTCAGCCCTCTCACTGGCTGGTCACCTCTGGAGGCCTGCTTCTCTCTGCTATCCTAATGGATCTCCCTAGCCTGTCAGGTGACAGGTGAGAGCCCTAAACCATTGCACTAGTTCAGAGTAAGAGTCAGGACTGAAGAAAAGTTAGGACTGAGGAGGGGGCAGCAAGAGGCTGTAATTGACCTTTTCCTCCTTGGTCAAGCCTGCTTCTGTTATAGCAAGAGGCAGTGTAATGCAGTTTGTGGTACAACCTGGAATCAGGATGCATGGATTTGTATCCTACCCTCTTTTTAGCTGTGTGACCTTGGGAAAGTTAGTTAACTTATCTGTGCCTCTCTAAAATGGGAATAGTAATAATACCTAGCATACAGTATCATTGTAAGGATCATGTGAGTCATTTTAACCCACCTCTTTCATCAGCGTGACCTGGATGTGAGACCCGGAGTCAAAGGAGAT
Organism: Gorilla gorilla gorilla; assembly: GCF_029281585.2. Lineage (NCBI taxonomy): Eukaryota > Metazoa > Chordata > Mammalia > Primates > Hominidae > Gorilla > Gorilla gorilla. The sequence goes on from NC_073224.2 coordinate 10,798,417, forward strand.
CATTTTGCAGCTGTAAAATTTGACTGCCCCACTGGATTTCGGACTTGCATGGGGCCTGTAACCCCTCTGTTCTGGCCAATTTCTCCCATTTGGAATGGCTGCATTTATCCAATACCTGTATCCCCATTATATCTAGGAAGTCGCTAGCTTGCTTTTGATTTCACAGGCTCATAGGAAGGGACTTGCCTTGTCTCAGATGAGACTTTGGACTGTGGACTTTTGGGTTAATGCTGAAATGAGTTAAGACTTTAGGGGACTGCTAAGAAGGTATGATTGGTTTTGAAATGTGAGGACATGAGATTTGGAGGGACCAGGGGTGGAATGATATGGTTTGGCTGTGTCCCCAGCCAAATCTCAACTTGTACTGTATCTCCCAGAATTCCCATGTATTGTGGGAGGGACCCAGGGGGAGGTAATTGAATCACGGGGGCCAGTCTTTACCATGCTATTCTTGTGATAGTGAATAAGAATCACGAGATCTGATGGGTTTATCAGGCATTTCCACTTCTGCTTCTTCCTCATTTTTCTCTTGCTGCCACCACGTAACAAGTGCCTTTTGCCTCCCGCCATGATTCTGAGGCCTCCCAAGCCACATGGAACTGTAAGTCCAATTAAACCTCTTTTTGTTCCCAGTTTCAGTTATGTCTTTAAAAAGGAACTAATATAGACACTGCGTCTGCCCTCAGGGTCACTACGGAGTGGGAAACTTAAAAAATCTTTATTGCCGTATTATTGTTTGATACCCACAGATAAAAGAGCAACAGGTCAGAATGAATGAGACTGATTAAAACAGTTCTTGTTCACTTGTTAGGCTTAAAAGTAATATATTTCTAAAGAAGTTCATTTAAAAAGACAAACCTTCAGCTTGAGAACACGATACAATATGGTTGATGGTTAATAGAGATAAATATTAAAGTATATCACTAATTCTCCTCAGTTTGAATGAATGGGGACTATAAAATATAGCATATTCATTCACTGACTGGAGTGATAGAGTAGAAAGTAAAAAAAAACTGATGAGGCAGAAGAGAGTGGTGACAATTCTGAAAGAGAAGTCCTCGTATAGATAGGAGAGAGGATGGGTTCTAGTACACAGCGGAAGGTTTCATCTCAGATAGAGACATGGACAATTCATTCCATATGATCAGAGAGAAGGCAGACTACATATGGTAAAACAGTGGTGGTGGAAGGATGAGAAAACTGCCTTTTTTTTTCTCTTCAGTGAAATAAGCTGTGAGGTAATCTCTGAAAATAAGCTGAGAGTAGGGAATGGGGAGAAAGTATGACATATTGTAGTTGTCTCGGAGAGTGGGAATGTCAACTGACCAGAGAAATAAGGAAGCACTGCTAGACAGTATTTAGGGCCCTCTTGGGGTTTGTGGTCACAGTTGTAAAGTGAGATCTGTTAGTATGGTTGTTTTTCTCTGGCCCTGTTCAGCTGCCGAGGTGTAGATGGTGAGCTGATTTTAACTACGGAGACAAGTATGACAGAGGGAGTGACTCTAACAGTAGACTGCAGAATAGCCCAGATGAAGAGGGGAGCAAAGAAGTGATTATTTTAAGGAACTGGCTCACACAACTGTGGGGCTTGATAGATCTGAAATCTTCAGAGTAGGTCTGCAGGATGCAGATTCAGGGAAGAGGTGATGTTGCAGCTTGTCTGGAGCCAAAATTCGTTCTTCCTTGGGGAACTTAGTTTTTCTTTTAAGGCCTTCAACTGACTGGATGAAGCCCATCCATATTTTGAAGGGTAATTTCTTTACTCAAAATCTATAAAATTGTTACATCTAAAAAGCACCTTAGCAGCAACATCTAGGCTGGTGTCTGACTAAAACTGGGTACCATGGTCTACTCAAGTTGACACATAGCATTAACTATGACAGAAATATTCACAGAAAAGATTTAGGAGGCAGCGCAGTTTTTAGATCACTGTATATCCATGAGTGCCACAGAGTGCAGAAGTTAGTTCAGGGAGGGGTGTAAGATGAGGACAAACAAAAAGAGAATCAGCACATTTCTGGGTTATGGAGGGGATGAGATGAGGAAAAAGAAATACAGCATGACAGTTAGGAGCGCAGATTTTAGTGTTAAGAGCTCTTGTTCAAGACTGTGCTCTACCACTATGGCATGACTCTGAGCTTGCTTTTCAACTAGGCCTCAGTTTCATCAACTTAAAAAGGGATAATAATATAAGGAAATGGCTTAGTATAGTGGCATACTGAAAACACTAAAAAAAAAAATCAGGTATTATTATCGGAAGATTCAATATTGTAAGTGTATCAATTCTTCCCCTCAAATTGTTCATAAATGTAATGTCATTACACTTAAAATTTCACTGAGGTTTTTTGTTTTTAACAAATTGCTTCTAAATTTTACTTGAAAAATGAATATGTAAAATAAATTCTGAAAGAGAATAAAAGAAACTTGCACCACCGATATCAAAACTTGCTGGAAGAGACTAGTATAATTCAACATCTAATAATGGTGCAGGAAGAGGCAGAAATGAATAGCACAGACAGTCTTCAAACAGACCTAAATATCCATGATAATTTAGTACAACATAAACATAGTATGTGCCACAAATTAACATGGGGAAGCATGGATTATTCAATAAACAGCATTGGGATAACTGGCATTCCACTTGGGAACAAACATGTAGATTATTTCTATCATTTTTTGCAAGGAAAAATCTAGGAAGATTTTTCCTAGATGGAAGATGAAAGGTTATAAAAGACCAACAGTTTTGACCACATATAACAAAATTTCTGTAAGGCAAAGGACACTTATAAATACACTTACCAAGCTTAATAGGGGATTTTAATTTATTTACTGTCATTTCATAACTTATATGCTTGGTCCTATTTGTATTTATTTTTGAGACAGGGTCTTGCTCTGCCACCCAGACTGAGTGCAGTGGCACAATCATGGCTTACTGCAGCCTCGACCTTCTGGGCTGAGGCAATCCTCCCATCTCAGTCCCTTAAGTAGCTGGAATTACAGGCATGGGCCTGGCTAATTTATTTATTTTTTGTAGAGATAAGGTCCCACTACCACCCACCTCAGCCTCTCAAAGTGCTGGGATTACAGGCCTGAGCCACAGTGCCTGGCCTTGACTTCATTTCATATTGAACTCTTCTCTGTTTTTTCTATTACACCATATGGATTACGTCTTCGTTGCTCTTTTCCCTGTAGGTTTGATTTTCTCCCAATAATACATCTTTATGAAAAAAATTAACACATACACTCAAATATCATCTTCCAAAACAAGAATTAAGTATATTTACAACACACCTCCTTCTATATAGGGCTGCTACAAGCTTTTACCTCTTCTCTCTCACCCAAGGTTTGTTCAACATAACCTGAAAACTTAATTTTTAAAAATCATCATGCTTGTTCTCTTCAAAGAGTAATTCTGGACACTGGCCCTGTTTTTAACCACAGTTATAAGATTTAGCTATGTTAAATGAGTATTGATGGCCATGGCCTTTCCTTTTAGTGTAACCACCCCATTGTTAAGTTCTTAAATAATTTTTTTTTTTTTTTTTCTGAGACGGAGTCTCACTCTGTCGCCCAGGCTGGCGTGCAGTGGCGCAATCTCGGCTCACTGCAACCTCCGCCTCCCAGGTTCACGCCATTCTCCTGCCTCAGCCTCCCAAGTAGCTGGGACTACAGGCGCCCGCCACCATGCCCAGCTAATTTTTTGTATTTTTAGCAGAGATGGGGTTTCACCGTGTTAGCCAGGATGGTCTCGATCTCCTGACCTCATGATCCGTCCACCTTGGCCTCCCAAAGTGCCGGGATTACAGGTGTGAGCCACCGTGCCCGGCCAAGTTCTTGAATAATTTTTTAACCCCCAGAAAGGTATCTACATATTGTCTATGTCCTTTTGTACACGAATGACAACTGGAGAAGCTATAGTATTCAGACATAAATCTTTTCCCTTTTAATACTCTGTAGATAATGCTCCACTTTATTATTCAGCCTTTGGTATAAGCAAACAGAAGTCTGAAATTAGCCTGATTTTTGTTCCCGTGTAACTTTTTTGCCGTTGTGTATTTGTAGGATTTTTCACTTTATTCTCAAAATTTGCGGCCAGGCGCGGTGGCTCACGCCTGTAATCCCAGCACTTTGGGAGGCTGAGGCGGGTGGATCACGAGGTCAGGAGATCGAGACCATCCTGGCTAACATGGTGAAACCCCGTCTCTACTAAAAATACAAAAAATTAGCTGGGCATGGTGGCGGGCGCCTGTAGTCCCAATTACTCAGAAGGCTGAGGCAGAAGAATGGCGTGAACCCAGGAGGCGGAGCTTGCACTGAGCCGAGACGGATGCCAGCCTGGGCAACAGAGCGAGACTCCGTGTCAAAAAAAAAAGAAAAAAAAAAACCTGCAAGTTAAACCAGGCTTTGGTTGAATGGTCCTAACTTTTAAAAAGTTTTGCCTATCACTTGATCCTTTTGACCCTTCTACTTGAATTTCTGACTTTCTAAATCTTGTGGTTTTCTCTTTAGTTCCCAATCTAACTCCCTTTCTAGTTAAAAATTAGGAAATGGTGCTTTTCATTTTTGTGGAATCTATCCTAATCCCAGATTTTTCCCTTTCTGGTGGTACTGCTTGTTCTATTTTCAATGATCCTCCTGAATCTACCTGAGAACTTAAATCAGCAATTCCTTAAAAACTTCTCTTGTTTCTTGCTGTACATTTACTTAACAGGTAGCATGTGGCCTGATTTACAGCCTTGATGTTTGCTTACCCTCTGTCTGGAACACTTTCTCCTTTCTACATGGTATACTTCACCTTTCAGGAATGCCTTCTTAGTGAGGCCTTTCTTGACCACTCTCTTTGAAACTGCAGTAACCGGTAACTATACCATCCTGACTTACACTGTCCCTCCCCTTCTTTGCTTTACTTTCCTCTTTAGCACTAATTACCACTTACTATCTCATATATTTTATTTATTAGCTTTATTCTGTTTAATAGTTTAGATAGATGAGTTTGGCATTATTTAACTATTTTCCGGATAAAAATTTCAAAAAACAAAAAAAAATCCTGTTTTCATCAATGGGGGTGGGGGGAAGAATATGATAGAAAAGACATCAGTTCTTCCCAAGTTAATTTATAAGTTTAGTGCAAGCCCAATTAAAAAAATCTATGGACTTCTGGGTATATATCCAAAAAAATCGAAAGCAGGACTTGAATAGACATTTTTATTTTTATAAACCCATGTTCACACACTATTATTCATAACAGCCAAAGGATGGAAGTAACCTGTGTCCAATGACACTGAAAATTAGCTTGATTTAGAAAAAAACAAACAACCCCATCAACGAGTGGGCAAAGGATATGAACAGACACTTCTCAAAAGAAGACATTTATGCAGCCAAAAGACACATGAAAAAATGCTCATCACTGGCCATCAGAGAAATGCAAATCAAAACCACAATGAGATACCATCTCACACCAGTTAGAATGGCAATCATTAAAAAGTCAGGAAACAACAGGTGCTGGAGAGGATGTGAAGAAATAGGAACACTTTTACACTGTTGGTGGGACTGTAAACTAGTTCAACCATTGTGGAAGTCAGTGTGGCCATTCCTCAGGGATCTAGAACTAGAAATACCATTTGACCCAGCCATCCCATTACTGGGTATGTACCCAAAGGATTATAAATCATGCTGCTATAAAGACACATGCACACGTATGTTTACTGTGGCACTATTCACAATAGAAAAGACTTGGAACCAACCCAAATGTCCATCAATGATAGACTGGATTAAGAAAATGTGGCACATACACACCATGGAATACTATGCAGCCATAAAAAATGATGAGTTCATGTCCTTTGTAGGGACATGGATGAAGCTGGAAACCATCATTCTCAGCAAACTATCACAAGGACAAAAAACCCAACACTGCATGTTCTCACTCATAGGTGGGAATTGAACAAGGAGAACACTTGGACACAGGAAGGGGAACATCACACACCGGGGCCTGTGGTGGGGTGGGGGGAGGGGGGAGGGATAGCATTAGGAGATATACCTAATGTGAATGATGAGTTAGTGGGTGCAGCACACCAACACGGCACATGTATACGTATGTAACAAACCTGCACATTGTGCACATGTACCCTAGAACTTAAAGTATAATAATAATAAAAAAGAAAATTAGCTTGATTTCTGTGGCATATACATACACAGTGGAATATTACTCAGCCTTAAAAAGGAAGGAAATTCTGATACATGCTGCAACATAGATAAACCCTGAGGACTATGCTAAGTGAAATAAGCCAGTCACAAAACAAATACTGTATCATTTCACTTAAATGAGGTTATCCAGTCAAATGCAGAGACAGAAAGCAGAATGATGATTACCAGGGACTGAGGGGAGGGAGAAATGGGGAGTTGTTGTTTAATGGGTATAGAGTCTCAGTTTTGCAAGATCAAAAAGTTCTGAAGACTGGTTGCACAAAAATGTGAATATACCTAACACAGTAGATTGTATAGTTAAAAACGTAAATTTTATGTTATGTGTATTTTAACACAATTAAAACAAAACAAAAACCTATGGAATTTTTTTCAGCGAGCCTTACAAAGTACTCCTAGAAAAGGAAATGAAGGCCAATAAAGCTTTGGAATAATAATAAAGGGAAACTGGCCTAATCAGATTCCAAATATAACGTGAAAGTATAATAATTAAAATAGTGTGGTAATAAGGCTAGAATCAACAATTCCGTATGGGTAAGAATTTAGTATTATGATTAAGGATGACATCACAATTTAGAGAGGAAAGACTTATTTCAAATAATGTGGGGCCAATTAGTTGATTTTTAATTTATTGTTTTTAAGTTACTGTCACATCTATACCAAAATACATTCCAGATAAACTAAAACAAAATTATTTTCATGCATCCCATTGTCCTTTTATTATTATTTTTGCCTTTCTTACAGTTTAAGATTATTTTGGCAGTTTCTCACTTTACATTTTATTAACCAACTGGCTGACATTTACACAATAATGTTGCTTTGGAATTCAAATAATCTTGTAGAGAATTTGACAGTCAACAAACGGAAAGTTAAGTACATCCCATCTTAAGAAAAATCTGACCGGGTGTGGTGGCTCACGCCTGTAATCCCAGCACTTTGGGCGGCCGAGGCAGGTGGATCATGAGGTCAGGAGACTGAGACCAGTGTGGCCAACATGGTGAAACCCTGCCTCTACTAAAAATACAAAAAAACTAGCTGGGCATGGTGGCGCACGCCTGTAGTCCTAGCTACTCTGGAGGCTGAGGCAGGAAAATTGCTTGAACCCAGGAGGCGGAGGTTGCAGTGAGCAGAGATGGCGCTGCTGCACTCCAACCTGGGCGACCTCTGTCTCAAAACAAAAACAACAACAACAACAAAAAAAAAAACCAAAAAAAGAAAAATCCATAAAACAAAGAATTCATCTAAATAGTAGGCTCTCTGGTATTTTTAAAGTATCTGATTTACAAGTTTCAAACGTTTTGTTAACTTTATCCACCATTATAAATGTGGCCATGGAACTGATATACAGTGGAACGGTATGCCACTGCAAGTCTGAAGGGGGGTTTTAGTCACCAATACGCTTGGACCCTACTGGCATCTGAGTTGTATTTTTCAAATACTTCAAATTTTCCATTTTAAGTTACTAGGTCAATATTTATTCTATGCCAAGTCGAGTGACTGCTATGATGAAACAATTTTTAACTAAACATTTTTGGGTTTATAAAACACCTTTCATAGATGGCACTGTAGCAGAATGACTCCCCAAAATGTTCCCAGAACCTGTGAACATGTTACATAGCAAAGAGACTTTGCAGATGTCATTGAAATTATGGACCTCAATATCAGGAAATTATCCTGGAATATCTGGGTGGGTCTCACTTAATTACCTGGCCTCTTAAAAACAGAAAACTTTCTGTGGCTGGAGGTAGGACAGATGTGGAGGAAAGTGAAGTCAGAGATATTTGAAGCATAAGGATTCCACACACCATTGCCGGTCTGAAGATGGAGGACTGGATGACACTTGAAGCAACTGAGAGAGGATCCCAGCTGACAGCAGCAAGGAATGGGACCTCAGACCTACAAATATAAGCAACTGAATTCTGTTAACGATCTGAATGAGCTTGGAAGCAGATTTGCCCCCAGAGCCTAACACCTTGATCTTGGGCTTGTGAAGACTACAGCAGAGGAACTGGGCTAACCCACCGGGTCTTCTGATTTACGTAAGTGTGAGATGATAAATTTGTGTTGTTTTAAACTACTAAGTTTTTGGCAACTTGTTATTGCTGCAATAGAAAACAAATGTACGTATGTATGGAAACTGAATTCTTTTCTCATACATACTAGCTTCCCCCACCTCCCTCCCCCCTAAAAAAGAAAAGAGGACAATGCCATAAATAATGTAGGAGGGCAGATGTACAATTGTCCTTTTGCTTAGCTAGACTCATGGGTCACTATTTGCCCAAGAAGCATATTGATACAAGTAAATTAAGGTAAATTCCTTACCGTTCAAAAAAAAAAAAAAAAAAAAAAGATGGATGACCAGCTCCTATTATTCCTATTAACTAGTTAATTTATGTTAAAATTCAGGAACTGACAATGTTTTCGGAAAGATTATCTTCCAAAGAGTAATTAAGATCCAATTTCAAGAAATAAACTTATTAAAAACATTTCCTCAGTCTAGTCCCATAGTATTTGAAGTTTTGTCAAAGAAAACTATTTGATTTTTTTCTGTCCCATTCCTATAATCCTCCCCTCCCCTTCATCTGGACACCCCAGTCCAACAATCAAAGCTAAAATCTAGCAATGCACTTAAGCAAAGGTACAAGAAAAAAACACCAGAAATAGGCATTTGGCACAAAGAGGAAGATCACATGATCTTTTCATGCCATTTAAGTACTGGCAACCCTCCTAATAAAAACCAGCTAAAGCCCCACTCATTGAGCGGATATTTCTAGAACACCATCTAGTGACAGGCCCTGTTCTAGACACTGGTCATAGTATGGCGCTATCAGAGAACTGACAGTCTGGTGGGATGCACGGGATAGTATACACAGTAATGGAGACAGGCACGAAGCACAACTAGGGCATAGGAGTTCACTCAAGTCTCAGGGATAAAGACTAAGCTACAGCCAGAAGGAGCAAGCAGGAGGTTGCAGGTGATCAATGCTGGACAAGGCCACTCCAGACAGAAGGATGGGCATGCATAAAGATATGGGGATGTGATATAGCCTGTTTGGACAGCTAAAAAATTTCACTGTGTGAGAATAAAGACTGTTATGTAGAAGAGGGAAATGGACCTTTAACTGTCAGCCAGGGGCCACATCATAAGGTGCATTACACTTTATCCTGGTTATGTTTCAGAAAGGTTACTTTGGTATCAGAATGGAGGGAGGATTAAAATGAAGTAATACTAGAGACTGAAACTCGTAAGGAGGCTATTATATGAATAGAGATGAGGGCCTGAACTTGAGAAACATTAGTGGAAATGGCGATAAAGTAACCAATTTAAACAATATCCAGAAAGTAAAATATGTGACAGACATCATAGGTTCCCATCAAATTGCCATTTCCAACTTTTTGCCTTCGTCACCCACAACTCACCATAAAGGTTAGAAACACCAGATATCCACTTACTCAGCTTCATCACAGTTGCACATGAGCCAATTCTAGATAATCTCTTCGGAGAAGGAGTGGGGCTCTGGTAAGTTTTTCCTTTCTATTAAAAGAACAGAGGTGCATGTAGAAAATGACCCTATCTTCTTCAATCTTCCTTCACATACTGCTGACTGAGGATACTATTTGGTGCTATGGCAGTTACTTTACAACTATGAGAGGACGAACCAAGGGCAAAAGCCAACGTGCTGAGGATGGTAGAGTAAAAGGATGGAAAGTCCTGGTTCTTGATGGCACAGCTGAGCTGCTGAACTAATCCAGGGCCTGTTTATCTCTGGACTTAAGTATCCTTCCAGCTGAAGCCACTGACTCTCAAGCTCTCTGTTGCTTTCAGACAGAATCAACCAAACTAAAACAAAGAGACAGGGCCAGCTGACTGACTGTGAAGGGTTTATAATAAAGAAGAATCTAAGTTTACTCCCAGGTTTCCGGTTTGGGAAACTACAACAAAAGTGGTGGCTTTTTGGGCAGTGGCATGGGGCAAGAGGAAGAATGTGCGCTGTGGACAGGAGGAAAGGGAAGAAGTTTGTTCCTGGACATGTTGATTTGAGATACGAAGGAACCATTTAGGTGGGATGTGTGATTCTGGAACTTGTTCAAAAAGTCTGAATTAGATCTGCAGATGTATGAGAAATCGGATCTATCACACCTGCCTGACCTGACACTCTGTTGGAGGAGTCTAATGGAGATAGGCGTCAAAAGAACGGAGTCCAGACAAAAATGTCCTTATTTGAAGTGTCCTAGAAAGTGGTTCTTTTCTATTCTTTAAAGACTTTGAAGATGTATAGGTACTACTTTATAATAAAATTGGTACTGGCCGGGCACAGTGGCTCATGCCTATAATCCCAGAACTTTGGGAGGCTGAGGCGGGCGGATCACTTGAGGACAGGGATTTGAGAAAAGCCTAGCCAACATGGTGAAACCCACCTCTACAAAAATACAAAAATTAGCCGGGCATGATGGCAGGTGCCTGTAATCCCAGCTACTTGGCAGGCTGAGGCGGGAGAATCACTTGAACTGGGGAGGCAGAGGTTGCTGTGAGCCGAGATCGCACCACTGCACTCCAGCCTGGGTGTCAGAGTGAGAAAACAAATAAATAAAATAAATAATGAATAAAATTGGTAGAAACTTGTTAACACAATGAATTTACAAACATTATCAAATACCTGCATATTTTTATTTTATAAAAATTCATTAGTCAAGATAACCTGAAAAGCACAAAATCTGGGATCTATGAAAAATGAAGACTGTTAAAATGACTACACCAGAGATTTGTCTCAGTATTTGAAACTAATCTGAGTCACCTGCTTTGCTATGTGTGCCAGTCAATTAGGAATACGTGAACAAGCTCATTCCCACGACTCAGAAAGTAGCTCCAGGACGTTTTTATTGGTGGTAGATTACTCCAAAGTACACAGAGGAACATAATCACTGATAAGGCAGCAAGCAATAGGAACACTATGCATAATTAAGTAACCTTCTGAGGATCACACTCTTCTTCCATGAGAAGGAAGTTAATACTGGTGACCCCCAATAGAATTATTTTCATGCATACGGCAGAGTTATGGAAGAAAAGAAATCATCCGCAGCAGCCCAATCTAGAGAACAGAAAAATACAATCGGAACTGGAACGGGTGACAATCTAACAAAGAGACACAAGGACACAACATGGCAAGAGGTCCCTATAACCATGATTATAAGGGCATCCCTAAGGTTGATTTTCATATTTACAGAGTTGGAACCAGACAGCTGATGTACTAGGCCTATACAGACAACAGCAACCCTCATCCAAAGCATCTCTGATGAATAGGAAGAATTACCAAAGATAAAAGGAATTTACCCTTGGCATCAAGCAAAAATATTTCAAAAACCAAAACTGACTTGAGAAAAATTAGTGTAACAGACCAAAATTTGTATCTCAATCTAAACAACTGATCACACTGTTCCCCTCCATGAAAACCTTAAATGGTTCTGCTGGCTCAAGGAGCCCCCTCAGCCCTTCACCCAAGCCCACGACTCATCTGACTAAAGAAGTTCTAATCAAACTTTCAGTTTTGTCTCCTTTCATTTATGCTCTACTCTAGTTATACTGGACCAGCTGATAGTTCCCAAATCCCACCTGCGCTTTCCCTATTCCTGCCATTTTGTTAATGTCAATTGTTTTCTGCCTTTGTGGATGCTACCCATTCTTCAAGTTTCATACCTTTGATTTTTCAGCATTCCCTGATCCTACAACTACATAGTCTCCTCCTTTGCATCCTTGTCTGCTCTTATCAAAACCATGCTATTCTGTCTTGAATTGCTGCCACTGTTGTGTATCTCCTCTACAATACTCTAAATTCCTTAAAGAAGAAAGGACAGTTAACTCATCCTTGTGGCTTCTACCAGGTCAAAAATAATAAGTAATGGTAGGTTGCTGAATTAGTGACATAAAACAGTCAAAGCCCTCAAAAGAACATATAAGACCAAGTTTATTAAAAGTCTAATAATTCAACTATTTATCATTCCGATAAACATTCATATGCTTCATCTCCTGTTCACAGGCAAAAGCAATATAAAGACATAAGTGCAGGAATTAGTAGAGAAGATAGTGAATCAGATTTTGGTCTACAAATTCTAGATTATATTTTTAGTTGTTTAGGCAGATCACTTACTCTCTCCCCTGTCTGCTGCTTCTCTAACTACCTATTTTACAAACTTGATGTGAAGAATAAGATCTTGTTCATTAGTCAATATTTTAACATCGTTCAGAACAGTCCTCCCTTCGAAAATACTGAATACCATCTCTAGCTTTTCCCAATCGACCACAATTTGCAAAGATTTTCCTGTATCACAGAATGCCTAAAGTGTAAAGAAGCCCACTATATGCCAAAACATGCATTTTCGTTTTCATATAAAAGGTAAAACTCTCTTCCTCTTTCTCACAAATTCTTTTAGGCTCTGAAACCATGGCTTCTGGCCACTGTATACTCGTAATTTATAAACGGGTTTGTTTAATAATCTAGGAGAAAAGGCACACTGTGAGCTCACGAGCAGAATATATTCTGAAAGACAGTAATAGCCCTCATGAATAAAAAACAAACCAAATTCAGATTAGGGGGGTGTGCACAGAAAAAGTAAAAGGGCAATTAAGAGTCTTGAAAGATAAAGGTGTTCAGCTGAACACAAAAAGTTTAAATCCAGAGAATTACTTCTCAACCAGTGACACAGGCCAAAGAACTTACAAAGTGCCACGGTTTTCTAGGATCTTTTGTTTGGCTTATTCTCCTCTTCAACTTTTTCTGTCCTGTTCCACTTTTCTCAGCATGTTAACTCATCTTTCATCTCCAGGCTCACATCAGAATTCAACAGAGGACTCATCTCAAGCGGCAGGCAGTTCCTACACCCTTCTGACACAATTCCCAGATATGGCATGAGAAATCCCACTCTACCCAAGATATAATAATACTGTAAATTTAGAAACTTATAAATAATACAAGGGAATACAAAGTTTAGAACTGTATAAGACTCTTGGCCTGTAGTATTTCTGCTCTCCTGCATCTTTAAGCCAACAAAAATAACGAGGGGGAATTTTTCATTTGTCAGTCAACTTACAAGGAATTTTAAGCACTGCAGTCAGAGGTACTAATCCATTCTACAGAACAAAAACCCATTCTACAGAACAAAGCAAGCAAACACACCCAAACATGCGTCTAACTGCAACGACAATTCTCTACCGGGTGCTTTTTTCTGGGGGCATTTCACTGCAAAAATCAGGCAAACCAGTTCTTGGACTCGATTCTGCGTGCTCGCCATACTCCAAAGTTAGATGATAGAATAAACAACTTCTTCCCTTCCCTCTCCCGTGGTCACGTCACCTGTTGCATCACCTGGAAAGTGGTCTTCAGAGTGTAGGAAAGGAGCACCACCAGGATCTCTAAATAATTCAGCTGGGCTATTTTCTTGATAAATGTTAGCCTCATTCATATTTTAACGAGGTTGCCTTTAACACACAAGGAAAGGGTGTGTTGGCTCCTGTTCACCTTTGAAGAGATTCTAGCACAGGCACCCGAAAGCTGTGACTTTCTGGACTTAAAGGGGCTTGGGAGTTTTTGAAGACGTAGCCATGGAGAGAGATGTACAGTTCGGCAGAAGCAGAGGAGCTGGGAGCGCAGGCGGTCGGGACGGGGGTCCTGGGGCAGCCCCGGGGGCCGGCAAGGGGGGTTGGAAACGCAACGGAAGCTTTGCCGAAAGGACACTGCACGTCGGCCAAGGGGTCGGGCCCAGAGCCGGGGTCGGGGCCAAGCTGAGCGGATGGGAGAGGTTCAAGCCCACCCGAGCTTTGGCCAAAACCCTCGGGCTGACTGGGTTCACCGGAGCGTCGACGAGTGCGAGGATTAAAAAATAACAATACTCCCTCCTTTACCCCCGGCTTCCCCCGAGAACTAGGCTGGAGGCGGGGACGCCAGGCAGGAAGCGCCTGGGGCCGGGGTCCGAGCCCCATGGGCGAGAGGAAGCCGGCCTGGGCCAGGGCTCGGGGCCGCCAGGGGCCGCACTCACCATGTCGTACACGTTGAGCACCACTAACTGGTTAGCCCCCATCCTCCTCCCCGCGGCCGCCGCCTCGTCCTCAAGCCGCTCCGTCTGCGCGGGGCCGGAGGCCGCTCTCACCCCCGCGGGCGCTTCAGGGGGCCTGAGCCGGGCACTAAGCGTACAGCCCGGCCCGCGGCAGCCGGGGCGGAAGCATCTGGCAGCCGAGCCGCTCCCGGGCGCCGCCGACAGGAGCCTCTGTGCGGACGGGGCCGGACCGTTGGCGGCCCGCTCCGGCTGAGGCACCTCCCCTAGGCGGCAGACACGTGGGGAAAGGCGGGGCTTGAGCAAGGGGCGGGCGCCAGGCGCCCCGGGGGCGGGGCCGGCCCGGCGCCAGAACTGAGCCCGCCTGCGCTCTGGTTCTCGGCCGGCGCACCTCGGGACCTAAAATGGCGGCAACTCCGGCGCCTCCGCGTCCTGGAAGAACGGGGACCCAGGAAGACTCCAGTTCCCAGCATGCAGTGAGGATCCCCCTTGCTACTATAAGTGCAGAGGCGGAGTCTCAACAGCCCTTCGACTACAACTCCCTGCATGCCGCGGGGGCCCCGGTCCTACCGGACCAGGCCTCCCCCGGGAGACTACAACTCCCAGCATGCAGTGCTTTAGAGCTGCGGCAGATCCCTTGCCGCCCGCGGGCGGTGAAATCTACCTTCATTCACCCTCTCATCGCAGGTGCTGCTGCTGTTAGTACTTCATGTTGCGTTGAGCTCGATGAAGCCAGCGAAATGTGGCAAAAGACCAGAGTGATGACCCTAAGTTTTCCAAATGCCTCCTCACTTTTTATTTGGCAAGGGGAGTGGTGGGGAAATAGAGGAAGACGAGTTACTGGTGTGGGATGAGGTGTAACGTGCATCCAATTAATCCTCAATGTGGAATTTACATTTTGTGAAACTATCCTGCTGAGATGGGAAGGGTACAGTAACCGTAGCTTAGCACAATCCTGGGACGTAGTATGCAGCTCTGCATTAATTCAACAAATGTTTGTTATGTGCTGCCTATGTGCCAGGCAGTGTTGTAGGCCCTCGGGAATGCCGTGATGAACAGGGACAAACAAAATATCACTGGTATGTGCTTTGCAGAAAATTTAAGTAAGGTGAAGTCATTCTTAAATTGGCTGCACGGGGAAGATCGCTGTAATGAGTTTTAAGCTGAAATGTGAATGACAAAGCCAGCCCCGCAAATATGAGGGGGAGGAGTATTTCAGTCAAAGGGAACAAATGCAAAGATCTGAGGCATGAAGGAGTTTTCTGTATTCAAGGAAACAAAAGATCACTCTTGCTGGGACACAATAGGCAAGGAGTCGACGGTATTAGATGAGCTGGGCAGGTAGGCAGAGGCCAGATCCCGGAAGGATTTTAAAATTCATAACAGGGGTTGTATTTTAAACGAAGCCATAAGTTTGGACCAGGGAGTGAAATGAGTGTGCGTGTGTTTAAAAATGATTACTTGGGTTGCTGTGTGGAAAATGGATTTCAGAGAGGCAAAGGAGGTGGAAATAGGGAGATGAGTGTGGCAGATTGTAAAAATAGCCACAAATTATTTCCAGTCTCCCAAATTATACTCTTTGGTGGTGTCTACCCCCACTGACTGCACTGGACTGTGACTTGCTTTGGACGTGGGACATTAACATCATGCAAGCAGAGGCTTAAAAAACACTTGTGAGTTGGGGCTTGCCCTCTTGCTGAACTTGGGAGTCCTGTGACCACCATCTTAGGAATGAGTGTGGGCTAGCCTGATGGATGATGAGGGACACGTGGTCAAGTCACGGCCCACATCCAGCTGACAACCAACCAACTGCGAACATGTGAAGCTCTCCCGGGCTATCCTTCCCTGGCCACAACCACATTGATCGGACGAACTGACCAGCCAACCCACAGAATGTGAGAAATAATGTTTTAAGTCACAAAGTTTTGGGGGTGGTTATGTGGCGAAAGTTAATCGAGTCCACCAATTGGATGCTGTTCCAGAAGTGCATGCCAGCAAGTGGCTTCGTTGTGGCTGATAGTGGTGGAGACTGAAATAATTAGAGTTTAAATATTTTGGAGTAAAGTCTGTGGAACTTGCTAATGGGTTAGATGTTGAGTTGGTTAGGGAGAGAGGATTCGAGAATAACTTCTAGATTTTTGACTTGGGGAACTGAGTGGATAGTCCTGGCACTTCTAAGATGTGAAACATTTTGGGGAGGAGTAGGCTGGGGGGGAGGGAAATCAAGAGTTATGGTTTGGTCATGCTAAGTTTGAGATGCCTTTTAGACATCCATGACTGCCAAGTAGTAGACATTTGAATAAACTGGAGTCATGGCCATTATAGACTTGGGGCTTGGTTGGATGACCTAGGAATATGTGTAGCTAAAAAGAAGTGGGCCAAGAACAAAGCTCTGGGACCCTTCACCATGTAGAGGTCAAGTAAAGGATGAAGAGGAAGCACGGAGGCAGGAGGAAAATCAGAAAGAACATGATAACACTGATGTCAAGACTATTGGATTCAGCAATATAGACATCACTGGTAGCTTTGACGCGAGCGGTCTCTGGGAGGAGTGAGATTTAAATAAATGCTTTAACAGTTTGAGAAGCAAATGTAAGGTGACAAAAGGGAGACAACTTAACTTGGGGGCAACAGCTGGATAAGGCGGTGTGGTCAGTGGAGGGCATTTTGAAGATGGGAGATGCTGAGGCATACTTGCATGTAAAGGGAGGAAAATTGATATAGGAGAGGGAAAGATTTGCAAGGGCAAAGAAGGGAGAGGGATCCAGGACACAAGTTAATGGTTGCTGTTTAGTAGGGGGGATGCTTCATCCGTAGTGATGGCATAGAAGGCAGATGCAGGTGCACAGTTATGGCATAGAAGGCATGGAGACAGGTAGGCAGGTTAGAAATACGGGAGTGTAGGAAATGAGGGTGTTTGTTCCTGATTTACTTTTATTTTCTCAATGAATTATGAGGCAAGAATGTCTTCAAAGAGTAAGACGTGAGGAGAGGGGCACAGGGACTTTGGAGAGACAGAAGGTGATGTAAAATAGAGGAAATAAGTAAACTTGGAAAATATGGTTTGTCAGGTAGTGTTGGGGGACAGTAAATGCTGTGCACATCATTATTTGACTGTCCTCTGGAAGGTTGTTGACAAAGTTCTAAAACCTGTTTTTGGTGTATCAGCTGCCTTGCTTCTCTTTCCTATCGTGGTGTTCCTCCCCACCTTAAGCAATTACACAAACTACGTAATCACATCTGCTAAGCCCTTTTTCCTGTGAAAGGTGGGGAAAAGGCACTGTGCATTTGCACGTTATTTAGTCCTGGCTGCAGTCCCCTGAGGGCTCAAACCATAGATTCACTTTAATTCTTACTGTACACACTCCCTTTGCCGTTTGTGATCTCATCCACTCTCAGCTGTAACTGTTGCATGTATACTGAGCCACATGTCTCCATCTTCCGTGCTCTTCTCTCTCCAGAGTGCTAGGCCAGTATAACCTACAGCCTCTTGGACTTCTCTACCAGGATGTGTTGGTTTCCCCTGGCTGCAAATTGCCACAAACTTAGTGGTTTAAAATAACACAAACTTATTTTCTTATAGTTCTAGAGATCAGAAATCCAAAATGGGTCTCCCTGGGTTAACATCAAGGGCTGTGTTCCTTCTGGAGACTCTAGGGGACAATCTGCTTCCTTGCTTTCCCAGGTTCTAGAGGCTGCCCTCATTCCTTGGCTCATGGCTCATGGCCCTGCCACTCCAGTGCCCACCCCCCACCCCACACGCCATTTCCATCATCATGTCTTCTCTGACTCCCTTGTTTCTCCTTCTTACTTATGAAGACCCTTGTGATTAGATTGGGCCCACCTGATAACTGAGGATTCTCCCCCCGCCATCTCAAGATCCTTAATCACACCTGCTAAGTCGTTTCTTCCTATGAAAGGCAACAGCCACAGATTCTGGAGATTAGGATGTGAACATCTCCGGGGGGCTGGGATTCTGCCCTACCACACAGGATGGCCCATGGTTACTTTGAAGTTATCAGGTACAAAATAGAATTCATCATCTAATGATGGAATGAGTTATGCTGCTCATGTAATTCAGGTATTGATCCATCAATAATGAATCATCCATCCTTCATTCATTGAACAAGTGTTAAATGAGTACCTTTGATGTGTCAGCCTCTGCGTCACTAATTCACCTGTGATAGAACAGACATGATCCTACTCTCATGAAGCTTACAATCCAGTGAAACACAGAGAAGAATATATATATTCTCACATATATATAAAATAAATATAATATAAAAATATATTCTTTTTTTTTTTTGAGATGGAGTTTCACTCTTGTTGCCCAGGCTGGAGTGTAGTGGTGTAGTCTTGGCTCACCACAACCTCCGCCTCTCGGGTTCAAGCAATTCTTCTGCCTCAACCTCCCAAGTAGCTGGGATTACAGGTGCCTGCCACCACGCCCGGCTAATTTTTTTTGTATTTTTGGTAGAGACCGGGTTTCTCCATGTTGGTCAGGCTAGTCTCGAGCTCCCAACCTCAGGTGATCCTCCTGCCTCGGCCTCCAAAAGTGCTGGGATTACAGGTGTGAGTCACTGCGCCTGGCCAAAAATATATTATACTTATATAATAATATTCTTACATATTATATAATCTGTATTATATATTACATTTTATTTATATATAACATATTATGTATTATATATCTGTATCACTAATTCACTATGATAGAACAGACATGACCCTACCCTCATGAAGCTTATAATCCAGTGAAAGAATATACTTACATATATCCTATAATAAAATATATAATATAAATTCTTATATATAGAATATAATTATTCTATTACATAATATACAATAGAATATAAATATTCACTCATAATTTTATAATTTAAATTGAAGGAGACAGTTGTAGAACATAACATGCAGACTTATTTGAGGTGGTTGTCAGGAAACGGATGAACAAAGAGAATTTAGTATACAGAATTGTAAATTGGGTATTAGAGGGCTGAAACAAAAAGGGAACACTGAGGTGTCAGAAAGCTAGAAACAGCTAGGACACTTAGGTCTGGGGGAATAAAGAGGTCAGAATTGAAAGATTTTTGAAGCTTGCAGGAGAGCCCTATTAAGCTGGAATTGCAAACCCTGAAGAGGAGAACTGCTGGTCTCTGGCATTTCTAAAGGGGCACAATGACATCGGCCCTGGAAAGTTTAAAAAACTTCGAGCTAGGAATTATCCACCGCTGCTGAAATCAAGCGCTACTGCTGCTAGATGAAGAAGCCTGCCTACATTCCTGCTGACCAGAAGGTGGAAAACAGGAAGTCCCTCCTCCTCCTGCCTTCCAGTTTCCCGCCAATATCCCTCCCTAGATAGAGAGGCCCCGGCAACAGAAAGCAAAGCCTAGAAAATCACTATTTCTTAGGTAGCCTGGGGGAGATCTAAGCTGCCCAAACCATTATAAAGGAAAATTAATTTTAAAGCTTATTGCTCTCTGTGTTGTAGAGATGAACTGAGTCTGTGTTTATTGTTCTGTTCCAAATTACCCCAAAACGTAGCAGCTTAAAACATAGTTTCTGAAGGTCAGGAATCCAAGAGTGGTTTAGGTGGGTGTTTCTGGCTTTGAGTCTCTGGTGGAGCTGCAGTCATCTGATGGCTTGACTGGGGCCTGAGGATCTGCTTCCAAGCTCACTGACAGATCAGCTGGCAGGAGGCTTTAGTTTATCACCACATGGGCCTGTCTGTAGGGCTACTTATGACATGGTAGCTGTTCCTCCCAGAGCAATTGATCCAAAACAGAATGGGAGAGTCATCAACAAGAAAGCTGCAGTGTTTTATAACCTGGTCTCAGAAGTGACCTACCCTTACTTTTGCTATATTCTGTTGATCATACTGACCAACTCTGGAGCAATATGAGGTGATACTACACAAGGGTGTGAATACAGGGATCACTGGAGCCCATCCTGGAAGCTGGCTACCACAGATGGCTATATAAAACTCTGTCACCTCCACTGAGGTGGTAGCCAGAGTGAAGAATGGCTTATGTGTTCCAGACCCCTGCTGGTTTCCTGTCTGCTCCACCATGAGAAATATTTGAGAGGTCATTCTCAGCTCCCCCCACCCTACTCCCCATGCCCCATCCTCTGTTAGATCAGTTGTTATTGGTTGACTACACTTACTGCAAGATTTGGATATACAGTCCAGTATTAGAAGATGGGCATATGAATTCTCCAGTAGATCTTGAAACTGTTTATTTTCCACTTCAAAATGACCGGGTCCCTGAGAAGATAGCCTAGTTAGACAATTCAGGGGACAATGGTGCTCTTTGTCTTAGAAGTCTTTAGTTATGAAGTTATGCATAATTGGAATTGATATACTTGACTTTTGAAGCCATTGGTAATTGTACCAGGTTGTTCAAATGAAAGTGAAATGTGATTGGCTAGGTTTTTGATAATGCTTTGCTCGTCTATATCTGGAGGTTATATTTCAGGCAAGACAAATAACTTTCCCTAGATAGGTGGTAAGGGTTCAACATAGCTCACTTCTCAATTCTGTGCCTCACTCGTCTCCAAGAACATGATCCCCTATTGGTGACAAGATGGAGGTCATCCTTGTTGAAACTTGGGCAGTCAGCTTCCCTAGTGCCTTTTCCATTCTTAATGGGTACAACATTGATGCCACAACAACATGGCACCCAGGCATCTAGTCTACCATGGCATCTGTTCTACTGTAATCGGACCAGACATGAACTTGCTTTGTTAGTTTGTTATCTAAATGAGGATATCTACTTAGAAATTCCATAGCATAGGTAGATCATTGAATATTGTTGTTGATGTGAATGTGAACGGTTTCTCATCCTCTTTTCTCACTGGGATGGAAAAGAACAGATTTGCAGAGTCAGTAGTTGCATGCCCATATACCCAGGGTCTGATGAATCCGCCCTAGCAGTGACACCATATCTGGCACACCAGCTGCAACTGGTGCTATTACCTGGTTGAGTCTGCGGGAGTCAGCAGTCATTCTCCAGGATCCATCTGTTTTCTGCAGACTGGCGATTAAACAAAGATACAACAGGGACCACCAACCCTGCATCTTTTAGGTCTTTAATGATGGTAATAATATCAGCCTCCCCCTGCAACCCGCCAGAATAACGGTTTTCTCACTTTGCTGGGGTTTGTGGAGGGGCCAGTTTCAGAGGTTTCTATTTGGCCTTTCCCACTCTGATTGCTCCTGCTTCACAAACCAAGGGCCTCGATGTGGGCATTACTCCCACTGCCAAGTATATAATTCTAAGTATGTGCTTTGGAGACTGGGAAAGGCCCCGGGGTGGGTGGAGCCACTGTGGCTCTCATAGGCCCTCACTCTAAAGGGGAGGCTTGATGACACTTTGGGTCTCTGGGTAGTAATGTCAACTGAGACCTGTGTGTAATAGTCCTCAAAATGTCTGCTTATTCCTCTTTCCCCAGGAAAGTCACCTGAGTAAACAGCCACAGGTCTCTGGGGGAATTGTCACAGTATATATAATACTTGCCACAGTGTTGCAGGATGCTTCTTCCTGAGAACCTGGCCGCCTCTTCAGTCAATGGGTTCTGGGTCTGAAAATGTACTCTGGGTCTTGGGACTGAGCAAGGGACCATGACTTTTTACTGGGGCAATGTCCCTCAGCCTCTTCTTTCATTCTTGTTTGTTATTATTATTGTAGACATTAACCAACAGCCTTGTAGGCGGGGGGCACCTGTCGCCCTGTGAGGCCGAGGCTTCTGCAGCATCTTGTAGTACAGCAAAAGGGCTAACCCTTGATAGGGAGCAGTGGGCCATCTCTGCGTGCCCAGAGGCGGGTGGGAGGGGTGGAGGTTGCAGAGCTCAACACCTTCAGAGGCATCCATCCAGATTTTCCTGTCCTAGTTTTTAGGATCAAAAGTTTTCTCTACCAGGGCCTCAACCACCCAGTAACAGACCTAAAGTAGCTGTGTGCAAACACTTCTGGAGCCCTGTGACTCCCAGGTCTTCAGCTTAGTGTTCAATTGTGTCTGCCTTTTTACTATTGGTGACGATGACCTCTTTATAAGAGACACTGCTTTTTATTCTTATCTCCATTAGCTGCTATGGCTCTCGGTCTCCACTTTGTGCAGGTCATTAGTATAACTCAATCATGTCTTTGTGATCCCCATGTTTTTCAAATCCCTTTACCATTGCACCTGCCATAGCTTTCCCCTCCACCAGGACGTTTTCTCGGGTCACTATCAATGAAAACATTAAAAACTGAACCACCACCTACAGCCAAGGACTATCGCTGACCACATATCCCTTAGGATGGCTTCCTGTCTGCCTTCTGGGTGCTGGGTGAGCCAGTCCCAAATTACCATCTGACTGCCTGATTTCTCAGACCGCTCACTTATGACTTGTGCTAATCCAGGTCCTCTGAGAAACAGTTACTAACATGGGATTCAATGTGCAAGGATTTCATGAAGGGAAATACTTGTGTGAAAGGAAATAAAGAGCTGTGGAAGTTGAGAGACTTACCAGAGAGAGAGCGCGGGAGAGAAATGGTGCAGATTGAGATTGGATAGAGTTGCCTAAACTGCTGTGCAATCTAAGGAAGGTTTGGTAACACCTTTGGGAGTCCTTGAGCTGGGCTGATAAGAGTCCTGTGTCTACCAGCACTGGGTCTTCCTTAGTTTCCTCACTGCACTCGGTCACAGGTAGGGAACAGCCTGAGGGGCTGCGGGCTTGGTGCAAATGTGGTGATGAGTTTCAGAGGGCAGCAGCTGATGCTCTGGGTCAATTACACTCCTGCAGTGGGAGACTTGTGAGGGACAATCTCACGGCCTCCAGGAACCACTGATCTTCCTGCGAGCCTACCTACCACTGTGACGGGAGGGAAGCCAGAGTTCATGAGTAATGAACTTTCACGAAATATTCAATTCTTAGTTTTCAGCACAAGATCTAATTCTCTCTTGCTGACTCGAGGATTTTGATCCAGCGATTACCTCTTTCCTCCTGTAACATCAGTTTCTCCTAGCTACTGGATTATTTCCGCCCATATTCAGTAACCTCTTCCTGACCTCACTTGTGCTCAGGTGCCTGCCATTTCTTTGCTCCTTGTCAAAAAAAAAAAAAAAAAGTGAGGTGGGGGGAACTTCTTGAAAGAGTTGTCTGTACTTGCCTCCACTTCTTCATTCCCCAGCTCTTTGCTCACAGTAAGAGCAGCTTTACTTTTTATGATTAATTAAAACATTTAAGTACAATGTGGTGGGAGGTAGGAAGAAAGCAAATAGCATCTAAAATTACATCATTTTGCTAGGGGGAAGGGAAGGACAGGGAGTGATTTGTTAAAGCAGTGGTCCCCAACCTTTTTGGCACCAGTGATTGGTTTTGTGGAAGACAAGTTTTCCATGGACAGGGCATGGGGAAGGTGGGGAGCGGGAATGGTTTCAGGATGAAACTGTTCCACCACAGATCATCAGGCATTAGATTCTCATGTGGAGTTTGGAACCTCCATCCCTTGCACGTGCAGTTCACAATAGGGTTCGCACTCCTACGAGAATCTAATGCCACTGATCCGACAGGAGTTGGAGCTCAGGCGGTAATGCTCTGGTGGGGGTTGGGGACCCCTGTGTTAAAGGATACAAATTACAGCTAGATAAAAGGAAGAAGTTCTCCTGTTCTATAGCACTGTAGGATGACCATTAGTTAATAATGATACAGAGTTTCAAATAGCTAGAAGGAGGATATTGAATGTTCCCAACACAAAGAAATGACAAACGTTTGAGATAATGGATGTGCTAATTACCTGATCTGGTCACTATACTTTATATGTATAAAACCAGCACTATGTACCCCATAAATATGGACAATTATTATGTCAATTAAAAAATATTTTCCTCAAAAAATGACATCATTTGAAGTTTGGTGACTTCCTTTGTCTTTACGTGCATACATATTGGTTTACATAGAAAGAACATTTTCCAGGCTGCTTTTCTATTGTTCCCCTTCACCCCAGTTTGGAGGGCCTTGTTTCTCTCTCTCTCCATCTCTTGATACAGCCCCACGCCCCCTGTCGTGTACACACACGTGCATGCCTGCACACACAATGGTACGTATACTGCTGAAACGGGGCAGGTTCACTTATCCCCCTGGCAGGGCATGCGATAGGCGTGTGGCTTGCTTCTTTGGTTCTCTGCCGCTCACACCTCTGGGAGAGCATGCAGACGGGCAGGTTGTGGGGCTCCGACCCCGGGCAATGTCTAAGGGCGAATGTTTACAGCCGAAGCCCCAGTGGGTGTGTTTTACAGGGTGTTCGTTCAGTTGAGCTGTCCATAGGCAGGCAGCTTGTGTTAATCAGCTCAATGAGGCCCCTGCCTTATTGCAAGGACAGAGGCTTTCTGTATCCTGGGTTTCTTGCCTTGGTGTACCCGAAGAATCAGATCACACGTGGGCTTGATTGAAGAATGAATGCAAGGTTTTATTGAGTGGAAATAGCTCTCAGCAGATGGGGGAGCCAGAAGGGAGATGGTTTTCCCCTGGAGTCGGGCACTTGGCAGCCAGGCTCTCCTCCCACCGTCCCGGCCAAACTCCCAAACTCCGCGTGGTTCCGCTGGTCAATGGCCTGCCGGCTGTGCTCTCCAGCCCATGTGCTTCTCTCGGTGTCCAGCCGCCTGTGTGTTCTTTCGCTAATGTGTGTTCCTCTCCACGTCCAGCCGCTTGTTGTCTCTGTCCACTAGGGTCTTGGGGTTTTTATAGGCACAGGATGGGGTCGTGGCAGGCCAGGGTGTTCTTGGGAAATACGACATTTGGGTGTGAAGGCAGGAGTGCCTATCCTCACCTAGGTCCGTGGCCACAGGCCCGAGGGCGGATCCCTAGCCAGGGACCTGCCTTTCTCTACCCAGCACTTCCCTGTCCCCCGTCCATATCACTGCCATGCTTTCCTCCATGTTCTCAATCACACAACATTTATTTTGTTTGCATAAAAATAGGATCAGACTATAGATGCTTCCCTGCAGCTTGCTTTTCTCATTTAACAAAACCTTGTTAAAAACCTTCTAAGTCACTTAGCACAGACTTTGTGGTCAACGTACAATCAAACATTTATTCAACCACTCCCTGTTCACCTGTTGGTAGGTGTTAATTCTCTTTCTAGAGTTTTGCCACAGTAACTAATGATGCCATCTCTCTATATATCTGTATCTATCTATATGTATAGCATCTCTATCTATTCATCCATCCATCTACACCCGCACATATCCACATATCCTGATATACTGGTCCTCCCCATCCCACTGTGTGGAACGATTCCTAACAGTGGGGTTGCTGGGTCCAAGAGAGTCTGTATTTTTAATTTTAACAGATTTTGCCAGATTGCTTAAAAAAAACTACAGCGATTTACATTTCCTTCAGAACTGCAAGATAATTTCCTTCCCGTTCCTGACCCCCATTCCTTCTCAAGTATTATCACCCTTTGGAGTTTTTGCCATCAGGTGAAAAATGCTGCCACACCGTGACTTTGGTTTGTATCTTTCCGACTGCCAGCCAAGGTTGAGCTTCCTTAGTGGATAATTACCCGATTTTGAAGCCAGTCTGCCTGAGTGTGAATTCCAGTTTCATCACGTACCAATGATATGAGCTTAGTAGATTTATTTACCCTCTATGTGCCAGTTTCCTCATCATCTCTATAATGGGATAATAATAGTTCTTGTTTCATAGGGTTATTGAGGAGGTTTGGTTATTAGAAAAGATCCTGGCATATAATAAACACTAAAAAAATAGTTGTTTTAAATATGTTTATTGGCTGTTTGGATATGCTGTTTTGTGGGATGACTGCAACTTTGCTCATTTTCTATTGGGTAGTTTGTCTTTTCTCCCCCTATCTAGTTTCAGATCTTGTTTCACCTCTTTCATTAAATATTTAAAGTTTTCTTCATATAGGTCATGTTCTTCTCATATTAAATTTATATAATTTGTCACTGCAATGAATAGATTATTTCTATTGCTAACAGATTGTAACTGTTATAGAGAAAGTATTGATTTGTAAATATTTGTCTAGTATAGAGCCATCAAATTCTGTTATTCTGGTAAAACTTGTGAATTTTGGACTTTCTTAGCACATAATATTATTTAAAGAGAGGATTTTGTCTCTTTTTTCCCAGCATTTGTACTGTTTATTTTATTTTTCTCCTGTGACGTCAGAACTTTCAAAACAGCGATGACCAGCAGGTATCTCTGTCCTATTCTTGATTTTGGTGACATGAGCAATTCTTTGTGGACAGCAGCTTTGATCAGTGCCCGTGGAATTTCATCTTGCTTGTGATCTTCCATTCTTGATTGCCTGCACTGTGGATTTCAGACTTGTTTAGCCAGGCTCCACGATCACACAATCCAATTCTTTTCAAATAAATCTCTTTAGAGGAGAGTAAGCGCGCGCAGGCGCACACAACACACACATGCACCCACACACACTCAGCCCCCCACCCCTCCCTCTGGTTCTGCTGCTCTGGTTGAACCCGGACTGATACATCCAAATACTAGTTATTTAGAAGGCTGTGGTAATATTTGGACAAATTAAGAAACTTGTTTTGAGCCTCAAAGTCAAAATGTAAAACTTAGAATTAAAATTTAGAGGCAGCTCCAAATTCTACAGGCTCACGCCTGTAATCTCACAAAAGGCTGGAGGATCACTTGAGCCCAGGAGTTCAAGACCAGCCTGGGCAACACAGCAAGACCCTGTCTCAAATAAAATAAAATAAAATAAAATTTAGAACATCAGCTGCTCATTTTTAATATATTTTACATTTCATCTGTTAATTTACCAGTAGAAAAAATCTGTTTAGGGCAGGTTATTTAAATCTACACACCTTTATTAAATCCTTTATATATAAATTAACTACAGTCATATAAGGTTTCATGTGAAAAGTTTCATGCAAAATGATAATTGACACATAGATATATTTTCGAAACTTCACTTTCATTCTTACAAAGGATTGTAATAGTCAAATTTAGTTTATTTTTTCGGCCATGTGAGAGTACATACAGTATCTTTAAAATGAAGGCAAACAAAGGATTAATTTAATAACAATATATATGAAAACATTTCTATTTTGGAGATAGTTCAAGAATATTTTTCAGATCTTGAATTTGGTGATGCCTACTATGAGCTTATATTTAGTATTTCTTGGTCAAACACACACTCTCAATATAACTATATAATACACTGTTTCTCTATATGCATATATCCGTAATAAACTTTCAGTTTTCCTAATTCTTCTTACGTTTTCTTTGAGGTTTGTGAAGTGGTTCATAAATATATCGTCTATAAATCCTCATGTACCGAAAGTAGCTCAAAACAAGAATAGTGAAGAAGAGCAGCATCAGGACGAAGAGGAAAGAAGCTACCAGGTAGACACTTGGACTGAAATCAGAAAAAAAAAAAGGCATTAGAAGTCATTGTTCACACAAGTCATTGTTCACACTTTGGCTGTTAATTTATTTAAACACTTTTTGAATAGCTAGCTACTATGCCATTGACAGAGAGCAAAGGTGAATAAGACACACTGTCCACCCTCACGGTGTTTACCTTTTAGTGTTTGAGGCTGACCAGGGAGGAAAATAGACAAGGTGATCAATGCAATGATGCAATGAGAGGAGGAAATGAAGTTGCTTTTTTTTTTTTTTTTTTTTTTTTGAGATGGAGTCTCACTCTGTCACCCAGCCTGGAGGGCAATGGCTCACTGGAAGCCCTGGCTCCTGGGTTCAAACCATTCTCCTGCTTCAGCCTCCTAAGCAGCTGGGATTACAGGAGGGCACCACCACACCCAGCTAATTTTTGTATTTTTAGTAGAGACGGGGTTTCACCATGTTGGCCAGGCTGGTCTCGAACTCCTGACCTCAAGTGATTTGCCTGCCTTGGCCTCCCAAAGTGCCAAAAGGGATTACAGGCGTGAGCCACTGCACCCAGCTGGAAATGAAGTTTTGTCGGAGCCACACATCATGGAAGGCCTTCCAGTGGAGGGGATGTCTGAACTGAGCCTGGGCAGGAGTTAGCTTGGTATGAGTATGAGTGGGAGTAGGAGTTAGCTAGATAAAAATGCCTAAGAGTGGAGGAATAGACCAAGGTGGGAACAGTGTTTCAGACAAAGGGAGAAGGGTATGAGAAGGCATGGAAATGTGGTAACACCTCAGGACCACTCCTAGACATTCTGGAACTGCAGCTCCTTCAGTATGACAACAGCTCAGGTGCCAAGGGGAGTGGTTGGAGATGAGGATTGATAGATGGGCAGGGCCAGATGAGAAAAACTGCTTAAGTCAAGCTAGAGAGTGGGTTTTAGCCTAAGGCAGGAGAGAGCTGCAGAGGGATGATATAGGATTGACATTTTACAAGGATGATTGTGGAGTGTGAAGAATGGATGAAAGCAAAGCATGAGTGTGAAGGTAGAAAAGGCAGTTATGAAGTATTTGAATAATCCAGGTAAGCAACGATGAGAGTCTTCACAAAATTAATGGCCGAAGAAATGGAGAGAAGCGGATATATCTAAGATACATGTAGAAGTTAGATTGGATCAATCTTGGTGATTATTAAGATGTGAGGTTTGAGAAATATGAAGGAATAAAGGTTATCTTCCTTCCATATGGCTATATGTAATTGCCCTGATGGATCAGTTTTAAGGTAGGTTAAATAATGGAATAGGGGAGCGTGTGATAAGATCATGAGTTCACTTTTGGACATGTCCAGTTTGACTAGTCTTTGAGACACCTAAGAGAAGAAGTTAAGTAGACAGTAGGATGTATGGCTCTGGACTGTTCTAGAGATATTATTTGGGAGTCATGTGTATATAGATGCTAACTCAAGTCATGATTGTGGATGAGCTTGCCAGAGTGAGAAGCTCAGGACAGGACTGAGCCTCAGGGGAGGCCAACATTTAAAGGCTGTTAAAGGAGGGTGAGGCTTTCTTTACTAGGGAGAGAGAGGCAGTGGCTACAGAAGTTTGGGAAAACCCACAGTGTGATACAACAGCCAAAGGTAGAGTCGACGCTGAAGAAAGATCTAATAAGATGAGGACTGGAAAATATCTATTACCTCCACGAAGGCCAAAGCTATTGTAATGAGAACTAATCGGCAGAGTGATGAGATAGAAACCCGACTGGATGGACTGGAGAAAGAGGGCTGGACACAGGGAAATGGAGACTGTGAGTGTAGACAATACTTTTGAGAAGTTTTGTCCTGCAACGGAGAAACTTGAGGGTCACTAAAAACCTATTAGAAGGATCTAGTTGAAAGGGAAAGTTGAATATACAGAAGAGAGAAGGAATAATTCATTTGAAAGTTTCCTCAGTAAGTGGAGAGGAACAGATAGTGTGCAAAGCATAGGTGGAAGAATTATATTTAAAAAGGAGGAAAAATATTGCCTTTGTTGTAACAGGACGGAAAGAGGAGAGGATGGATGTAGATGTTAGTAGGTTTTTATGTTTGCAATCTGGAATAGAGGGCGTTCCTGTCTGACGGTTTCTAATTTCTTTGTGAGGGTGGAAACAAGCTCATCTGATGATGATTAAGGAAAGCAGGTTTGAGGAGGAAACTAATTAGATACAATCTGAAATCGCTGTTACAGAGAATGCTGCTCAGGTGTAGTCACAGAAACAGTAGGTAGTTGGGGATTTGCCAGAGGGAGGAACAAATCCCAGGGGGGTGAGGGTGTACTGGTAAGTGTTGTTGAAATAATAGACGTTGAAATGTAAGGAAATGCAAAGTAAAAAAAGAGAGATTGAAAGTGGAGGTGGAGGTTCCAGTAAGGGTGAAGGGGGGTTGCGGTGGGTGTCATGGAATTAACAAGCTGGAAGGACAGGAGGTCGTGATCAGAGAATGGGATGTCTGGACTGATGCTTTAGGAAGCAGAGAAGTTACAAGTAATGACAGTGTGGAAGGTGTAACTGTGGGAGTGGACGGCTGAAGTGCAGTAGAGGGAGGTCACCAAGGATGTGGTAAGGCCACGATTTTGGATGCTGGATGCGAACACCGATGGTGGGGCTTGACGTGGAGAGGAAAACAGTGTGAGTGTGACGGGGCCAAAGTTGAGAAGGAATGCAGCAGACTGTGGGCAGGACATGGTGATGAGGACAGACAGCTGGGGCTGCAGCGGACGCCATGAGCCTCAAAGGATCGGGTATGTTTTGTGTTTATTTTTTTTGGTTTTGTTACAAGAACGAGGATAAATAATATCTGGAATTGGTAATAGGGCCCCCTGAGGTACATGGCAGGTGAAAGAAAAGAGCACCACTTGAGAGGCCAGAAGGTGGAGCCGTGTCCTCGGGGGAGAGCCTGGTTTCCCCAAGGAGAGAGAGGGAGGGCTCAGAGGATGGTTGAAGATCTGGGTGAGTCTGCTGGTTAAAGGACAGCAGTTCCAGAGAGAGAGCAGAATGGAGACACCGGGAAAGTGGTGGGGTTGAGTGCTGGGCTAGGAGCAAGGAAGCACCAAGCTCTCTGCCTTCTACAAACTCATCTCCAGTCGCTGCTCAAGAAGAGGGCCCCATTATTAAGAAAATATCAACCACCAGCCAGCCCTTGTCTGCCTCTGCTACCCTTCAGGGCCCAGGTGTTAATGGAGGCTAACCTACAGTCACTAACCAGACTATCCTGTATGCTGTGCTCATATGCCCTGGCTGCTGGACTCTAGCTGCTGGCAGGTGAGAGCGGGGCAGGTGGGTGAGATCCTCCTCCTTTGCTCTTTCTCCTGGCTAACTCACTTGACTCCTTCTTCGGTTGGTGGGTACTTGGGTGGGTATATACCTTAATATTCACCTAAATCAAACATACCAACCCAATGACCTTAATATTCACCTAAATCAAACATACCAACCCCATGAGGAAAAGTCACTAGGAAAAGGTTCTGCATGTTTCCCAAAGTTATGTAGAAACAACTCTTGACTTCATTTGCAGATTATTCACACTATTAACATTCCATTAATACAAAAACTCCAGGAGTCAGTCATATTTACAGTAGGGCCATGAGTAACTTAATTGTTTTTCTTACACCCTTATTTAACAATCCTCTCCCCTCCCCCCCAAAAAAAACCATCAAACAAAACCCAAACACCCACATTCCAAACACCAGGCCCAAAACGGAGTAGCAAAGTCATTTGGGGTCCTAACTTTAGTATTAGGACTTTTCATTCTGCCCTCCAAGGGAACTGGAGCTGAGTCCAGGGAAATCCCTTCACTGTTTCCTAAATGCATCAGAATGAGGGTCTATGGTTGAAAGCTGACCCAGGCTTAGAGCAGAGGGCACAGCCACTGTCACCTCCCAGTCCCTACCACTGCATTCTGGCATCTGCCAAGTAGGAGGAGCTGAGACATGTTTGATAGGAAGGCAGTGGCTGTTGAGTGGGATGGCACGAAAGGGGACCTTTGCTGCAGTAACAGTTCTCAGGAATTCCTTCCTGCTGTGCCCCTGTATACACACTATACACACATACAATTTTTAGGATGTCATATAGGGGGCAGAAGTACCAGGGCTTCAGGGAAACAGCAAGTTTCTGTCATTTGGGAAGACAGATTTCATAGCCCCACAAAAATCTAAATATAGACTTATTAAAGCCATTAACTTTGCAGTGAACACTTCATACAAGTTTTTTGTTGTTGTTGTTTTAGGATTCATTTGCATTATATACTGTATAATAATAATTTTCATAATAAGATTTAAGCTGGGGACCCTGAAAAGTGAGTGCACAGGCTGCTTCTGGGAGACACGGGGGAGAGGTGCTTTTCCTTCTTAGCTGCCACTTGTGTCTTAGAAATTCCCTAATTTAAGTCCAGTTAGGCCCTGCTCCTTACCTGGGAATCAGTCCAAATGTCTCTATTGCAAACATAGCTGTT
Organism: Gorilla gorilla gorilla; assembly: GCF_029281585.2. Lineage (NCBI taxonomy): Eukaryota > Metazoa > Chordata > Mammalia > Primates > Hominidae > Gorilla > Gorilla gorilla. The sequence goes on from NC_073224.2 coordinate 10,830,513, forward strand.
AGGTTACAGAAACTGCAAAGCAGAAAAATAATATTAAAGATTAAACTAAGTACAATATATTTTAAAACGCTCTCCATGTCCCTATGGTAACAATCAAACCATATATAATTCTAGTTAAGGTGTCATTTTCTTGACAAAGGACAGAATGGATACATTTATAGAACAGCTGTGATTTTTTTCCATATGTACATGTCAGGCTTCTCTGAGATTCCTGAAGAGCTCTCTATCCTAACAGCCTGACATCATTTTGATAGTGGTTCCCAAGGCAACAGTAATAATGATATTAATAATAAGTATTGGCAGAAATAAAAAAAGCTAACATTTATGAGCATTAATACTTATTGAAAATGAATACTGGCAGGCGCGGTGGCTCACACCTGTAATCCCAGCCTTTGGGAGGCCAAGGTGGGCAGATCACCTGAGGTCAGGAGTTTGAGACTGACCTGGCCAACATGGTGAAACCCCTTCTCTACTAAAAATACAAAAATTAGCCAAGCATGGTGGTGGGCACCTGTAGTCACAGGTACTTGGAAGGCTGAGGCAGGAGAATCTCTTGAACCCGGGAGGCGGAGGTTGCAGTGAGCTGAGATTGCGCCGCTGCACTCCAGCCTAGGCGACAGAGTGAGACTCCGTCTCAAAAAAAGAAAATGAATACTAATTGAGCATTGCTATGTACTAGGCAGCATGCCAAATGCTTACATGCATTATCTTAGTTGATCTCCACAGCAACCCTTCCTTTTAGATGAGGAAACTCCGATGAGGAAGCTCAGATAGGTTAAGCAACTTGAGAAAGTTTACACAGCTGTTAGTAGCAGAGCTGGGATTTGCATTCAGGTTTTTCTGACCCTGCTGCCCATCATGTTCACCTGATGTAGGCTAACTCCTTCAGGAAACTGAGTATTAGGGGCTCAATATATAAAACTGTATTATCATTTCTAATATTACGGAATGTCTCTCATTATTAAGTATATTGCTTGGAATAAGGCAGGATATAGCTAAGCAAACATTTATGACATGATTTCACCTACCTACATGTGGGAGAACACAGAAGAAAGGAACTTATTTTTATTATTTGTTATGTGCTTGGCAAAGTTAGAGATTTTTACCCAGATGCTTCATTTACTCCTCAGAATACTGTAAGACAGGTATTATCAACCCATTCTACAGATACAGAACGGCTCAAAAAGAGTAAGCAATTTTCTTTAGACTGAATAGCTAGTAGTGGCAAAACTGGGATTCAAACCAAAGTAGACTCTACCGTTATATCAACTTGTGGAATTGGCATGTAAATACAACCCACAAACAACAATACAAGATACTGTGTTATAAATTCTAGGCTGGGAACGGTGGCTCACACCTGTAATCCCATCACTTTGGGAGGCCTAGGTGGGAGGACTGCCTGACCTCAGCAGTTGGAGACCAGCCTGGGCAACATGGTGAAACCCCATCTCTACTAAAATACAAAAAATTAGCCAGGTGTGGGGGTCTGCGTCTATAATCCCAGCTACTCGGGAGGTTGAGGCAGGAGAATTGCTTGAACCGGGAGGCATAGGTTGCAGTGAGCGGAGATCGCACCACTGCACTCCAGCCTGGGTAACAGAGTGAGACTCCATCTCAAAAAAAAAAAAAAAAAAAGTGAGTGATGTAGACACCTGTCACAGGAATTTTCACAGCACGGCAAAGAGGCTTGTGTTGAGTCCTAAAGGTTGGAGTTTAAATAAGGATGAAGGGTTAGGGCATTCCAGGTATAGGGAGAGATGAGCGAAGGTTTGGAAATGGGAATGAATTTGTGAGGTTTAAGGGATAATGAGGAAATATCTTGGTGCATGTAGAGGAAAGTAGTGGGGGTTTTGTGTGTGTGCGTGTGTGTGTGTGTGTGTGTGCATGCGTGTGCTCATGCCTGCACATGTGTCCTCCAGAGGGCTTTAATGAAAGGCTTAGGAATTTTGAGTTTACCCTTTTTGTATAAAGGAGTCATGACTGTTTTTGAATTTAATTCAACAGCAGTTTGTAAAGTGATTTGGAATAGAGAGATTAGATGTAAGCGGGCCATATGGAAAAATTATACATAGTAGTAAACAACCCAGCTGTGTGATAATGAGGCCTAGACTTGGGTAGAGGCAATTGTGACTGAAAAGAGGGCCAAGTTGACCTTTGATAGAATGAAATTGTGATGAATCAGCATGGAATAAGTGCAACTGGAACTTTATGGTTTAAAAGTTGTTAGATGTAGTGTTGTCAAATGGATTGAATTGGTTGATAGCACAGTTAGGTATTCTGTATCCTTACTGATTTTCTCTCTACTTGTCCTATCAGTTTCTGAGAAAGGAATGTTGAAATCTCCAACTGCAATTAGGGGTTTGTCTGTTTCTCTGCTTAGTTCTATCCGTTTTTGTTTCATGTATTTTGAAGCTGTTTTAAAGGTAAATCCACATTTAGGATTATTACACCTTCTTTATCATTATGTAATGTGTCTCTTTATACCTTCCTTGTTCTGAATTCCTCTTTATCTGCTATTAATATGGCCAATCTGGCTTTCTTTTGACTACTATTAGCATGGTTTATCTTTTTTTATCCTTTTACTTTTAATCAATCTATGTCTTCATATTTAATATGGGCTACTGGTAGACAGTCTGTAGTTAGGTCTTATATTTTTATCCAATATGACAATCTCCATTCTTTAATTGGGATATTTAGACCATTTGTATTTAATGTAATTGTTGATATCGTTAGAGTTAAATCTACAGTCTTGCTATTTGCTATCATTTTGTTGTTCCTTTCTCCTTTTCTTCTGTCCTTTTTTGTATTAATAAAGTTTTTTTTTTAATGATTCCATATTATCTTCCCTATTGGCTTTTATAGGTTTGTATCTTTTTCTAATGTGGTTTGTATACAATATCAATCATTAATTTATCACATTTTTCTGGCAAATATTATACCATTTAATGGTATAATATTTGTATATATACCATTCTTAAGTATAAGAATCTTAAAACACTATGCTTCTAATCCTTACTCCCATCCTTTGTGCCATTGTTTTCATCCATTTTACTTTTATTACATGTTATAAACCCCATAGTATTTTCTTTTCTTTTCTTTTTCTTTTTTTTTTTTTTTTGAGTTGGAGTCTCACTCTATTGCCCAGGCTGGAGTGCAATGGCATGATCTTGGCTCACTGCAACCTCCGCCTCCCAGGTTCAAGTGATTCTCTTGCCTCAGCCTCCCAAGCAGCTGGCATTAAAGGCGCACACCACCATGCCCGGCTAATTTTTGTATTTTTAGCAGAGACGGGGTTTCACTATGTTGGCCAGGATGGTCTCAAACTCCTGACCTCATGATCTGCCCACCTCGGCCTCCCAAAGTGCTGGGATTACAGGCGTGCGCCACCACACCCGGCCACAGCATTTTCTTTATTTTTGCTTTTTGTTTGTTTTTTAACCTTTTGAGACAGGTTCTCACTCTGTCACCCAGGCTAGAGTGCAGTGGCACCATCACAGCTCACTGCAGCTTCAACTTCTCAGGCTCAACCAATCCTCCCACCTCAGCCTCATTTGGGTGAATACCAATGAGTACCACTGCTGGGTCATACAGTAAGAGTATGTTTAGTTTTGTAAGAAACTGCCAAACAACTGTCTTCCAAAGTGGCCACACCATTTGGATTTCTGTCAGCAATGAATGAAAGTTCCTGATGTTCCATATCCTTGTCAGATTTGATATTGTCAGTGTTCTGGATTTTGACCACTCTGGTAAGTGTGTAGTGGTATCTTATTGTTTTAATTTGCATTTTCTAATGACATAAACATGTCGAACATTTTTTCATATGCTTTTTGTCATCCATTTATCTTCTCTGGAGAGGTGTCTGTTCAGATCTTTTGCCCATTTTTAAATCTGGTTATTTTCTTATTGTCGAGTTCTAAGCGTTCTTTGTATATTCTGGATAACAATTATTTATTGGATCTATCTTTTGTAAATATTTTCTTCCAGTGTGTGGCTTGTCTTCTCATTCTCTTGACATTGTCTTTCACAGAGCAGAAGTTTTTAATTTTAATGAAGTCCAACTTTTCAATGATTTATTTCATGGATCATACCACTGGTGTTTATCCAAAAAGTCATAGCCATATGCAAGGTTAATTAGGTTTTTTCCTATGTTAGTTATCTTCTATGAGTTTTATAGTTTTGCATTTTACATTTAGGTCTATGATTTCTATGTTCCTTTTTTTTATTTTAGAGATGGGATCTTGCTATGTTGAGCTTGAAGTGCTGGGCTCAAATGATCCTCCCCATCAGCCTCCTGAGTAGCTGGTACTGAAGGCATGCAACACCATGTCCAGCTATATTACTTTTACTGAGGTGTTCACGTTGCAAGCATAACCCAGTTCTTATCACGCTCCATCTCAACAAACACGTTGTTTCTAGACAGATTTAGATCCTACCAAGTTCTAGAGAGCAATATGAAAGTCAAACTCAGGAGAGGAAGGGTTACACAGAAAAATAACTGCAGAATTTTGCTAACTTATATAAGCAATACCCTAAGAATATGTATAGAAAAAATGAATTCTGAGAGTGTTAGACCAAGGAAGTGTAAGCATAACTGTAGGTCATATTCAATTGTTGATATGAATGCATTAAATGAAGTTGAGATGCAAGAAATCCTTTATTATAATGTATAGAAATAAGTCTAAAGACTTAGAGAAAGGGGAATAATGGAGTGAATTGATCAGATGCGAACCACTCATTCTCCCTGAGATAGGACCCATAAGATACTCCTTTCACCATGGCATTGAGAACTACATCAGTGACAGAAACACCAAAGGTTTTGATCCCAGAACACTTCCCAGTAAACTTCCTGCATGCTAACCTTCATCTCAAAGTTTCCTTTCCAGGGAACCTGCAACACCCAGAATAACTCAAGTTATTTGGTTGAACTGTTCAGAAGACTGATGAGTTTTGGGGACTGATAGAATATTATGAGATTAATCAATAGTTGCTATCTCCCCCATGCAACGTAGTCTCATCAAAGAAGCAAATCCATACCACCCCCAGCATCTGATAAGCAGCCATTCATTTAGCAAATTATTCCCTCCTCCCCACACCACTAACATGTAAACCTTTAACAAACTGCTATTCCAACCTGAATGAGTTTTGAATTCCAGATACTTAAATATATTACACTGTACAGAAAACAGTAAAACTCAAAAAGTACACATGATGTGGGAGCTTTCACCACCATCCCTCAACACTCTGATATCTGCAGAGCAAAGAACATGAGCTTTGCTATCAGACTGACTGAGGCTCAAGTCTTGTTTCACTACATTCTCTGTGGCCCTGGGCAAGAAACTCAACAGGCAGAAAGGATCAGAGGCCGTTTGCTTTCACCTGGGGAATACCGTAGTCCACCTCCCTTCTTGCTTCAGGACCACATCCACTCTATGATCCTGCTGTCATGGAGTTTGTTTTTATCATCATCTCATAGAACATCATGCTGGTCCACTATATTGATGATACATGACCTGGAGGGCAGGAGGTAGCAGGTACTGCAGATATATTAGTAAGATAAAGGAGACAAGGCCAAGTGTCGTGGCTCACACCTGTAATCCCAGCAGTTTGGGAGGCTGAGGCAGGTGGATTGTTTGAGGTCAGGAGTTTGAGACCAGCCTGGCCAACATGGCAAAATCTCGTCTCTACTAAAAATACAAAAATTATCCAGGCATGGTGGTGCATGCCTGTAATCCCAGCAACTCAGGAGGCTGAGGCACAAGAATTGCTTGAGCTTGGGAGGCAGGGATTGCATTGAGCTGAGATCACGCCATTGTACTCCAGCCTGGACCACAGACCAAGACTCTGTCTCAAAAACAAAAGATAAAGGAGACAAGGCCAAGCCTGCTGGCTCACACCTGTAATCCCAGCACTTTGGGAGGATTGATTGAGGCAAGGAGTTCAAGACCAGGCTGGGCAACATAGCAAGACCTTGTCCCTACCAAAAAAAAGGTAAGAGAGACAAGTCCCATGAATTGTGGGGTACATGATATACTGTTAAGAGTAAAAGACAAGTTCCTGCTTTTTATACTTCCTTCCACAAGAAAGGGATATGCCTTTTTATGGCACACTTTGGATTTTGGAGGCAACATGTACCGTACATAATTTGGATGTGCTTCTCCAAATATGCAGAGGGACCTGAAAGTCAGCCAGAATGAGGTCCAGGGTGAAGAGCCCGTCTAGATGGTCCAGGTGATGCAAACGGGGCTGAGATCTGGCTCTTATGACCTAACAGATCTAAAGGTGCTTGATATGTCTGTGGCAAAGGAGGAAGCTGTGTGACTGTGGAAGTTCTGATGGGGAATATCAGCAGATGCCTCTACAGTTTTGAAGCAAATGCAAGTACTCTTGGGCAAGTAACCGTTCTCTTGAGAAACCGCTCATGGCTTAGGTATTGGCAGAAATTGAACTTCTGACACCCAAACACCAAGTAACCATGAAACCTGGGTTGCCTCTTATAACTGAGTGTTAGTCTTATCTCTAACACCAGGAAGTCAGAAGTGCTCAAATGAACTGTCATGAAGTGTAAGTACAGAACTGGTCTTGGGATGCCGAAATGCACAAATAAGCACGTGAATCGCTGACTCAGCTCCCATTTGCCTAGATGTGGGGAGTTCCTCGCTGATGAAAAAAATATGAGAAAGATTTACAGATTGCTCTGAATCCAGATGTGGACAGCTGTGGTACTATAGCTCCATCCAGATGTAGTCTTGAGGAACAGTGGAGAAGAAAAGGCCTCCGAGCATAAAAATCTTCAAGTACGATAATTTTCCCACTTTTCCTAATAGGAGAGATGGCCTGAGGCATAATCACGGGCAGGGGTAAATATGTGGTGACATGGCCAGGACTTGGAAAAAACAAGAGTTGATGAGAAGAAATATTACGGAAAAGCATGGAGATGAAATTCTTAGAATGAGACTAGTAGATCTGAAATTTGGGGTTTTATGTGAATGTTTATCAAAACACTTTTACTAGAGAGGAAGCTCTTACTTTATCACCTGAGCAACATATGGTTAGCCTCTTTCCCCAGCTACTCGAATGCTTGCTCAATGGGCTCATAAACAATGGGGCTGTGGTGCCTAGTATGGCCTTATAAGCATAGATTTCCCTTACCAAGGATGACCTGGATACCACCACTACAAAATACCATGCACTAGTCCCCCTTCATCCACAGAGGATAGTTCCAAGACCCCCACTAGATGCCTGAAACCATGGATAGTACCAGACCCTACATATAGCTATGTTTTTCCCATACATACAAACCTATGATAAAGTTTAATTTGTAAATGAGGCACAGTAAGAGCTGAACAATAACTAGTAATAAAATAGAACAATTATAACGACATGACAGCATCACTACTTTTGCACTTTGTGGCCATTACAAAGTAAAGTAAGGGTTACAGGAACACAACAGTATTGCTTTAACGCTACAATGGATCTGATAGCCAGGATGGCTATTAAGTGACTATCAGGCAGGTTATGCACATAGCACTGATACACTAGACAAAGAGATCATTCACATCCCAGGCTGGATGAGGTGGGACAGTGCTACATTTCATCATGTTGCTCAGAATGGCATGCAATTTAAAATCTATGAATTGTTTACTTCTGGAATTTTCCATCTCATAGTTTTGGCCCACTGTTGATCGTAAGTAAGTGAAATCATGGAAAGCGAAACTGTGGATAAGGAGAAATAGCATGCAGGTAAACCTTGTTTTATTGAGTTTCACTTTATTGTGCTTTGCAGATACTGTGAATGGCACCAATAGGCTTGCTCAACACAGGATTAACACAAACCTTTGATTTTTATAAACATCATGTGCTTGCTTTGTGTCTGTCACATTTTGGTAATTCTCACAGTATTTCAATTTTTTTTTTTTAACAGGGTCTTGCTCTGTCATCCAGGCTAGAGGGCAGTGGCACAGTCACAGCTCACTGCAGCCTTGACCTTCTGGGCTCAAGTGATCCTCCCTCTCAGCCTTCTGAGTAGCTAGGACTACCGACACATGCCACCATGCCCGGATAATATTTTTTTAAAAATTGTTGCAGTGATGGGATCTCACTGTGTTGCCCAGGTGGGTCTTGAACTCCTGGCCTCAAGCTGTCCTCTCACTTTGGCCTCCCAAAGTGCCAGCCTTTTTCACTATTATTATATCTGTTATAAGATCTGTGGTCAGTGATCTCTGATGTTACTACTGAAAGTGTCCTGGTGCACCATGAACTGCGACCATATAAGATAGTGGACTTAATCAATGTTATGTATGCTCTGACTGCTCACTGACCCCCATCCCCCATCTCTCCCCTCAGCCTCCCTACTTCCTGAGACACAGCAATATTGAAATTAGACCCATTAATAACCTTAAAATAGCCTCTACGTGTTCAAGTAAATGGAAGAGGCACATGTCTCTCACTCTAAATCAAAAGCTAGAAATGATTAAGCTTAGTGAGGAAGGCATGTTGAAAGATGAGACAGGCTGAAAGCTGGGCTTGCACCGACAGTTAGCCACATCGTGAATGCAAAGTTTTTGAAGGAAAATTAAAAGTGCTACTCTAGTGAATACATGAATGGTAAGAAAGTGAAACAGCCTTATTACGGATATAGAGAAAGTCTGAATGGTCTGGACAGATAATCAAACCACCCACAACATCCCTTAAACCAAAGCCTAATTTAGAGCAAGGTCCCAGCTCTCTTCAATTCTAGGAAGGCTGAGGGAGGTGAAGAAGCTGCAGAAGGAAGGTTTGAAGCTAGGAGAGGTTGGTTTATGAGGTTTAAGGAAAGAAGCCATCTGCATAACATAAAATTACAAGGCGAAGCAGCAAGTGCTGATGGAGAAGCTGCAGCCACTGATCCAGAAGATCTAGCTAAGATGATTGATGAAGGTGGCTACACTACACAACAGATTTTCAGTGTGGATGAAGCAGCCTTCTGTTGGAAGAAGATGCCATCTAGGACTTTTTTTTTTTTTTTTTGAGATGGAATTTTGCTCTTGTTGCCCAGACTGGAGTGCAATGGTGTGATCTTGGCTCACTGCAACCTCCACCTCCTGGGTTCAAGCGAGTCTCCTGCCTCAGCCTCCCAGGTAGCTGGGATTACAGGTGCCTGCCACTACACCTGGCTAGTCTTGTATTTTTAGTAGAGATAGGGTTTCACAGTGTTGGTCAGGCTGGTCTCGAACTCCTGATCCCAGGTGACCACCCACCTTGGCCTCCCAAAGTGCTGGGATTACAGGCATGAGTCACCATGCCCAGCCTCACCTAGAACTTTCATAGCTAGAGAAGAGAAATCAGTACCTGGCTTCAAAGCTTCAAAGGATAGGCTGACTTTCTTGTTAGAGGCTAATGTAGCTGATGATTTTAAGTTAAAGCCAGCAATCATTTACCATTCCAAAAATTCTAGGGCCCTTCAGAATTATGGTAAGTCTACTCTGCCTGTGCTCTATAAGTGGAATAACAAAGCTTGGATGACAGCATATCTGTTTACAGAATGCTTTACTCACTATTTTAAGCCCACTGTTGAGACCTACTTCTCAGAAAAAAAAAAAAAGATTCCTTTCAAAATATTACTACTTGGCTGGGCATGGTGGCTCACACCTGTAATCCCAGAACTTTGGGAGGCCGAGGCAAGAGGATTGCTTGAGCCCAGGAGTTTGAAACCACATTGGGCAACAGAACCAGACCCTCTCTCTTATTTTAAAAAGTAAAATAAATAAATAAAAGAATAAAAATAGGCCAGGCGCGGTGGCTCACACCTGTAATCTCAGCACTTTGGAAGGCCAAGGCGGGCGGATCACAAGGTCAAGAGATCGAGACCATCCTGGCCAAGATGGTGAAACCCCGTCTCTACTAAAAATACAAAAATTAGCCAGGCATGGTGGCACATGCCTGTAGTCCCAGCTACTCGGGAGGCTGAGGCAGGAGAATCGCTTGAACCCTGGTGGTGGAGGTTGCAGTGAGCCGAGATCGCACCACTGCACTCCAGCCTGGAGACAGAGCGAGACTCCATCTAAATATATATATATATAATAAAGTAAAAAAAAATAAATAAACCCCCCAAAAAACAAAATATTACTACTCATTGACAATGCACCTGGTCACCCAAGAGCTCAGATGGAGGTGTTCAAGATCAATGTTGTTTTCATGCCTATCATGCCTACTAACACAATATTCATTCTGCAACCCACGATCAGTCAGTAAGTTTGACTTCCAAGTCTTACTATTTAAGAATTACATCTCATAAGGCTATAGCTGCCATGGATAGTAAATCCTCTGATGTATCTGGACAAAATAAATGGAAAACCTGGAAAGTATTCACCATTCTAGATGCCACTGAGAACATTCATGATCATGGGAGAAGGTAAAAATATCAACATTAGCAGGAGTTTGGAAGAAGTTGATTCTAACCCTCATGAATGGCTTTGAGGGATTCAAGACTTCAGTGGGGGAAATCACTGCACATGTGGCAGAAATAGCAAGAGAAGTAGAATTAGAAGTGGAGCCTGAAGATGGAACTGAATTGCCACAATGTCATGATAAAACTTGAATGGATGATAGCACTTTACTTCTCATACATGAGCAAAGAAAGTGGTTTCTTTTTTTTTTTTTCTTTGATGGACTCTCGCTCTGTCGCCCAGGCTGGAGTGCAGTGGTGCGATCTCCGCTCACTGCAGCCTCTGCCTCCCAGGTGCAAGCAATTCTCCTGCCTCAGCCTCCCAAGTAGCTGGGACTACAGGCGCCCATCACCACGCCCGGCTAACTTTTTGTATTTTTAGCACAGAAGGGGTTTCTCCACGTTGGCCAGGCTAGTCTCGAACTCCTGACCGCAAGTGATCCACCCGCCTGTGCCTCCCAAAGTGCTAGGATTACAGGCATGAGCCACCACGCCCAGCGTTGCTTTCTTGAGATGAGATCTAATCCTAGTGAAGTTGCTGTAAATACTGTTGAAATAACAAAGTGTTTATCATATTACATAAATGTAGTTGATAAAGCAGTGGTAAGCTTTGAGAGGATTGACTCCAATTTTGAAAGTTCCACTGTGGGTAAAATGCTGCCAAACAGCATCGCATGCTACATTGAAATCTTTCATGAAAGGAATAGTTTCAGCAAGCTTCAATGTTGTCTTATTCTAAGAAACTGCCAGTCAGGCGTGGTGGCTTACGCCTGTAATCCCAGCACGTTGGGAGGCCGAGGTGGGCGGATCACGAGGTCAGGAGATTGAGACCATCCTGGCTAACACGGTGAAACCCTGTCTCTACTAAAAATACAAAAAAAAAAAAATTAGCCGGGCATGGTGGCGGATGCCTGTAGTTCCAGCTACTTGGGAGGCTGAGGCAGGAGAATGGTGTGAACCCGGGAGGCAGAGCTTGCAGTGAGTTGAGATTGCGCCACTGCACTCCAGCCTGGGCGACAGAGTGAGACTCCGTCTCAAAAAAAAAAGAAACTGCCACAGCCACCCCAGCCATCAGCAACCACCACCCCAATTAGTCAGCATCCATCAACACTGAGGCAAGACCCTCCATCAACAAAAAGATTATGACTTGCTAAAAGCGCAGATGATTGTTGGCATTTTTTAGCAATAAAGTATTTTTTAAATTAAGCTGGTTATGTATTTTTTAGACAATGTGCAATGCTGTTGCACACTTAATAGGCTACAGTATAGTGTAAACGTAAGTTTTGTATGCACTGGGCAACCAAAAAATTCACATGACTCGCTTTACTGCAGGGGTCTGGAACTAAACCTACAGTATCTCTGGGGTGCGCCTGTATTTGGTAGTGGCAGCAACCAACCAAAGCCTTCTCTGTGTATATGAATCCAGAGGCATCAGACAGCCATCTGGTAACAGGTTGATTATGTCATGGAGGGGACAGTGATTTATTCTTTCTGTGACATGTTTGGGATTTGAATTTGCCTTTTCTACAAAGCCTCTGCCTGCAACACCACACATGGATATAACGAGTGTCATATGTATTTTCATGTTATCCCCACAAGATTGCTTCTAGCCAAGGAACTCATTTTAAAGCAAAAGAAGGTAACGAGGTGGTGGCTCACACCTGTAATCCTAGCACTTTGGGAGGCCAAGGTGGGCAGATCACCTGAGGTCAGCAGTTCGAGACCAGCCTGGCCAACATGGCAAAACCCCATCTATACTAAAAATACAAAAATTAGCCAGGTGTGGTGGCGGGTGCCTGTAGTCTCAGCTACTCGGGAGGCTGAGGCATGAGAATCGCTTGAACCCGGGAGGTGGAGGTTGCAGTGAACTGAAATCACACCACTGCACTGCACTTCAGCCCGGGCGACAGAGCAAGACTCAGTCTCAAAATAAATAAATAAATAAATAAATAAAAGTAAGACAAACGGCTGATATACATGTGATTCACTGGCCTCATAGAATAGTAGCATGGACTTTTAAGGCTGCTATTTATTATGAGGGTAATCATAATTACTGGCTACCTAGGACACTTTTGGTATATGCCTGCTGCTTGGGTGTAAATGTTAATAAAGCTTTATTTTACTCGCAGAAGTGCTCTGGTGTGGATGATTATATTATAAAGCTGTAAAGCTAGCAGGAAAGGTTATCTGTGAGGTTGGGGAATTCTCTTTGGATGAAGTAAATACTCTTGCTGGTGAGTAAGATTTGGAGGTGTTTCTCCCACAGCCAGAATACGGAAATCTAAGAACCAAAGTGATGGAACTGGGAGTGGAATTTCACGATTTCACTTATGGCCCCAGGAATGTACAGATAGACATTGCTAAGAGCTCAGATTCCTTAGGAATGAAAATTGACAGCCTGGCCAACATGGCGAAACCCTGTCTCTACTAAAAACACAAAAATTAGCCAGGCGTGGTGGCACATGTCTGTAATCCCAGCTACACGGGAGGCTGAGGAAGGAGAATCTCTTGAACCTGGGAGGCGGAGGTTGCAGTGAGCTGAGATCACGCCACTGCACTCCAGCCTGGGTGACAGAATGAGACCCTGTCTCAAAAAAAAAAAAAAAAAAAAAAAAAAGAAAAGAAAATTAAGGTTATTCTGCTAGGAAATAAACCTGAAATGCTGGCTAAAGACATAGTGAACATAGGTTAGAAAATGGAGAAAACAAAAAATACTAACTATAGCTTCAGGACCACATATAGATACTAGGAATATAGTATCTGTACTTATTTTCTACCTAGCTGTCATCTATTTGAACTGATCTTTCTTTCTCCCATTTCCCCTACTCTTTTATGTAAGGTGTGTTGGTAGTGGTAAACTCTGCCACCATAAAGGCCACAGGGTACAGAATAGGAAGGCAGGATCATGACAAAATTAGAGGAGGCCTGGGTGTCATTCAGACTTTGGACTTGGAGATAGATGCGATAAACTGTGAGACTTCAGTTTGTTCTCTTTTGGGGGCTAATAAGTACATTTGTGATTATTTACAGTTAATGACACTGTGGTAGGTGGAGGTATTTGGAAGTTGAACTTTTTGGAGAAGTAAATGATGATGTGGACTGCAGTGGGCATTTGTTCTTTCAGTTGACTAATTTTCTTTTCGTGAATGCAGTCTCTTGTTTAATCTGTGTATTGAGTTTTTAGTTAAGCTGATTATATTTTTCATTTTTAGAAATCTCCTCTGTTTCTTTCCAGGTCTTCTGGTCAGCTTGGATAGTTTCTTGTTCTTTCATCATACTTTCAGAGCTCTCTTATAAATAAATTTCAGCATTTAAGCTAAGATATTTTGTATTCTGTATCTAATAAACCCAGTATTGGAAGCCTTTGTAGGTTGGTTTTGTGGATTGTTGTTTCTGTTGACCCTGGTTTGTGGTTTCTTCTTTTCTTATGTTTTGTTGGTTGGCGCTTTTCCTTTGGGGATTTTCTGAGGCTTGAGCTTAAAGCACAATCCTCCAGAGGGGATATACATTTGCTTCTGCTGAGCATATTGGAGGCACTCATAAGCTGGGGCCACTTTAAATTTTTGGCTAGATTATTATTCTTTTTGGACAGTCAGCTAATATGAAATCCAGGCTTAAATCTATTGAGTGTAGATTTGTAGTTAAAACTCTTAGGGAATATATATTTATATATTTATATAAATATATAAATATATTTATATAAATATATCTATATATTTTATATATAAATATATTTTTATAAAATAGATATTTTTATAATATATATTATATATATTTATATATATTATATATATATTTACATATTTTGTATATATTATATATATATATTTTTTAATCTGGAGCCAAGATTGATTCAGGCATGTATCCTTGCCATCTTCCCTAAGGATTTTGCCCTTCAAAGCCTTAGGTTCTCTGATCTAATCTCTATCTCTGCTAGGGCCTTACACTTGTCCTCCTTTGTCCTACATGTTGCCTTGTGATCCAGGTCACCAGGGATACACAGATAACCCTAGGGGGGATAGAGTGTCTTTAGAGAACTCCAATAGGATCTAATGAATCTGTACTTTTTCGGAATTCCTGGCCTATAAATAATCCCCTCAGTTTCCTATCAATGTGGCATGCATTTAAAAGGTGTATGTGTGTTAAATGTACTGTAGAGGAAAGCTTTCCCCTGAACACTAAATCTGTCATATGGTAAGAAATAGAATGCTATTTATATTTTTTAGTTTCTAACCTGAATTGTAGCCTATAAAATGATGTTCTTTCACTTGTTAAAATTTTATTTTTGGTTCACCATAAGATTATTGTAACGTACAGTGTTTCCCTAGGCACTGGAAGAGAATGTGTGTGCTCTGTAGGTATTGTAAGATACAGCAGATTCTCCCCACTACCCACTCAATGTGCTTCTATTCTGAAGTGAATGAGAGATGGGAAACTGGAATCTTCCCTTTTCATAGCTGGGCTTAGTTCTGCTGAGCCTTTCACATGTGAACATCTTATACAACAAATGTGATTGTAGTGTTAAAAGAGAAACAGCACCCATTTTTTCTACCACATGGCTTAAAATGTGGATCAAGTATTTGAACTGGGACAAAATGAAAGAAACAGCGATCTGTTGAAATGTTGGTGGAACTACTGGCTCTACTGGACTCACTGAGAGATGCTATTTCAGTTTCTAGCATGACACCTTTTACGAGAAATCAAAAGGAATTTCGGCCACATACAATATTATCCTTTTACAAACTGACTTTAGGTCCTAATTCCTGGATAAGCCAAGACTCCACTTTACTTATCTCTTGACTTAGGTTAATTAATAATTTTATTCACATTCTCCACTTGCTTATCTATTTTATGACTACTTGATCTATCAGATTCTGAGAAAGACATATTAAAGTCTCCTAATAAAATTGTGGTTTTGTCATATTCTTACCCTGTTTCTAATAGTTTTAGTCTCATGTACTGTCTGGCTTTTTGTTGGGTGCATAAAATTCATGAATATTTTATCTTCCTTATGGATTATACCTCATATCACTATAAAATGTCATTTTTTAAATCCCATTTAATGTGTCCTATTGTCAGTGCACCTGTAGGCATCCTCTTACCTTCAAACTTTCTAGACGAGAATTAGGCATAATACGTGTTCTCCCATCCCCAAACCAGGAGGCCCCTGTTAGTTTCCCTGAGTGGTTTTCTGAAGCCCCCTCTTACTTGTGGGGAAGTATTCTTGTCTCCATGGCATTCGGAAAAGTCTCTTGGAAGAAATACTCTCCATTAGCCTTTCTTATGAACTCCCAGCCTTCTTTCAAAGCTGCCTTTGAATAGCTTGGGGGCTAATAGTGGAAATAACCAGTTTTGAGACACCCTGTTTTCAAATCCCGCATTGATAATCATGATTTTAGAACATGTTTGGGACCTCTCTGTTAGTGACAGTCACCTTTAAATATACTGTTTTACTGCGTTTTTAAAAATTAACTTTCTATTTTTGTCTTCGTTTTTCTTTTATTGGAAGAACTCAGTGCTCTGCCCCTTCCTCATCACCCCAAATTCCTTAACAGCGGGTGTCCCCCAAAGCTCTTCCATTCTCTATTTATAATCAGTCAGCTAACTTATGTGTGCTCCTGGAATCCCCATAGAAGGTACCCACATCCGTATTGTTAACTTTTTATCATCAGCTCTTCCTTTCCACTCCAGGCCCAGATTAGAATTCTTAACTGTTTATAGGACATCTTCGCTTAGATGTCTCATTGTCCCCTCAAATTCAAAGTCAGAACTCTTATCTCAATACCTCACCCACAGAAAAACCACCCCATTACCTATTGTGGTCAAAGGAAATGCCACTATTTTAATCACCTGGCCTAGAAAACATGAAACTATATCGATTCCTTCTTTACTTGCCACGTTAGATCAATAGAGTCTCTCATCATTAGACTCTTTTTTCCCTTCTTTCCATTCTTACTGCCACTAGGCCTTCCTTTGACCTCTTTCCTTGTTAACGTCACTCTTCTCCATTATCCATGTAGAGTTTATTTTTACTTTTATTTTTATTTTTTTGAGACGGAGTTTCCCTCTTGTTGCCCAGCCTGGAGTGCAATGGCGCAATCTCAGCTCACCGCAACCTCTGGCTCCCAGGCTCAAGCGATTCTCCTGCCTCAGCCTTCCGAGTAGCTGGGATTACAGGCATGCACCACCACGCCCAGCTAATTTTGTATTTTAGTAGAGACAGAGTTTCTCCATATTGGTCAACCTGGTCTCGAACTCCCAACCTCAGGTGATCCTCCCGCCTTGACCTCTCACAGTGCTGGGATTACAGACGTGAGCCACCGTGCCTGGCCTATTTTTCTTCTGTACCATTCTTTCTGCTATTCTCAGGTGAATTTCCCTAGAACTATGGTTTCATCACACCGTTTTCCTAGTGAAGACACTAATGAAGGTCTCTAGGACATGGGCTGAAATTTACTTAAACATTATGAATTGCTGTAAGTTTGTCTCCTTCCTTTGTTTTCTACCTTCCCCATTCAGGGCACTTTCTGCCTTCCTTTGTGACTCCACAAGCCATAGACAATATGCTAACCTTTTGCTAACATTAGCTCCATTCCGTTATTAGTGTGATTTCTTTCACTGGAAGTGTCTGTCTCTGTCTTCTGGCAATGTAAATTCTACTGATGTTCTGTGTTCTCCAGAAAGTTTTCTTTTACTGCTCAAAATAGCATTAATCTTTCCCATCTCTGAATTACTATTGTGCCTGTCAATAATGCAAATAATTATATTTGAAAAATACCTCCTGTATTTTGCTCTGATTTAACTTTTCTTGGCTTTTATGTGCATCCCTCCCCCAACTCCTCCTTCTCCAGGCAGCTTAATTGTAAATACCTTGAAGGATGAGACTGTGCCTATATTTGGATCTTTCATGGCAACTGAACCCAGGAAAGTCCTCAGAATGTAATTGTAAATTGATTAATTTAATTAACACAACATAAAATCTTCTACCCACATAGAATGTTTCATGTGATTGCTACAAAATGAAAAAGCAAATATGTAAATAACGAGAATAACAATGGTTGAATGTATAGGATGCATCAAATTAAAAACATAAAGATTTTGAAGAACTAATGCTAACACTATTACAGTAACACATATATTCACCTATAGTTTGGATCCAGGATCTTCACACGAAATACATACATTCCAGAATGGCCCATGGGCCAAAATATATGGTTACCATTAGAACTGTTGATAATCTCGTATGGTTGATTTAAGTCTCCTGGTTTTCCAATAGCGTAAGAAAAACAGTGTTTATAGTTCTGAACAAGAAACAAAGACAAAAATTTTGAGGTCACTTTATGACTTTGATACGCAAAATTATAGTCTCATTTATCTTGGAAAATTATTTAGAGATGTAATGGCTATTCCCTTCTATTTTACCCCTGCAGTGCTCTTTATAGCACTTTAAGAGCGATACTGGGTTAAACTTTGATAAAAAGTGAAGCTTAGTGAAAGCAAATGTTGTATTTATAAACAATTAAATTAGAGTGTTGAGAATATGTAAGCATATTATTTTCCTAAATCAACAAAATACAAAATGTTCCAAAGATGCTTAATTGGGGACAGAAACAGTTTTGATCATAAGGTACAGACACAACAGTCAAGATGGTACATCCTTGGGTTTTTATCTTGCCCTAGGATCTTCATTTAGCCCCATTACCATTACCATGTCTTTCTGTGGGTCTCAAGATACAAACTGTCTCCTGCCTGCCTTTTTAAAAACACAGATAAAACAAGCCTGTATTTTTAAAAGTTACTCTGTTAAAACAAATACAATGAAAGAAAATGATTATTAAAACTGGCAGATACCTGATCCTACTATTACATGGCACTGGTTCTGGGTCCTCTTAGATCCTGTATGTTTTCACACCCTACTTAAAGGACCCTTCTTCTACCATTCTTGCTCTCTGAAAGCTTCTCATTTGAAGGAAACAGGAAGCCTTGTAAGGCAATTACTTTGGATGTGTCTGAGCTTTTGTCTATCAACATCCTTCAAGGTTACTATGGTTTGAATGCATCCCTCAAAGTTCATGTGTTGGAAACTTGATCCCAAAAGTTGAGATGGGAAGTGAGGTCTAATTGGTCCCACCAGGAGTTTGGATCACAGGGGCACTACCTCCATCAATGAGATAATGCCGTTATCACGGAGTGGGTTCCTTATAAAAGGATGAGTTCAGCCTCCCTTGCCTGCCCTCTCACTCGCCCTCACCCTCGCTCCCCTTTTGCCTTCTGCCATCTGATGATGCAGCAGGAAGGCCCTTGCCAGATGCCAGCTCCTTGATCTTGGACTTCCCACCCTCCAGAATCATGAACCAATAAATTTCTGTTTATTATAGATTACCCAGCCTCTGGTATTCTGTTATAGCAGCACAAAATGTACTCAGAAAATGGTATTTTCTTTTTTCTACGTATTTTGAAATATTCCTCCTTCATGAAAAACTTCCCAGTCAATAGAGCTTTGCAATCAATCAGCTCTTGCACAGTCTCAAAGAGACTTCCTCATGGCAACTCTATGGACAAAAATGTTATCATGATTAGATGGCAATAACGATAAGCTCTAGAGGGAAGCTTATTGCTTACTGCTGTATCCTCAGTCTGGCACACAGTAGTCAAGATACATTTGTTGAATTAATGTGTGTTTTGTTTTGTTTTGTTTTTAGGGATGGAGTCTCGCTCTGACACCCTGGCTGGAGTTCAGTGGCATGATCACAGCTCACTGAAGCTTCGATCGCCCAGGCTGAAGCAATCTTCCTGCCTCAGCCTCCCTAGAAGTTGGGACTACAGGCATGTGCCACCATGCCTGGCTAATTTTTTACTTTTTTTTTTTTTTTTTTTTTTTAGGAGATGGGGGTCTCACTATATCGCCCAGATTTCTGTCGAACTTCTGGACTTAAGCAATCCTCCCTCCTCAGCCTCCCAAAGTGCTGGGATTACAGGTATGAGCCACAACACTTGGCCTGAAATTTTTGAAAATTGTTTTATTCAGATGCGAGGTACAGTTCCGATTATGCCTGCCGTTACTTACCTGGATATCATGAAATGTGAGGATACAGACATATCCTACATACTATTACTTCCATTCCAATAATCAATTACAGTCATGTACTGCATAGCAATGTTTTGGTCACTGACAGAACACATATACAATAGTGGTCCCGTAAGATTACAGTGGAGCTGAAAAATTCCTATTGCACAAATACTTACCATTTCCTTACGTTATTCACTATAGTAACATGCTGTGCGTGTTTGTGGCCTGGGAGCAATAGGCTCTATCATATCGCCTAGTTATCTAGTAGGCTACACTGCCTACGTTTGTGTAAGTACTCTCTGTGATGTTTGCATAATGACAAAATTGCCTAACAAAGCATTTCTCAGAACATATTCCCATTGTTAAGTGATGTATGACTGTATTCTTCATTTATTCTAGGAGATGAAATAGTCATCAAGGTCTGCAGCTAATTTAACAGTATAACTTTAATTAAAGAATTCCAGTAGCACCTGTTCCTGAGAGCAATGTTTGTGGATATTTGTCTTTTTTTTTTTTTTTTTGGTCTGCCCAAAGTCCATTGTCATTTTTAATAGAATGCTGATTCCTCTTGGATATCATCAGAGTGAGGGTAATTCCAAGTCCCCACCTTTCATTCCAGAAGCTGACAGGCACAGATTCTTTTGCTCCCAACCCCAGGACATAGCTGGGGTGGTGGCGGGGCAGCTCTACCAATCTCCCAGGAATATGAATTAACAATGAGGGCTGCAACAATGAGAGGAATGTTTAGAGGTCGTTCATCAGAGTGCCAGTGCCCCAGCCAGGTTGAAGGACAATTGTTTGGAGTAATAAAATTTTAGGTTAAAATGCATTCCAGATAAAAATGTAACATGTTACATAACTGAATTCAGAGTAATATGTGTAGGCCATCAAGATGAGGAGGAGTTTTACATGTATATATTACATGGTAAAAATGAAAATTAAAAAATTAATTTTAAAAATAAGAAAAAAGATTGGGAGGAGAAGGTTGCTTACCCTTTATATTCTGGTAACCACAAGTATGATTGGAGCCAAAAACCCAGTCTGACTAAATGGAGCAGAAGGCCCACTTGATACTGAGCTGTGTGTACACCCCTGGCTGGTTGCCTTGGCTGTGGGTTCCCTCCTCATGTTAAAGATACTGTGATACGAAAGAGCAGAGGAAG
This sequence comes from Gorilla gorilla gorilla, assembly GCF_029281585.2. Lineage (NCBI taxonomy): Eukaryota > Metazoa > Chordata > Mammalia > Primates > Hominidae > Gorilla > Gorilla gorilla. The sequence goes on from NC_073224.2 coordinate 10,851,169, forward strand.
TAAATAGTAACCAGGGACAGAGAACACACGTGTTCCCGCCGGACTTGGACAGACCTCTGGGAAAAGTTTGGAAGACATTTGTATAAAAAGCAAAGGAGGAGATCACAAGATGGACAGAGTTTTGTTGTGCGTAGAGTTGTATGGACCTGTACTGTCAAGGAACTTTCAGAGAAAACAGGCTTGTCATAGATTCTTTGGCTTCAGTTAGAGTCACTGTAAAGAATCTAAATGTGTTGTGTGCCCATGTTGCCATACCTGCCCTGTCTGTGGCAGTCTTTCCGGAAAGGAAACTCCAAGGAAGGAGGGGAGAGACTCAACAGCTTGACTCATGTGCAGGGTGGTGCCAGCTGCAGAAGCTCTAGGAACACAGCTTGAGCGACCTGTGCTGAGCTGCGGAGGCTTTCACTGTGTGTTAGTTTGTTTTCTGTTGCTTTTAACAGAACACCTGAAACGGAGTAATTTATAAGGAAAAGGAATTCATTCCTTTCCAAGGAGGCTGAGAAGTCCAAGGTTGAAGGGTTGCATCTGGTGAGGGCCATCTTCCTGGTGGGGACTCTGCAGAGTCCCAAAGTGTCACAGAACATCACATGGCAAGGGGGCAGAGCACGATAGCTCAGGTTTCTCTTCCTGTTGTGATAAAGCTGCCGGTCCCACTCCCATGAAACCCACAAATCCATTATCCCATTAATCCATTAATCTATGAATGGATTAATCCACGTATGGGGGCTCTGCCTTCATGATCCAATCACCTCTTAAAGGCTCCCCCTCTCAATGCTGCTGTACTGGAGTTGGAATTTTAACATGAGTTTTGGAAGGGACAAAAATTCAAAACATACTGCCAGAACTGACTAATCATCCAGGGAAGGATTTTTGAAGGATTCTTGTATACAGGCCACTGAATCCTTAGCTTGATAAAAGGCCAGGTTCAGGAGTAGGAACTTAGGAACAGAAGCCTCAATGGACACAGATCAGGACTAGTTATTGTAAGTGGAGGGATAAAGGCTGAATATTGCCTTCTCACTGAAAATTCCTCTATTTCCCTTCTTAGCAGGTCATTTTATTTTATGTAGGTGAATTATTCTATAATTACATTTTAATCATAAGTGGCATCCCTAAAACTCTTGATTATATTTAATTTAAAAATATTACTATATGTCTCGATAAACTCTGACGTTGTTTTTCAAAAAATCTGTTTCTTCTAGCATTTCTTGCTGTTGTCTACCTTTTTGCCATTGTGGTCTGTAGCACTTTTATAAAACAATATGTTGGGTTAATGAAAAATAAGTAAAAGACTTGTTTTTTTGATGTATCCCCACTTGAAAATATAAAATATCTTATATTTTTTGGTGAAGGGTTCTTCCAGGTCAAAAATAAACTGTGAAACTTGTCCTACCAAGTTACTTAATACGTGGGTCCATGAACTTAATTGGAAAAGTATGTGGTATATTCTAAATATGTTCGGAAGCTGTGCATATATCATACAACAAAGCATTGCTAGTAAAGACCTAATAGCCTTGTATCATTATGTATTTTTGTATATAGACATGCAGGAATATTTATATTGTTTCCTATTTCGTTATTTCCTAATGTGAATGATGATACCTGCTGACTCTTGCTCCTTTTTCTGTGTCACTGCCAGAAAGATATCACTGCCTGATATTCCCTGTTATATTATTAAAACTTCCTCCTCTCCCGCCATTATTGTTTCTTCTCCCATCTTTTTTTCACGCGAAAGCCCACTTGATCAAATCACCCAGTCTCTTAGAAAACAAATCTCCTGGCCGGGCGTGGTGGCGCGCCTGTAATCCCAGCTACTTGGGAGGCTGAGGCAGAAGAATTGCTTGAACTCAGGAGGCGGAGGTTGCAGTGAGCTGAGATTGCACCACTGCACTCCAGCCTGGGCAACAAGGGGAAACTTCATCTCAAAATAAATAAATCTCCCCTAGCCTCATGCATTATACTCAATTTTTAGCCCAGGACTTCCCAGTCTAGTATTTTCAGCCACATCGAGAAACTCAAATCAGATTCTGTATCATGTAGATGTAGACAAGCACTCAGCACCCATATTCTCCCTTTCCTTCTCAACCTCCAACCTTACCAGGAGAACCTGTGAAAATGCCATGCTTGCTTATGAGTCCTTCAGTGTTTTCCCTAAGAATTTACAGTCCCCAGAGCTTCTTCCCTGATTTTTTAAAAATGTAGGTGTCGTTCATCCTTCTAGAATCAGGACTATGTAGCAATTAGTGTAGCTCCAAGAACTGGAAGGCTTTCTATTTCATTTCAGGTATATGTTTCAGGAAGAAAGCAGCCGATTGCCCTGTTGAGTTAAGATACAACGTAATAATGACACCCTTCAGTAAGAGTAGCCTTACTCACGAGGATATAACTAGTCTTTGCAGGTACCTGCTTTCTATTATATTCAGACTTCAGACTGAATTCACCCTTTCAGTGGTGAGCTTCAAGCTTCTCATGCAGTAAAATGGAACACGCAGGGCCTGGCGTGGGCACTCCGGAGTCTTTCTAGACTGTACGCTACTATTTCAATTGCTCTGAAATGCAGTCCCCAGATCAGCATATCAGTATCATTGAGGTGCACATTTCTGGGCCCCAACCAAGACCTGCTGAATTAGCAACTCTGGGAGTGGGACCCAGCCATCTATTTCAACAAGGTCTTTTGGAGATTCTGGTGTATGCTAAAGTTTGAGAACCATTGTACCGTATCATACCAATTGAGGCAAGCCTCATGATTGTTAATTACCCAGTGAGCTCACTGCTGCTTTGGAGTATGTTATTTCGGCAGAATCTTAGAATATTTAGGTGCCTTTTGTAAGATTTGGGGATATCATCCTCACCTATCATTTATCCCTATCCCTAACTCCAGACCCTTGGATGTCCTTCAATGGAAAATCAGGAGGGTAAGTTTCGTTTTAACTGATTTAATTACCAGTTTAATTCCTTATGATTTTTATTTTTTAATTTGATTTTTTTTTTCTTTTTTGAGACAAGGTCTCACTGTGTCACCCTGGCTGGAATGCAGAGGCATGATCATGGCTCACTGCAACCTCAGCTATCGGGGCTCAAGTGATCCTCCCACCTCAGCTTCCTGAGTAGCTGGGACTACAGGCATGCACCACCAGGCCCAGCTAATTTTTTTTTTTTAATTTTTGTAAAGATGGGGTCTTACCATGTTGCCCAGGCTGGTCTTGAACTCCTGGGCTCAAGCGATCCACACGCCTCGGCCTCAGAAAGTGTTAGGATTACAGGTGTGAGCCACCATGCCTGGCCCCCTTATGATTTTTAAACTGTAGAAAAGTATTCTTTATAATAGGTATATGATCTATAATTAATTAATTTGGTCCACAAATATTTAATGAGCACCTATAATGCATTAGATGCAGTGAACAAAACAAAATTTCCCTCATGGAGCTTACATTCTAGTAAGGGAGCTAGAAAATAAATAAGATTTTGAAAGTAGGCTATGTAATGTGTCATAGTTATAAATGCTAATGATATTAAACAAAATAGGGGAGGGAGGCTGGGTGTGGTGGCTCACGCCTGTAATCCCAGCACTTTGGGAGGCTGAGGCAAGTGGATCACTTGAGGTCAGGAGTCAAAACCAGCCTGGCCAACATGGTGAAATGCCGTCTCTACTAAAAACACAAAAATTAGCTGGGTGTGGTGGCACGTGCCTGTAGTCCCAGCTACTCAGGAGGCTGAGGCAGGAGAATCACTTGAACCAGGGAGGTGGAGGTTGCAGTGAGCGGAGATTGTGCCACTGCCCTCCAGCTTAGCAGCCTAGGCAACAGAGAGAGACTCTGTCTCAAAAAAAAAAAAAAAAAAAGGAAAGAAAATAGGGAGAAATATGCGCTTTCATGAAAGTGATGGTTAAGTTTTTCCATACGGTGGCCAGGGAAGTCCTCATCGACAACTTGATTTTTCAGTAAAGACCTGAGGAAGTAAGGGAGCTAGGCAGTCTTTAACAAGACTCACTCTTGATGCTTTCACATGTTTAACAGATATTTAATAATCTGCAAACACATATTTACAGCAGCGAAAATTAAAATAGAAACACAGAACCAACAAAAGATCAAACAGAAATTAAGATGAAGCATTTTAAAAATACCATGATACAATTTAATATAAAAATAGGATTTGATTTACCAAAGCAAATTTAAATCCAAAATGTTTCCATCAAGTTTTTATTAATAGCAAAATGCCAGATTAGTTATTCCAAATAAACAATCTGGAAGGTAATGTTTCTCTTACCTCAGGTCCCCAGACTTCTTCTAGTGGGAGGTGCTTGTTAAGTTCAATCATTGACTTCCATGTCTGTGCTTCATGTAAACAACCACTCTGTCAAAAGATGGCACATGTATGTGGGTAGGTAGAAGTTTTCATATCAACTTATTCCTAAGTATTTAATGTTTTGTTGCTATCGAAAATTTTGTATTTTTAAAACTTACATTATTTAAATGTTGGCTGGTATACAGAGGAATAATTGACAATTGATTTTTGTATATTGATCTTGTGTTGAGAGAATATTTTTTTGAGACAGAGTCTCACTCTGTTGCCCAGGCTGCAGTGCAGGGAAGATCATAGCTCACTGCAGCCTTGAGCTCCTGGGCTCAAGTGATCCTCCTGCCTCAGCCTCTCGAGTACCTAGGACTACAAGCGTGTGCCAGCATGCCTGGCTAACTTTTAGTTTTTTAATTTTTGTAGAGATGGAGCCTCGCTATGTTGCCAAGGCTGGCCTTGAACTCTTGGCCTCAAGCCATCTTCCTGCCTCAGCCTCCCAAAGTGTTGGGATTACAGACATGTGCTTGGCCGAGAGAATTTCTAAACTCACTTATTAATTCTAATTGTTTCACATGAACAGTTGTGTCATCTGCAAATATGACAGTTTTATGTTTTTCTTTCCCATCCTTATACCTTTTATTTGTTTTTATTATTTTTTTCTTATTACAAAGATCTTCAGGAATAGTGTTGCCTAGAAGTGGTGATAACACCAGAGGTCAGGAGTTCGAGACCAGCGTGGCCAACACAGTGAAACCCTGTCTCTGCTAAAAATATAAAAATTAGCTGGGTGTGGTGGCATGCACCTGTAACCCCGGCTACTCGGGAGGCTGAGGCAGGAGAATTGCTTGAACCTGGGAGGCAGAGGTTGCAGTGCGCCAAGATCACACCACTGCACTCCAGCCCGGGTGACAGAGTGAGACTCTGTCTCTTAAAAAAAAAAAAAAATGAAGTGATAAGGGCCATCCTTGTTTTGTTCCTGATTTCAAAGTGAAAGTTTTCAAATTTTTACCATTAAATATAATGTTTGCTATAATGTTTTGTATCTACATTTCATTAGGTGAAGGATGTTTCTATCTATTCATAATTTTCTAAGATTTATTTATTTATTTGTTTGTTTAGAGACGGAATCTTGCTCTGTTGCCCAGGCTGGAGTGCAGTGGTACAATCTCGGCTCACTGCAACCTCCACTTCTTGGATTCAAGGGATTCTCCTGCCTCAGCCTCCCGAGTAGTTAGGACTACAGGTGTGTGCTACCACACCCAGCTAATTTTTGTATTTTTAGTAGAGACAGGGTTTCACCATGTTGGCCAGGCTGGTCTTGGAGTTGACCTCAAGTGATCACCTGCCTCAGCCTCCCAAAGTGCTGTAATTTTTTTCTGAAAGTGATCAGCTCCAAGATAGGAATTGAGCAACTCAGATACAGGCATGGATAAAGCAGAAAGATGAGTGTTTAAAGTTGCCCTAACAGCAAGCAGAAATAATACTGGGAAAAATGAGACACAGATAGAGATACAGAGAAATCGATATTGGCAAGATGGTGCTAGAGAATTGAACTATGGAGCTCACGCTGCATAGGAAGGGAAGGGAGGAAACGTGAGAGAGAGGGAGAAGGAGAAAGCAGAGGGTTCAGTACAGCAGATGGCCAGGTTGTGTGAGACAAAGTAGGAGACTGGAGTAGTGTGAATAACAATGAGATAGCTAAAGGATTGGGGGTTGAGGTCAGAGGGTAAACTGTTTGAACTGAAATGCAATTTTTTTTTTTTTTTTTTTTTTTGAGACAGGATCTTGCCCTGTCAACCAGGATGGAATGCAGTGGCATGATCACAGCTCACTGCAGCCTTGACCTCCTGGGCTCAAGCAATCCTCCCGCCTCAGCCTCCTGAGTAGCTAGGACTACAGGTGTGCATCACCACACCTGGCTAATTGAAAAATTTTTGTGTGTGGAGAAGGGGTTCCACTATGTTGCCCAGGCTGGTCTCAAACTCCTAGGCTCAAGCGATCATCCCGCTTCAACCTCTCAAAGTGCTGGGATTATAGGTGTGAGCCACCATGCCCTGTCCTTAAATGTAGTTTTAATGGGGGCTGCTATATTAGTTATTAGTCAAGATAGTCTCTACGTGCTGCAATAATAAACCCCAACTCTCAGGGGATTTACAAAATACAAATTTAATTCTTTTTAAAAAAATTATTATTATTATTATTTTAGACGGAGTCTCACTCCGTCACCCAGACTGGAGGGCAGTGGCGCGATCTCAGCTCACTGCAACCTCCGCTTCCTGGGTTCAAGCGATTCTCCTGTCTCAGCCTCCTGAGTAGCTGGGATTACAGGTGTGTGCCAGCATGCCCAGCTAATTTTTGTATTTTTAGGAGATATAGGGTTTCACCATGTTGGTCAGTCTCAAACTCCTGACCTCGTGATCGGCCTGCCTCAGCCTCCCAAAGTGCTGGGATTATAGGCATGAGCCACCGTGCCTGGCCAACAAGTTTAATTCTTGATCACATATAGCCCAGTGCAGATGTCCCTGGTTAGATGGTTCTGACGGTGCCTCTCCTCAAAGCAGTGAATTAGGAACCAAGGCTTTTAAAAATGTGTAGTGGCTCCTTGCATTCCAGCTCTCATCTACTCCAGCCTTACTTGTTGCTGTAATACACTGATGTGAGGTACGATGGAAAGCGTGAAGGTTCACGTGATTCCTTCTTAAGCACTTCACCTGGAAGTGACACCTATGACTTCTGCTCATATTCCAGCCATGAGAACCAGTCATATGGCCCCAGCTAGATGCAAATGCATCTGGGAAACGTAGTCCCTGTTTAGAAACTTTCCCAGCAATACCCCCATAGGATGGATGGCAGAATTCAGGAGTCCATGGTGATTGTTTTCAGAGCAGGAGGAAAAGTGATCCAGTTCTGAGTATACGGTACCAGTAAGTAGGGATGGCATAGATGTCAACTGAATGGCAGGAGCCTCAAACAAATGGAGTTTTACTTAGAGTGAAGAGAGAATGACCTGGAAATGATACTGTATCTCTTAGTGGCCTTTTGGCTAAGACCAAGTGCAGCAATGATACTATGGATGAGGGAGAACATCAACCCCAAATCTCACCCTTATGTATATGGGGTGAGAGAAACAGTACTCTTGGTTCGATAGAACTATAGGGAAAGGGTTGTCCTCTGAGGCACTTTTATTGAAGAAGGATCTAGAGCGTTTAACCTTGAGGCATAATGGAAAGGTTTGAGAAGGAAGAGAGTGATGGGAGTCTGGACCAAGGGAGAAGATGGATACAATAGTATAGGGATGAGACTGTGCAGAGGAAGCAGACCAGGAGAACTTACATATTAGGTGCTGAACAAGCATAGGTGGAATGTGTGGTGGGACGGATGTATTTGGTTACATAATTGAAAGACAATTGCCAGTCACAGTGGCTCACGCCTGTAACCCCAGTACTTTGGGAGGCTGAGGCGGGTGGATCGATTGAGGTCAAGAGTTCGAAACCAGCCTGGGCAACATGGTGAAACCCTATCTCCACTAAAAATACAAAAATTAGCCAGGCGTAGTGGCATGTGCCTGTAGTCCCAGCTACTCAGGAGGCTGAGGCAGGAGAATCGCTTGACCCCAGGAGGTGGAGGTTGCAGTGAGCTGAGACTGCACCACTGCACTCCAGCCTGGGCAACAGAGCGAGACTCTTAAAAAAAAAAAAAAAAAGCAAAAGAAAGAATTCTTGCAATACTCTGGGGGATGGCAGGTGGAACTCAGTTCTCTTGGCTGCCATCTAGATGGGTTATACTTCTGGATAATTAAGGTGTCTGGTAGATAAGAACATTACTTTGGAAAGAGCCATCCCTGTTTTTTTTGTTTGTTTGTTTGTTTTTTTGCGAGTGAAATCTGTGGGGAATATTAGAAATCAGTGCTGGTAACTTCTAGAGAGGCTCCATCATGCCAGGAGGCCCTCAGGGCAGGAAGGCCCACACAGGGAGGGGAAATGTGTTGATTGGGAGTGGTAAGACCACTCTGCTGCGGCCTACAAAGTGAAAGGATAGAATAAGGGAGATTCACCAAGGAGGCCAAGAGCAACCAGTCCTGGCAGGTGGAAGGAAGCCGGGAGAGTGTAGGGACACTGAAGCCAAAGTCAGCGGGGTCAAATGATGCAGAGAAGGCAAGTGAGGCGAAGCCCAGAGTGTCCGTTTGACTTAGTGCACAAGTGATAAACCTCCTAAAGCCAAAGGCAGGCCCATAAATAATCAAACACTGAATACAGTTCGGAGAGAAAAGAAGACTCATAGAGTTGCATCATCCTACTATAAATGTTATTTTATTCTTTTCTGACCCCTTTATGTCTGTCTTATGTGACAACTTCTATTTTTCATAAATGAATTTTAGTAGCCATATAATTTAATCTAGAGGTGATTTTTTTCCTACCCACTGCTGCCTTATTCTATTTTCCTTAGATCACTTATTTATAAATTTAAAACAGAAAGACATTGTCTAGTTGCATGCTAAATTCTGGTTAAATCCAAAGATGCCATACCTGTGCCATAGTATTATTAAAGCTATAGTCATCCCTGCCGTGTATTTCCCACACTATGAAATTTGCTTCAACGTCTTTAACATAGCCATTATCATCAAATCTGAAAGAAACAACAAACAGAAAGATACTAGTTTAATATAAAATAGAGGGGTTAAGAGTTCCAGCTTCTGAGTCAGAAGTGCTTAGGTTTAAATCCTGTCTTTATCACTTCATAAAGTGATAAAGTAACTCTGGGGGAGTTACTTAAACTCTTGAAGCCTTGATTTTTTTTTCTGTAAAATAATAACAGTACCTATTGTTTAGGTGTCTTTTGACAGCTGGATGAAATAAACAGATGTTCTTTCATTCAGCTCTCAAAATAAAACCTGATAGTAATGAAGGAGAAATGTTTTACTTTTTGACCATTTGGAACTCTAAGTTCTCTTCACTGGACAGGGTCCATCTGCTGATCAGGTGAGGGTAGCTTAGGCACTGCTGTCATGGGTGTTAGCAGGGAGAAAGACGGAAGGATGTGATGGATGGAGAAAGGGCAGAGCAAGGGCACAGCAGGATGCCCTGTTGTCTTTTAGCTCATATATTCATTTGCTGCCTATTATGTACTAGATGTACTAGAGAATGAAACCACAGAATTACTATGATGAGAACGGAGATGCTGCAGATCCCCCTAGGAGGAACCAGCTGGAAGGTGTGGCTGAGTCTGGAAGGATCAGTGGTGTCAGTAAGTCAAGGTGAGGCTGAGAAGCAGACGTAGCCTGTACGCTCCCTGGATCTATAGTCACGCCTAGCCCATGCTCAGAGAATGCAAGATGACTTCTACCAACAGCAGACACCAGCAAGGGGAGTGCAAGATGGACCGGCTACCCCTGCCTTGATGCTACAGCTGGAGACACAGGTCCCATTGGGCTTATTTACCTCAAACTCAGTGAGTGTTCAAAAGAGCTGTAGTGCTTCATATTAATATTTTTCTCCTGCTACCATGTGAACATAGAGGCTTGAGATCAGAGCTAAAAGTTCAATTCTTGATAAAGTCGTGCCTTTGCACACCAGAACTTGTGACCGTAAGAATGGTTACATGTTTTCCTTCTCCGTCAGTTACTCCCATATTTCTGAATGAAATTGTCCCCCATGCCTGTTGGGTAGAATTTCACTTAGGACCTTAGTGTCAGGCACTTGCTTCGAGGCTGCTGGCTCTGGGACTGTCGCCCCACCTTCTCCTTCTGGTAGAGCTTCTTGCTGCACTCACTGCTCTGTGTCTATCAGACAAAATAACAGGTCCTTGACAGTGTCTTCTGACTCACTGCCCCATCTCTGCTTCACCTCACATTTGTATCTGGCCTTCTAGGCCTGTTACAGCTTGCTAACACCCAACCCTTGTTATTAAAAGCATTTATTGTCCCATTCTCACAAACTGGGGACAAAAATTTTAAATGTCAAAAAGTGGTACCTGAGAAGTTATTTTCTTTCCATCCTATTTAGTTTTGAGAAGTCATGAAGAGATGAACTCAGAAGGTTAGTTCTCAAACAGGCATGACTAGCTAGGGATTGGAGGATTGGTGTTTGGCTTCTTTTCTGACGGGGAGGAAGGCCACAGAGAATTCAAAAACTCTACTGAGAGCTCTGGGACCCTTTCGCAACAGACAAATGCACACATGTGCAGGCATACATGTATTTTTGTATAGTTTCAGAGATTTGGGTCAGGCTTTAGCAAAGCTCTAATTCTAGGAGCTTTGGAAAGAACAGGATGTTTGCATCTTCCAAAAGTCATCAGACTATTGAATTATTACCATTTATTGGTATTTTAGAGATGGGGTCTTGCTCTGTTGCAGAGGCTAGAGTGCAGTGGCACAATCACAGCTCACTATAACCCCTAATTCTTGGGCTCAAGGGATCCTCCTAACTTTAGGACTACAGGTATGTGCCACCACACCCAGTAAATTTTAAAATCTTTTGTAGAGATGGGGAGTCTCACTGTGTTGTCCAGGCTCATCTTGAACACCTGGCCTCAAACCACCCTCCCGCCTCTGATTCCCAAAGCACTGGGATTACAGGTGTGAGCCACCATGCCTGGCCAGATTCTTACATTATTAAGAACTAGTTGCAAGCCATATGTTTTATTAAAAAAAAAAAATCTTAATTGAACTGAGCTGGCATCTTTTGCAAGAGCAATATGCTACAGTGCCATCTAGTGGCAATAAGGGTAAATTACATGACCCATAATTTCTGGGTTTGTAAAGATCTTTTACAATGATGTTTAATTTATATCATTGAATGTATTTGAAAAAATACTTGTCTATATAAGCATGGCTTATTTTCATGAATGTTCTTTAATGTAGGGTATAATACTAATTAAGCCTAAGAAATGCAGAAATGTTACTAGTTGGCAGCCCTTCCTTGCAATTTGTAACCTCCCCACAATGGTAGTTCCATTTTGGGAATTGGGAAAGAGACCTCTCTGTGCACCTGCAAACCTATTAGACAAATCCTTGTGGCTATCCCATTGTATTAACCATGACTTTAATTTTCTGTATTCTGATGCCATAACTTCTGGGGCCTTGCTGACTCTAGGGGGTCTGCGGAAGGTTAGCCAATTCCTAGAGATAGTAACCAACTCTTCCAGGAGCCCCTGCCTATGAAAGGGGGTTCTTTATTAGTAGCCCTGGGCTACTATCCTCCTACCCTCATCACCCCAGAGGCAGACACCCTACAACCAGGGAGAGTCCCTAGTCCCCAGAGCCCCACTGAAATTATTCAAAGTAGCCAATTTCAAACGTGCTTACCCTGCCTCTCCTATTCCTTCCAACAGAAACTGCAATAAGGCTCTGCCCACATTTCCCCCTCACTCCCTCTGCCTCCTGACTGACCCTGATGTTTCCATGTGTGGCCCCATGGAGCATGCCTTGCCCCCAGTTTCTAGGGATCTGTATGTATAATGCACTTCCTTCCTGATGGCCATTTCCGTGTCTGTATATCTTACCGTACCTGACTAAAGCGAATCCTCAGGACGCTTAAAACACCCAGAATATCTGTTCCTGAACTCCCTGCAGGGTAACAAAGAAATCCTGCCCCACTGTTTCCTCTAGGGCTGCTTCTGTGGCACTGAATTCTAGTTTGGGATTGGAGAGTGATAGACTCATCATCAAATGCTAGTAAGTGTGAGGCAAGCCCTGGGACTCTGAATCCAGCTGTGATGACTTGGGTTCCCAGCTAGATCACACTCCCAGGACTGGCTTCCTTCTTATGAGTGTTGGACAGTCAGTCTATTGTCCTTTTATCGGTAAAACTCTGCCGAGCCTTGTACCTGAGCCATTCCCTATAACGTTAAGGCATTTATTGTAATCCAGAGACCTAGACTATGGGCTAATTTCCCGGTGGCCACCCCTGCTGCTGATTCTCAAAGCTTGATTGATTCAAGGCTGCCAGAGTCTCAAAGTGAGCAGCTAAATTCACCTCTGATGAATACCTGATCGGATACCTGGTTTTCAACTATGTATACTATAATTCAGTGGAACTGGACAATGGACCTTACCCATCTATCCCTCTGTTGTTGGCCTCTAGTATTCAGTTCATTATCTTAGGATAATTGGAAGTAAAAGGTTTTATCAAGTGATTCCTAGTAGCAGACAAATAAGTTATTTCTAGAAACAAGTGCTGCCACAAAAATCCCAAATAGTGCTGTTCCAGTAGACTACTCTCCCACCTCACCCTCTCCCATCCCCCACTTGTCCTCTCTTCTGCCCCTTGACCTCATAGAGATTTCCAGTTCCCCAATTCCTCCTTCCTTCCCCTTCCCCTTCTTCCCCTTCTCCTTCTCCCCTTCTCCTCCTTCTCTCTCCTTCCCTCCTTCCGTTTCACTCTGCTGCCCAGGCTAGAGTGCAGTGGTGCGATCTTGGCACACTGCAACCTCTGCCTCTTGGGTTCAAGCGATTCTCCTGCTTCAGGCTCCCAAGTAGCTGGGATTACAGGCGCCCACCACCATGCCCGGCTAATTTCTACGTTTTTAGTAGAGACGGGGTTTCACCATGTTGGCCAGGCTGGTTTCGAACTCCTGACCTCAAGTGATCCGCCCGCCTTGGCCTCCCGAAGTGCTGGGATTACAGGTGGAGCCACTGCGCCCAGCCCTCCCTGCTTTCTCACACAGCATTTCTCCCCTGCCTTCTCTTCATTCCCTACTCAGCCCAGTCTCATGGCTAATCATCTGACCCCCAGTTATATTTATCCTATTTTTGCTGGTGAGAAATCTGTCAGTCTAGGTGACATTCCACTGTAGGTAATCTGTCTTATTTATATGACAGCGTATGTGATTTTCCCTTTTTCTTTGCTGTTTTATGGCTTCATTCTGAGGTATCTGAGACTTCATGCCAATCCTCAACCTTCTGACTTGGGCCTTAAATTCTGAAAAGTTTTCATATTTTATTTCTTTTCATTGAATGTTGCCTCTCTTTTCAACGCACTTTCTGTAATTTCCCCTTCTGGAAAAAATTATTAAGCACATGTTGAAATTTGTCCTTCTGCTGAAATTGTTTCTTACCCTCTTTCTTATTTATCTGTTTACCTATTTGTATTGCATCCTGGTTAATTTCCACATCCCTCTTTTTTCAGTAATTCTCTCTCCACCTATATCTAATCTGGTTATGTCTAATCTAATTATCTAATTATCTCTCTCCACCTATATCTAATCTGGTTATGTCTAATCTAATTATCTAATTATCTAATCTAATATCTAATCTAATTATGTCTAAAATTTTGAATTTAATGACTACATTTTCATGTCTAGAATTTCAAAATTTTTAAAATATGCCTACTTTCTTTTCATAGTCACATTATTTCCTTATGATTTCTATTTTATTTTTCCTCTTTATTCATTTTTGAACACATTTTCTATATTATTCAGATTGTTCTGTTATTTTTAAGCATTTGCTTTGTGTGCTCATTTTTCAACTTATTTTATCTGCTGACTCGCCCTCATGGGGGTCCATTTCCTTAAATGTTTTTAAATTTAGATGATCGATTCTTTGATGGTGGTGACTTTTCCAGTGAGAATCCTATGTCTCTGGATTTGCTTTTCCAGTTACCTTTGTTTCAAGGGGTTTGCTTAGGGGTTTCAAGGCTACTTGATAGTTTTTAGCTTCATTTTTCATATGGCACTTTCTGTGACTAAACTCTATTCCTATTAGGTGTAAGTTCAGATCCATAGGAGGCCTGAGGTGAACATTTTGGTGGACATCTCCCATTCTTATAGGAGGTATGTTTTTGCCTACAAATTCATGTAGGTTACAACCTTCCTTGTGACGACCTGGGCATTAAGCAGAGTTTTCTAGTCTCTCTCTCTCTCTCTCTTTTTTTTTTTTTTTTTGGACTAGGTAGCTCTTAATATACCCTGAATTTGTGAAAGAGCCTCTTGGCCTCACAGGGGCTTGCAAATCCAGCTTCCAATTTCTAGTTCCATTATCCTGGGCCAGTACCCCTGGATCGCACAGGTAGGCTGAAGAGCATTGCTCTAACTTTCAGTTTTCTCTTCGCTTCTGAGAGTCTGCCTTCTTTCTTTCAAGCTTAGTTATGTACAAAGTATTTTTGTTATGTTTTATGCAGGATGACGTGTCTATCACGGGAGGGAGTCCCGTCACGTCCTAAGTTGAGGGAGTGACTCAACTTAGCTCAGTCTGCTATATTACTATAATCAGAATGACTCATTTCTAACCTTCCTTTCTTTATCCTCAAACTGTAAACATACTCATCTATCTTCCTCTTTAAAAAAATCCAGGTCATATTTTGTGTTTTTCTCTATAGGTAAATTCCTGTCTCTTTCTTCTATTTTCCAGCCCAAAGCTGAAAAAGTGTAGACTATATTTTGCCTCTACTTGTAAACTTCTCATTGATTTTGCAAACCCCCTGCAGTCTGGCTTCTCTTCTCACCATTGTGTAGAAACTACTCTTACTTGAGGAACGGTAAGGAAGCCACTCGCTGCATCTGAGTGAGTGCAGTGAAGTTTAATGGGAGAAAGGTAACAGAGGCAGAAAATCAAATAGAACCTTGGAAGTCATTGTAAGGTCTTGGCTTTTACTCCATGATAAGGATTTCGAGCTTTGGAGCAATGTGCTTTGACTTTGTTTTCAAGGTTTTACCCTTGCTGCTATATGGAGGCAAGAGTGGAAGCAGAGAGAGCAACAAAAAGCCTGTTGTAATAATCCGGGTCAGTGGTGATGACTTGGGTCTGTAATAGCAGGCATTGACAAATAGATAGACCCAATAGGCTTTGTTAATGGATTTGATGTAGGGTGTATGAGAGAGGGAGGAGTCAGGGAGATTCCAAAGTTTTGGCCAGATGAGCAAGGATGGAGTTGCTATCACTTAAAATGGGGAAGGCTACTGGTGGAGCAGGTTTTGAGGGGAAGATCAGGAGTTCAGTTTTGGACAGGTTACGTTTGATATATCTATTGACATCTAAGTGCAAAAGTGATATATGTATTTAGCATCTCAGTGGATGTGTCAGTCTGGGGTTCAGGAACTGTATCTGATTACATTTTATATACCACCTTGCAGTTAGATTTGAGCCATGGCAATAGGTTCTGTCTGGATAATGGGATGTGGGTCGAAACCACCTCTAGTTCTAAGCCTTTAAAACATCCCATACAATCCTCCAGTCTTTTTCCCAGACACGGCGGCAAACCAGGAGAGACCATGTCCAGATGATGTAGTTCTATATATCAGACTATGGCATGGAGAGTTAGGCACTGGGATTTTAGGGTTTATTTATTACTGCAGCATAGCCTAAGCATACTTGACAGATACAAGGGGAGATGGTCAGGCTGTAGATGCAGTGTTGGGATATATCAATATATTGAGACATCCTGGCCCATGTGACTGGATGACAACATTCAAAGAGAAAGTTGAGATGGGGAAAAGAAAAGAAATCCCTGAGCCTCCGGGCATTCCAACACTAAGAGGTCAGGGAGAGAGAGAGCCAGATGTCAAGCTTCTGAGCGGGAACCTTTGTAGTGCGAGCAACAAAAGAGAGAATTAAATATGGGTGATGTTGAAAAAAGCAAAAATATTTTTGTTTAGAAGTGTGTCCAGTGCCACACCGTGGAAAAGGGAGTCAAGCATAAGACTGGGCCCAATCTCCATGGTCTCTGTGGGTGCAAGACAGGTGAGGTGGCTGGATTCTTGTACACAGACACCAAGAAGAACAAATGCATCATCTACGGAAGGAGCAATCGGAGAATCCCAAGTAGTACATCCCTGGAACAAAAATGATCTCCACTGGTGTTAAAAGGAAGGCAGAAAGAATTGGTCACTGCCTTATTTACTTAGAAACCAGAATTGTCTCATGATTTTATGTGTTATTGTAGTGTAATTGATCTAATATACCAGGGTTCAGGTCGTGTATGACTGGCAGAATATTTTTGTTGGACAGCCCTGATAAGTAAGACTGGCTTCTGGTTAAATGAATATGATCAGTTTTTTTGAATTTTGACAGTAATTCGGACTCAGTAAATGCTATCCCTGTTTCCCCTTCTACAGATATGATTGGGCTTGATGAGTAATGTTCAACTTTTCACAAAGACGAGAATGCCATCCCCAAACCTACTGGAGACTGGTTTTTAATTTAGATGTGTATAACTAGTTATATGAATATATTTTAATACTGGAAAAATTCTTGCACTGTCTCAGAACCAAGCAAGACTCACATGTTCTTTAAATTTGTGTTCATTTGCCTGTGAAAGGCAAGGGCTAAAGATAAGAACGCAATGCTTATGTTTTTGGTCTTAACTCTGCCCATCTAATTAGAATTCCCTGTATCTAAAATGCTGCCTTTTACTTATTGAAGGGCATTTTAATGGTTTATGTGTAATATCAAATAAAAACACTTCTCACACTTATAGATGACACTTGTCACCTTTTAAAAGTCAGTGTGACAAGAAATAGTAGCAAGTTAAACTTTGCTTTCAGACTCTTGACTAAGTTGGACTAAGTTTTAACTTAGGATTGTCATTAAACAGCTATTCAAAAACACAGAACTGTAGAATTACTGTGTATGTGTGATTGGCAATGGTGCTTTGCCAACTTGTTAAAAGGATTAAAGTAGAGGAGCTATATACAAAATTATAAATTATAGGTGATCGTAAGACTTAAGAAAATTAAAAACAAAATCCCAGATCATGAAAAAAAAAAAAAAGAAATCAGGGAGGAACTAAGTAATTAAGGGGGTGCTACCAGCAAGGAAGCAGAAAGAATAGGAGAATGAGCTATTCTGGAAGCCAGATGAAGAAAATATTTCAAGTAGGGGTAAATGATTAACCGTGTCAATTCTTGTTAATGAGATCAAGGAAGGTGGGACCTGAGCATTGACCATCGGTTTAGCTGAATAGAGGTCACTGATCATGTTGGCTGCCAGTGCCAATAGAGTGGTGAGCACAAAAACCAGGCTGAGGGCGATTTGGGAGAGAATGGGAGAAGAGTTGATGAGAGTGACCACAGAAGCTGAAGGGCTAGTAGGGTCAAGAGAGGGTTTTTCTGTGATTGTGTTTGTTAATTTTGTTTTGCTTTGGTTTTTGGTGGGAGAAAGACCTGTATATTTGTAGGATGAGTCAGTAGAGAGGGAAAAGTTGATGATACAGGAGAAAGAGGAGGACAGTTTCAGGAGCAATGTTCTTGATTAGGAAAACTGGTGGGGATCTAGCTTACAAATGGAGGGACAGGTCTTAGACAGATGCACAGACAGTTCATCTATAGTGACAGGAAGGCAGACAGAGTTCCTGGTACAGTTGCTTGAGGATGGACAGATATGGTAGTGGAAGTTTGTGGAGGATCCCTTCTAACTAATGTCACCTTTGAGTCATTCATGTTCCTCATTCTCTTTCCCTTACCACTCACATCTATCAATTATCAAGCCCTGCCTATTACAATCACTCATTTTCTTTTTTTTTTTAAATTTTACTTTAGGTTCTGGGATACATGTACTGAACATGCAGGTTTGTTACATAGGTATACATGTGCCATGGTGGTTTGCTGCGCCTATCAAGCCATCATCTAGGTTTTAAGCCCTGCATGCATTACTTATTTGTCCTAATCCTCTCCCTCCCCTTGCCCCCCACCCCCGACAGGCCCCGGTGTGTATAATCACTAATTTTCTTATACAGGATTCTTTTTCTTTGTCCTTGTTGCTATTTCAGTCATCTGTTTTTCTCTTCCTAGTGATGCAGGTGAACCCCACACTTGGGGCTCAGCTTGGGAGGTTTTTTGGCTTCACTCAGGAAAGAATTCAAGATGGAGCTGACAGTGAAAGAAAGCAAGTTTATTAGAGTGAAGCGTACAGCAGAATGGCTGCTCTGTAGACGGAGCAGGGCTATCCCATAGGCAGAGTAGCACTCATGGATTGCTGGCTAGCTATATTTATACCTATTCATAAATATATGCTAAATAAGGGGAGGGCTATTCAAGAATTTTCTAGAAGGGGGGAAGGGACTTTCTGGAACCATATAAGAAAACTTCTGAGTTATTGCCATGGCATTTGTACTGTCATGGTGCCAGTGGGAATGTCTTATGCAAATGTATTATAATTCCAAGTGCTAGCTGGTTTTGGCCAGTTTCTTGGCTACATCCTGTTTTGATCGGCAGGGTTGTGAAAACAAGTCCTGCTGATCTCCTACCTCACCAGGACTACCAATACAGTTGACTAGCTGGTCTCCCTACTTAGATTTGTTTCTCTGAAATTCATCCTCTACCCCTCTCCCAGAGAGAACTAGCTAAAACAAATTTTTTTTTTCTTTTTTGAGACGGAGTCTCGCTCTGTCGCCCAGGCTGGAGTGCAGTGGTGCCATCTCGGCTCACTGCAAGCTCCGCCTCCTGGGTTCACGCCATTCTCCTGCCTCAGCCTCCGCAGTAGCTGGGACTACAGGTGCCCGCCACCACACCCGGCTAATTTTTTTTGTATTTTTAGTAGAGACAGGGTTTCACTGTGTTAGCCAGGATGGTCTCGATCTCCTGACCTCGTGATCCGCCCGCCTCGGCCTCCCAAAGTGCTGGGATTACAGGCGTGAGCCACTGTGCCCAGCCTAAAGCAAATATTTGATCATGCCACTCCACCGTAAGACTTGATAGAAGGCCTCCCGTGGTGTGGAATCCACCTAGCTATCTTCCTGGCCTCTTCTCCTGAGACTTCATGACTAATTTTTGCCTCAACAATATCACACCGTTTGAACTATAGATTTTCTTCCTCCAACTGTCTGTTTTACTTGAAAGACTTACCCAGCAGAATTCAACATTACTCTCCCCACTTCTCTCCTTCCCTCCTCTGCCTCTAGCAAAATACTCATTATCCATAAGACTCAGTGACTTAGCTCAAATGCAAGTCTTCTGGAACACTTCCCAGAGCCTCGCTCTCTTTATAGCTGGGTTGGAATCTTCTGAGTTTCAATACTATCCACCCACACTGCTCCATTCTGTCATTACACTCAGCATATCTGCGCATATGTTTATCTGCTCTATCAGACTCTTCTGCTTCTGAGGGTAGAAATCCTGTCACTTATCTTTCCATTTCCAGGGCCTAGCACCGTTCTTGGTGTAAAGTAGGTGTTTAGCAATGATGAACTGAAGAGTGCACTTCTCTGAGAAAGAAGATTAAGATTTTTTAAACTTGGCAGGTTAAGCATTACATAAACAAACACGAAAACACAAACACACTAGGCCTCTGGTAGGGAAAGCAGTGCTTCAGGTGCCCAGGAAAAGCAGTGACATGATTGGGTGTCTAGAAGAAGATCAAAACTAAGAAAGCAAGCAGATTAGCTGGATAGCATGGAGAGCTCTGAGAGACGGACTGCTGGAGTATGATTTAAGATGGAAAGGGCACATGGTAGAGTCTTAGAAGTGCCATGGGCAAGGGTTAGGGGCCAGACCATGCTGGCAGAGGCCTGCAGGATCCCAGTGGGAAAAGTTCTGGTAGCAAAACTAAACTGGAGCGTCTGATTCATTACTTCTATACCTACCCACCCTGAGAGATCTCAGAAGCTGTCTGCAGCCTAGGAGGTCCCCAAAAGCTGAAAGCCTTGACTAAGAACATTTTGTTGATGTTTTAGACATAGGAATTTTACTTCCAGCAGTCTACCCTAACAGCATACCTGGACTCGTGACCAAACATGTACATGAATGGATATTCACTATTATTTATTTACAATAGCAAAAAATTTAGAAATGTGAGTCGTTTACCTCGTATTTTTTCTATATTTTAAATTTTGTAACAAGCTGTATAACTTTTATAATAATAAGCCAAGAATAAAAGAATAAAGTCAGAGACGAAAGCAAACAAATAAAAAATCACTTGGAAAAGTCTTCCTAATAGCATTTCATTCATATTTTTATTATGAAATATTATTCGTTTTTGTTTTTTGAGACAAGGTCTCACTCTGTTGCCCAGGCTGGAGTGCAGTGGTGCAATCTTGGCTCACTGCATCCTCTACCTCCTGGGCTCAAGTGATCCTCCCCTCTCAGCTTCCTGAGTAGCTGGGACCACAGGCACACACCACCATGCCTGGCTAATTATTTTAATTTTTGTAACGACAGGGTCTTGCTATGTTGCCTATGCTGATCTCGATCTCCTGGGCTCAGGCCATCCTCTGCCTCAGCCTCCCAAAGCACTGGGATTACAGGTGTGAGCCACCGTACCTGGCTGAAATATTGTCTATAAGAATTGATTTAGGGATAATATTTTTGAAATGCCCTGAATGTACTTGTCGGCAATCTAGTTTCTTTCCTTATAAGCTTTCATTTATTATTGGCTTGTGGAAAGAGAAGTTATATCACCTGGGGAAGGTAGTTCCTACCAAATAGGCAGGGGTGCTGGTAGGAGCCTGGGGAGAGATTCAGAGGGGATAAAGCAAGGGCTTCCCTGACAGGCAGGCTCTCAGCTCTCTTACCCATTGAAATTTCAGCTGCCAAATAGTGATGTCCCTCAACATGCAGGGACCATCACGGCCCAGCTTTGTATAACTAGTACTGAAAACCGAGTCTCACATGTATTGAGTAGAGTCAAAAATACGTGTTGTTAGATGCGTGATCAGTTAGTCTCGTTTTCGTACTTTGAGTTTGAAATGTTCAATATAAGTTAAAATGTTGATGAGAATATACTTACAGTTGAACCACAGGTTGAAACTTTTCTGTGAAGTCAAGCCTCAGAGGGCAGCCATATTCTCCCCAAATATACCTTACTCTCTAGAAAAGGAAAAATACTTTAGTGATTTTATATATTTGGTCCATTGACAGAATTTTATCGTTTTCTTACCAAGTTTTTTGATGGCTGATGCCTCAGATATGACCTGTGAAAAAGACATTCCTCATTATTTCTCTTTCCTCTTTTCAAACTTAAAACTAAACCCATGACTTTGTTTAGGTAAGGAGGTATCACAAAGGTCAAACAGATAAATATAATTATGAAATACTGAGGCACTTTCTACATGTATATCCACACATATTAACACGTTCTTACAACCACTACGGTGTGAATCACTGTCCTCTCTTTGTAGATCTGATACTATTCTCAGAAACTGTGTGAAACTCATTCAAGGCTACAGACCTTGCTTTACTACTGAGCAGGATGTGTGACAATAAAGCCCACGTTCGTTGTGCTATTCCAGTGCAGTTCTTCCCAAAATATTAACAGATGAAAGAATAAGATACATCAGAATCAGTAACAATAGATGTGTATTTTAAAACTTCAGATGTTTCCTAATTTAGATTTCTCACGAGAGTGGAATGCTTCACGTTCATGAACTCAAGGACTTATTCCTTCAAAATCACCTCCCCCACATTCCCTGTCTTCTCAGTCCTCACACTGGAATCACTGTTTCCAGCCACATGTTCCATATATGTTACCACGTTGCAGGGGACAGACTCAGGAAACCCCCATCACAGTGACAGAGTCTATTTCATATTCTTGCCTTTCAGGTGCAGCTGCCAGCTAGACACTAAAAGGTGGTGTCCTCATCAACTATTAAACATTTTCTTCTCATCCTTGTATTTCACCAATGGCTTTCACTAAGCATTGCAACCCGGAGCATCTAGGCTGGGCCACTCTCCACCCTGCCTTAATTAATGAAATCACTTAAAGAATATGCCTACTGGTTAAACATTCTTTCATTTATTTTAATTAATAAATTAGACTACTTATTATTTTAAATAATAATTTCTAATTAGAATTAGAAAATTTCACAGCTTTTCAAAGATGCTTGTAAATATTTCAGAGGCTGTGGACTTCTATATTTTGACAGTCTAATAAATATTTAACATTTTAAAATGAAGATCTTTATCTTACAAAGGTAAAAGTCAAATTTTATTTAGTTATATCTTTAATACATCACATTATTAAAAATAAATATGCATACAATTAAATATAAAATCTAGAAAAAAATTCAGTTAGTAGAATATTTGATGTCAGGACTTTCTGGGTAAATATATTACTTCTAACTAGCTGAACTACAGTCTTGTAGAATTTAAGCCACCATGCCCGGCTAGTTTTTTGTATTTTTAGTAGAAATGGGGTTTCGCCACGTTGGCCAGGCTGGTCTTGAACTCTTGACCTCAGGTGATCCACCTGCCTCGGCCTCCCAAAGTGCTGAGATTACAGGCATGAGCCACTGCACCCGGCTTCAGTCATGTAGAATTTGAGAAAAATTATGTAAGGAAAAAAATTCTTGTATGTCTTCCTTAAATTACAGGGAGCAATATGAGATTTGAGACTACATATATGTAAATGAGGCTTGCTTTGCTTATCCAATTACATTGAAGGGGGAAGACTGACTCTTGTATGTTTCAGGAAAGTTAACTATACCATCTACACATTTTGCTTAATGCTAAAACTGACTGCACAGTGTCAAGCCGAACACATGGATGCTAACAATAATCCACTGAATAAGTACTGATTGTAAAGTATTGGTACTCCGTTAATATAAAACTCAGTGCTTATGTTAAAAAATTTCTTACTTTTCAATAACGTATGAAAAATCATGGTGATGACATCCTTTTTTACTAAATCTACAAAAGACAAAACATAATGAAGTTGTAATATCATTTCTTAAATATTTGCAAAAACATTTAGTCATTTAACTCAGTGATTCTCAAACAGGAGAGAGTGTCAGAGAATCATCATTTACTGAATTAGAATCTCTGGTTAGTGTGTAGCCTTAGCATTTCTGTTTTTAAAACATCAGTTTCATAAATGTTTCAGGAGATACCAGAATTTGAAATCTACCGATTTATCTCTTATATTTGATACATGCTTATTAAAAATTATAGCAGATGCAGGGCTTGGGGAGAGGTTTCTCAAAAGATAGACAACTTCAATTAGATAGGAGGAGTAAGTTCCAGAGGTCTATTGTACAACATGGTGACTTTAGTTCATGATATATTGTATTCTTGAAAAATGCAAAGAGAGTAGATGTGAAGTGTTTTCTTACCACCAAAATGATAACTATGTGAGGTAAGACATATGTTAACTAGCTAGATTCAGTCAGTCCACAATGTATTTTAAAACATCATGTGGTACACACTAAATACATACAATTTTATCTGTCAAATCAGAACAAAAACCAAAGACTCCCCAACACAGAAAGAAACAAGAGTTGGCAAGGAAGCAGAGAAATTGGGACCCATATATATTGCTGGTGATAATGTAAAACAGTGCAGCTGCTATGGAAAACAGCTTGGAGGTTCCTTAACAAGTTAAACATAGGATTACCATACAACCTAGCAATTCCATTCCTAGGTAGATACCCACAATAATTCAAAACAGGTGTTCAAACAAACACTTGTACACAAATATTCATAGCTGCACTATTCACAAAAGCCAGAAGGTAGAAACATCCCAAATATCCATGAACTGCTGGATGGATAAACAAAATGTGTACATCCATTCAGTGGAATATTACTCAGCCGTAAAAGGGAAGGAAGGACTAATACATGCCTGTTGAACCTCAAAAGCAGACTAAGTGAATGCAGCTGGACACAAAAGGTCATATGTTGTAGGATTCCATTTATGTGAAATATTCAGAGCAGGCAAATCCATAGAGATTATGGTTTTGAGACAGCAGATTATGGTTGCCAGGGGCTGGGGGAAAGGGAGAATGGGAAATGACTGCTAACTGGGTAAAGAGTTTCCTTTTGGGGTGACAAAAATATTGTGGAACTAGACAGTGGTGCTAGCTGTACAACATCGTGAAGGTACTTAATTCCATTGAATTGTATACTTTAGAATGGTAAATTTATATTATGTGAATTTCATCACACTTTTTAAAAAGCTGCCATGGTAAAACACACATGCACACACAAAAAAACTCGTAGAAAATCTATCAAAATGAAAACAAATTTCTTTGGACTGTTTTATTAGATGTAAACTTCTTTTAAATGCAAGATTTCTAGTTGCTACTATTGTGCAGGTAAGGAGTTATTTTAAGGATTAACATAATTTCTAGTTAGGGTTCATAAGACAGAAGGCTATAATGATCGTTGTAATTATAGGAGTTTTTAGTTAGGTAAATTATTCATCTGACCATTTTAGCTGGCTGCTTCCAGTGGAACTTAGAAAGAACCCTTGTCACCACCATTTTTAGAAAGATATTGGAAGTCTAGACCATCCCTCACCCTGAACACAAATTGGACCCCAAGAGTTGGCAACTCTCCTTCATTGACAAGTCCCTGGCTCTCCAAAAGTAACTTGGACCCCATGCTATTCCAGGTCTCCCTTGGTGACTGTAAAATCCATAGGCCCACTGTAACTTGAGCCCAAGATATTAGAGTTTTTAGGGTTCCAGGGAAGTGGCTCATTGACTAAGAGGCCCAGAGTAAGGTCCTAAAATCCATGTTTTCAAAACATGTTCTCCAAGTGATTCTGATGAGTAACTGAGCTTGATAGTTATTATTCGGACCCTTCTAGAAACAGACTGCTTCAAGCTGCTTTCCATCTCACTTTAGAAGGAAATCAGGCCTGAGAAGGAATTCTGCATGCAGTGGTACTGGGAACTGATTTTGGAAACATGTTTGCACCAGTTATTCTCAAACGTTAGTGCTCCTTGTAATCTCCTGGAAATTTTGCTAAAATGCAGATTTTGATTCAGCAGGTGTGGGATGAGGCCTGAGAATCTACATTCTTAACAAGTTCTCAGGTGATGCCAGTGTTGGTCCATAGGCCATACTCTAAGGAGCAAAGATGTAAATCATCCCTGAAATAGGATGATACCGGCTATATAAATCAACTAGCCTTTTTGCATTTTCTGGGAAAGGAATTACGGGTGCAAAGATGTTAGGAAATGCAAATTTAGGAAATGCTGAATGAGATGCAAATACTTAATTATCAATCCAGCAACTGATTATTACAACTCAGTAATAATTAAAAGATTATTAGAATGACAGAGGAGTAGACATTTGTTTTGGATGTCAGCAAGTAATTTCATAAATACTCAGATAAGAGGCAATGTTCCCCCACTCTCACTCCCACTCCTAACTGAAGGAAAGGAATCACAATAAATTTCTGTCTCTGTTATACATTTAGCCTCAGCTAAACAGATTTGTGTATGCTGCCTTTGATTTTCTCCCATGTAGAAGAAAGAGAGCTATGGTGAATGGAAGACACAGAGTCCAACGTGCTTCATCACGAACCATAGTAGAACCGACAAAATTCACACGTTGGGATTCTCTAGGGCAATCACTGTGGTTCTGCTAGGCTTGTTCTAAGAAATTTCCCATAGAAAATGGTGCAGATAACTGAGGCTTCTCTGATATGGGTGTAAGCAGTTCTCTGATGGAAATGAAATTATAACTGGTTTGAGAAGGATGGAAAACAGGTAAGTGTTTCTCCCTCCTATTTTTCTGGGAATGAGCCGTAGACTGAAGAGTTGAGAGAGGCAACTGTGAAGGACAGAAACTGGCTTATTAAAAGGGAAGGTAGAGAAAAAATGCTAGTAATAGAGAAAGAGGCTAATTCTTTTTATTTTTAGTATGATTCAAATGTAGTATTTAACTTGGCAAAAGTTTAAACCAATTGAATCTAGGCATGAACGTCAATTCAGTTTTGGATTTCATTGTGGATGTGTCAGTCATTAGGCTATTATCACTAGCAGTTATCACTTAGTTTACCATTTGTTTTAAAACTTAAAGAGTAATACAGGTCAAATGGAAATATACTTACCCTTTAATTGCAATGAATTTTTTATCATCACAGCCAACAGCTATTTGGAACACCTAAAATGAAGTAACTTAGGTAGTGAGTTCAGCAGTTCTGATTCATATGATCTAAAATATTACAGCTAAAACCAATTGCATTTTAGATTTAAAATAATAACTTGTAAAATGTAGGGTTCTCTTATACCACTGCTCTGCACTGTTTTCTTCCTCTTTCCTTGATCACTTTTTTTTTTCTTTCCTTCCTTTTGTCTTTACTGCTCATGAGGCCCAAAAGTTGGGTCTCTCCTTTCTTACATTTGTGTCTCAGGGAATTGATCCAAATTCATCTTTTTTTTTTTTTTTTTTTTTTTTTTGAGATGAAGTCTTGTTCTGTCGCTCAGGCTGGAGTGCAGTGCTGCGATCTCAGCTCACTGCAACCCACGCCACCCAAGTTCAAGCGATTTTCCTGCCTCAGCCTCCCAAGTAGCTGGGATTATAGGCATGCACCACCACGCCCAGCTAATTTTGTATTTTTAGTAGAGACAGGGTTTCACCATGTTGGTCATGCTGGTCTCAAATTTCTGACCTCATGTGATTCACCTGCCTCTGCCTCCCAAAGTGCTGGGATTGCAGGTGGGAGCCACCACACCTGGCTCAAACTCATCTTTTACCTGTTTCTCTACAACCATGACTATCAAATCTCTACTTCCAGTTTGCACCTCTGACTCAGCTGGCAGGTTTCTATAATCTGTCCAGCTACTAATCTGACTTGCTGTTTTCACTTTTGTAGACCAGTAATTTCTCAGGGTACTGAGCATCACGTGAAATAGCATCTTACTATTGTTATTCCTCCTTTAAGCAGCAATACTCTATTCAAAGGAGCACTGGCCACAGGCTAATTATTAACTATTAAGCCACTGTCCTCATTTTATGGATATTTATTCTAAACATTACTCATAATTGCTTTTTTAAAGAAATGCACATACGTGCTTTGTTTGAAAACAAATGACCTGTGGATCCTATAGCTTTGTTAACACAGCCCACGCTTCTCTGTAGGTCAGCTTTGGGATACAGTGGAGAAAGGCAAATGTAAAATCAAACAATGGCATCATATAGCCAGGCTGTTCCATGATGCCTTGTTTCATGGGCTGGAAATGCCCAAGAAGGGCATTTGATGTGGAAAAGACTAACTCTCAACCAAATAAAATCCCATTAGAATCTGATGCAATAAGTATATTGCATCTATCCCCAAATGTACCTCTACCGTTAGTAGCAATTTTTACCTTCTCTTTTTAACAGATTCAATACTTTTGCAGTAAGAACAGGGTAGAATGAATATTATACACAAAAATTAAAATAGAATTTCATGGAACTTTGCTAAGAAGATAGGTTATATCTGGTAGCTGGAATGCATTATATCTAAAGATGAGACTATTAGCTTCATTAAATCTCAGTTATTAGGAAAACGAACTGTTGCAAAATATCTTACCCTGCTTGTAATACTTAGATACATGTTGCTTAAAAATAATATACAGGTTCCATGGAACTAAAATACAATTAATTACTATACAGGTATTAAAGGAAGGCTTACAGAGATAGTGAAAGTTAAAAATAAAGTGGATGAATGCTTTAGCTTTATTTATGAGAACTGTCAATTTTCCAGGCAGAGAGTCATGGCTGCTTGTAACCGGGGTCCTGGTTCTCCCTCCGCTGGGATACCTACTTCCATTTCCACCTGGCTCCAGGACCCCTGCCCTTCCAGCAGGCTGTCTCAATAGGGTCTACACACTTGCGTTCTGCCTTACGCATGTTGTTGGATGTTGCACATTTGCACAAAGCAAATCTGGGAAAACTCTAATACTCCCTACCCTATAAGAAGGACTTAGGGGTCAGGAGGGTGGGGATAGAACGATGTCCAGCCAAGTTTGGTGGCCTTAAAGAGTTGACGCTGCTAAACCAAGACCTTTTGGTCTTCATTTCAAAGGCATGCTTCACAGTGGGAGTGCATATTTTATTTCCTGGACCACCTGACTTCATGCACAGGGCCTGATTTGTTCTCCCAACCACGCTACCCATAGTCCTCACCAGCCACCATCATTAAATCTTTGCTTTCCTGATCAGAATCATTGGCCCGCCCTTTATCTTTACTAAATTATCTATATAAGGGTTGACAAAAGTTCTCAAATCTATCATAGTCAGGACCCACCATCACTTGATGATCTCATTTGCAATGTTTCTTCTCTTCCTTGTCCTAGTTGAAAAAAATCACCCCAAGCCTCAGGATCAACCACCATGGCTAGGATTAAAAATATGAGTTAACCTGTAGGTGGATATTGAAAAGGAGTTGCAGGTATAGTGTGGGGAGCACAGATAATCCTGTTTCCTAGAGTACCCACTGCTGCAGGGCTGACACATATTCCCCAGAACTGGACACCTAATCAGAGAGATTCTGACATATGGCCTAAATGACAACATTTCTCCTCAGTGCAGAGACAGAGCCGGACAGCTCCTGCCTTAACCAAGAGTCGGACACAGCGTATTTCTTCTAACCAGACAGATTAACTGACCTGAGACAGGGATTCTAAAGGCCCTCAACACAAATGCTGTTAGATAATGCACTGCACAAAGCTGTAGTCACCCCTCCCAGGGAAAGTTCATCTCGGAAGGATTTACTAAGGCCCTCTGGGGGCTGGCCTACATTTCTGCATTTCCAGTTCTTGGTGCATGGTTAAAAAGTGAGATGCAGCCTTGTTGGAGCTGCCAGTTCTATTTGCTGCTCTGCTGCAGGCTCTGAACACTAAAAGATAAAGACAACAGGCTCCTATTCAAATAGTGCAGTCCATGTCCCTTCGGTCCAGCAGGTTTAGCAAGGGCCTAACTTCACCCAGTGGGTAAGTCTGTAGGCCATGGTTCTGTGTCTACACAGAGCTGGGTCCTGTGTCTCTACAATATTTATCTGGGAGGCTGATGGCTTGCTAAGCCATGAGTGTGGGAGCACAAGGAAGGGACCTTGTGGTTGAAGGCATACTTCGCAGTTGTGTGCATGTTTTGATTTCCTTGGCTGAGTAGAGGACCTGCCTCTACACGGCCACATTTCCTGTTGCCTGAAAGGGCTACCGCATCTTTCCTCATTCTATTTCAGTGGGTAGGTCAGGACAAACTACCTGCAGTGGGCACAGAGGATGGCTAGATTTGTCCTGTCCTTGTCTGCAGGGTACCAAAGAGGAAACAGAAGGAAGAAACCAGTATATTAGATAATTACTATGTAATAGGCATTGCTTTGGGTACTTTACATGAATAATCTCATTTAATACTCTCAACAACCCCATAAGATAGATGGTACATTTTCCCTTTTACAAATGAGGCAGCTGAGGCTCAGAGTAAGTAGCCTACCCAAGCCAGTGGATGGTAGAGTGTGGATCTGAACTCAGGTTAGATGAACCTGATTTTGTAATGCCTTGGCTGGGCAGCATAGAATGAATAGGGATCCCTAAAAAATTCTATAGATTAGAGAGGGCTGGAGGAAACCACGGTGCTTCGGGAAGGCATCCATAAAGGAAGAGGGTAAAAGCAGTTGAAGACAGAAACTGCAGACCTAGGCTAGGCGAGGACCTTCCTAGGTTGTGGTTTCTTACTTCCTACATGGATTAAGCTGGCATGTGGTAGGCAGACAGGGGAGTTGTTGGTGTGCACCTGCAGGCGATTTCCTGGGGAAGCGGCGTGTGTCCGCAGTGCTCAAGGATGGATCACGTCTGCCTCAGTTCAAGGCTCCCTCTAAATGTATGGAACCTTGCCCTGGTGGGAACGCAGGTTCCTCATGCTTGGGTTCTGAATGGGAGGGGCCAGGTCCTATTTCGCTTTGTATTCCCCATATATAACACAATGCCTGGTATATAGTAGGTCCTCCATATATGTTTACTGAATGTTAGGCTGAGAAGTAATAGAGAGAGGAGATGTGTGAAATATAGACTCAAAGGAGGCGGGGTTAAGAATTTATGTTGAATTTCACAATAATATAATATGTAATATAGTAATAATACTGTTCAGTTACCTGAACACCCTGATACTATTTCATCCCTCCATGCCTTTTCCTGGAATGTTTTTGCACCTGCCTGCTGAACTTCTACCCATTCATCACTGGTCATTTTGTGTATCCCTTTCTTTTCACCTTTCCCCTCCCAGTCTCAGTAAACTTCCTTAGTTTACTTTCCTCTGGGCTGTTTGAGAACTGTGTATACCATTTTCCATAATAAAATGTTGCAAAATTAAGCTAGTTTATGTTTACCTCTAGGGAAGATACTCTGTCTTTTTATTTTTGCAACTCCCATTACCGAGCACATAGACTGACACACAGAAACAGAGTAGGCATACAATAAACTTTTTTAAATGAATAAATAATTTTTTCTTTTTTTTATTAAATTATGAATAAACGATTTTTTTGAAGAAATAAGTGCAGAATAAATATGGAACTTGCTAAGTAATAGGAGGGTGGTACTGTATGGAGGTATTGTATGGAGGTATCGTATGGAGGTACTGTATGCATTATTTGGTTGACCACCTATACATTCTTGAAGTAAAATATTTGGGTCTTCAACCCACGTCGCTTACCTTTTGGGCTATTGGACATGTTTTTGAATATTCACTAGGTCGAAACTGAACCAGCACAACGCCCGTGTGGTTGTCTCTAGGAGAAACAATTCGTACAGGTTATTGTATCATGTGAGAGACAGGCATGACACTGTCTTTCTGTAGAGCAAGTGCAAAGTCCCATGTGCACGGTGTGATTGACCTCCCACGCGAATTTCTAGAGGCCTGGAGGATGGCGCTGCTGGTAACAGCTCTCTGCTTCTGCTAAGACAGCTCTGCATGCTGGTCCTATTGTAAAGTTGCTCCCACCTCATCGTATCCCATGTTTTGGCCACCATAGGGTTAACGCGATGGGAAACAGAAATGAGCATCCTACCAGCATTCAACCACCCTATTTCATCCACACAGTCCCTGGGCAATGGGGCTCTGCTGCTGACATCTCGACCTGAAGGTGGCAGCCACTGTGTGGGTTCCTCCTCTGGCTCCTACCCGTTTTCCCCTCGTATTGATAGCACCTTTGGAGCAATAAAGAGTGAGTTGTAAAATTAGTTTTCTGAGCCACATTAAACGGTCTAACATGATCTGACTGGGATTGAAAGCTAGGTCAGATAGAATGCCTTTCTCCACTATGAAGTGCACAAGAATCATTTTGTGTTCAGGCAAAACGTGAGGGCTAAAAAATAATAGAAGAAAACGTGAAAGTTTGATTTATACCTACACCTGCTAAGGTTTTTCTTGTCAAAAAAAAATGAGGACAAACAAACATAAAAAGTGTCCTTGGCAATTTTACGTGTATTCTATAGCAATGTAAATCTTAGTAAATATCCACAAAACCATAAATATCCAAAGGAACCTAGACCATTAGGAGCATAAAGAGTTAAGTTGGTGGGTGAAAGGGAAAGAAAGGAATTCAGCCTCTCCTGGCTATGGAGTCGAAAGCAGCATTTCTCCCTACTCTTCCTGATCAGTCTCTGTCACTGATTTATATATATATATATATATATATAAAATTCTGTTTTCTTCATAGCACTTACCAGTATTTGAAATTACTTATTTGGTGATTGGCTGTTTTCTCACTGGAGAATGGGTTCCATGACACTAGAACTTCATCTTTCTCATTTACCCTGTATTTTAAATACCTAGAAAGTGCTTGGCATAGAGCAGGTAGTCAAACTCACTTGGAGTAGCACCAGACTAAAGAAAAATGGATTCTTCCTGCGGGTGCAATGGCTCATGCCTGTAATCCCAGCACTCTGGGGAGCCAAGGTGGGCGGATCACCTGAGGTTGGGAGTTCGAGACCAGCCTGACCAACACGGAGAAACTATGTCTCTACTAAAAATACAAAATTAGCCGGGCATGGTGGCGCATGCCTGTAATCCCAGCTACTCGGGAGGCTGAGGCAGGAGAATCACTTGAACCTGCGAGGTGGAGGTTGCAGTGAGTCGAGATCATGCCATTACACTCTAGCCTGGGTGACAGAGTGAGACTCCATCTTAAAAAAAAAAAAAGAAAAAAAAGAAAAAAGAAAAATTGATTTTTCCTAGGGAAAATATGCTATTTTTCCAAGAAAATACTTCCAGGCTGTAATGATAGCCATAGGAATGCCTTCACACAGAATTCCATGTTGGTTGTCTTCCTCCAGGTAGCCTGGCTGCTACCTTACTGCAGTAGTCAAAGACAGCATTTTATCTGGCTCTATGCATAAAGAGTTTCTGTGATATCAGAGTTCTTATTTATGCTAGTGATGGTATGTAGAAACTTTGAGATGGGAACTAGTGATAAAACATGCTTGAAAATTATTCAGCTAAGAAATAGCCCTTTTTTTGCATCTTCATTTGGATGAATGAGAAATTCAGATAGGTCATGTTTCTTATTAAACTACAAGGAGTATTTTACATTTTATACAGTTAAATATTAATTTTACATCTATCCAGACATTGAAAGGAATCTGAAATTTGAATATTTAAAAGAATATGAGGCCATTTAAATAAAAGAACACCCACAAATCAATAACCTGAGTAGCATATTTGATACTGAGAAAGTTCTTTTAAAAGTTATACTTACTGTGTCTCAAAGTAATCAGATATTCTCTCATAATCTACATTCTGATAAAATGTTAGTGTCTGAAAAAAGAAAATTTAAAATTTATGTAAAGCAGGGAAATTGGGGGTGGTGATCCCACTTTAGTAGCATATGGCTTTCCACATCTAGGCATGTAAAATGCCTTCATTAGGGTATGTAATGATGTTCATCACTTGTAAGTAATCAACAAGATTGACTGGTGGATAGACAGGTGCATACGTATGTAATAAAGCAAGTATGCAAATATAATAAAATACTAATGTACATAGTGGGTATAGATATAGAGCTGTTAAATGTAAAATTCTTTCAACTTTTCTGTATGTTTGACATTTTCCATAATAAAATGTTGCAAAATTATAATATAAATTCATAGCCTCACCAAGAATCTCACATAAAAGTAATTCTACCTGATAGAAATGTTTATATGTGCTTTTCAGGAGGTATATACTAAAATATTCATTGTAACATTATTCAGAATAGCCTCCAAATAGAAACAGACCAATGTTCATCAACAGTAAAATGCCTAAGGATATCTTGTAGTACATTCATACAGAGTGACACAATAGATCAGTGAGTATGAATGAATGACAGCTACAGAAAACAACATGGACTTTCATAAGCATCATATTCAAAGACAAAAGCAAGACAAAAATACAATATATGTAGATATTTATGGATGGATGTGTGTATATAATATATATGCAATGATTCCCTTCATATGAAGTTCAAAAATATAGTTCAAAAATATAAGCCCTTAATGTATACTAACTCATTTAATCCTCATAAGAACCTTATGTGTCAAGTTGAAAGAAGAAAAAAAATTAGAATAAAAGAACCTTATGAGGTAGTTACTTTCATTACTATTATTATCCCCAATTTACTGATGAGAGAATTACAGATTTAAAAACTTGTTCAGTGTCATTTGGTAGTAAATGATAGAGCCAGTATTTAATTAGAAATGCAAATTTTGTATTTTTGCAAAATGCAATGTTTCATTGCCATTGGTCATTTGTATATTTTTTATGAATAACTAGTAGTTTGAAAGTCTGAGTTGCAAATACACAAATATACAGTAGACCCTTGAACAACACAGGTTTGAACTATGCAAGTACACTTATACATGGGATTTTTTTTTCAATTAGTATACTGGAAAGTTTTTTGGAGATCTGTGGCAATTTGAAATAACTCACAGTTGAACCATGTAGCCTAGAATACTGAAAAAATTAAGAAAAAGGTGTTTCACGAGTACATAAAATATATGTGGATACTAGTCTATTTTATCATTTGCTACCATAAAATATATACAGATCTACTGTAAAGTTAAAATTTATCAAAACTTACACAAACATTTACAGACCACACATGGCGCCATTTGCAGTTGAGAGAAATATAAACAAATGTAAAGGTGCAGTAATAAACCATAACTGCATGAAATTAACTACAGTACACACTGTACTATGTGATCATTTCACAGCCACCTCCGATTGCTATTGCTGTGAGCTCAAGTGTTGTGAGTATCTGCTTAAAATGCTGTGTGATACTAGTCATCCTGTGGGCAGTTCGTCCTTCCAGTAAATTGCATATCACAGCAAAAACTGATCTCTTGTGGTTCTTGCATATTTTTTTTATCATGTTTAGTGCAATTCTGTAAACCTTGAATAACACCATGGGCCCATACAGAGTGCCACTAGTGATGCTGTGGAAGGTGCTTCCAAGCAAAGAAAAGTCATGACATTACAAGAAAATGTTGAACGAGAGGGAAAATTGAAAACCAGAACAAAACAAAAAAAGAGAAATGAAAAAAAATGTTGAAATGATTGATATGTACCTGTGTGTGTGTGTATATATATATATATATATGTATATGCACCTATATATATAACCTGTATACATATATATGTACCTGTATAGATATGTACCCATATATATGCCTGTATATATATTTGTGTGTGTATATATATATACCTGTATATAGAGAGAGAGAGGGAGAGAGAGACAGAGAGAGAGAGCTATATATATATAGCTATAGACTGAGGTCTACAGCTAGGTTGCCCATCATTTTAGATGATTTATCTTATAAACAGATAACGTAAACTTACGGTATTAATAAATACAGTACAGTATTGTAAATGTGTTTTCTCTTCCTTATGATTTTCTTAATTGCATTTCTTTTCTCTAGCTTACTTTATTGTAAGAATACAGCATATAATACATATAAAATATGTGTTAATAGGCTGTTTAGGTTAGGCTTCCAGTCAACAGTAGGCTGTTAGTAGTTAAGCTTTTGGGGAGTCAAAAGTTATACCACGGCCGGGTGTGGTGACTCACACCTGTAATCCCAGCACTTTGGCAGGCCGAGGCAGGTGGATCACGAGGTCAAGAATTTGAGACCAGCCTGGCCAACAGGGTGAAACCCTGTCTCTACTGAAAATACAAAAATTAGCTGGGCATGGTGGCGCACACCCATAGTCTCAGCTACTAGGGAGGCTGAGGCAGGAAGATCAATTGAACCCAGGAGGTGGAGGTTGCGGTGAGCCAAGATCACACCGCTGCACTCCAGCCTGGGCAACAAGAGTGAAACTCCAACTCAAAACAAACAAACAAACCAACAAATAAACCAGTAAAAGTTATACCAGATTTTCAACTGGGCAGGGGTTGGTGCCCCAATCCCCACATTGTTCAAGAATCAACTGTATACTATAATCAAATTCTTGGAAAGAAAACCAAGAGTTAAATATATCCTTTTATTTTGGTACATTATCAATCCAGTCCTATTTTATTTATCATACTTTATTTTTTCCCTGTATCATCTTCCCCCATAGTAGGTAGCAATATATCATATATCAAACAACTATGTTTGTATCCTTGAAAATATGCCTTTGGTATCTTTGTATCCTTGAAATACGTATAATGTCTTTTTGTTTGTTATTTATGTGTATGTATTTGTAATATTCATATATGTTATTACACTGATAGTGCTATGGTCTGAATGTGTTCCTCTAAAACTTATGTGTTGAAACCTGATCACCAACATGATAGTATTGGAGGTGGAGCCCTTTGGGAGGTGATTAGGTCATGAGGGCACAGCCTCCTGAATGGGATTAGTGCTCTTATAAAAGAGGCCTCTGAGAGTGGCCTTGCCCCTTCTGCCATGTGAGGACACAGTGAAAAGATGCTGTCTGTGAGGAACGGTCCCTCACCAGAGACCAAGTCTGCTGGCATCTTGATCTTGGGCTTCCCAGCCACCAGAACTATGAGAAAGTAAATTTCTGTTGTTATAAGCCACCTGGTTTGAGTTATTTTTGTTATGTAGCCCAAATGGACTAAGATAGATTTCAAATAGTTTCTTATAATTTTCATTCAACTCTGTGTTTGAAGATCTATCCATGAGACTGCATGTAAATCTAAATTCATGTCGTTTCCAAATCTGTTGATGCCAGATTATATGATTATTTAAAATAAGTAATTATATATAATATTATAGATTGATAAAATAAGTATCAAATGAAAGTAGAGTTACTGTTTCCCTGAGAACTAAGTTGATTTTTTTGGAAAATTTTGATAAAGCAAGTCACTGAAGAAATTGCTGAATTAGTAGGTATGAGCAAGGTAATACTAAAAAACTGAAAAAAATTATAAAATTCTAGAGTTTCAGTTGCTTTTCCAGTGCCTTCAAGTATTTTTTTCTTTATCTTAAAGAAACTGAAATAGGAACTCAGAAATGATGCATTATGAGCAAGGTTACATAAGAAAGGAGATGAGGAACTATAATAAATGGACCTATTTTAAAGAAAAGGCTTTGGTCCTATATGAAAAGTATGTTAATTTATTTAAGTTAAAGTAAAATGTTTCATATATATTTAAGTTAAAGTAAAATGTTTCATATATATTTAAGTTAAAGTAAAATGTTTCACATATATTCGTTTCACTTTTTATGATTCTCTGCTTTCACTGACTTTGGAATTAACTGACCACTTCCATTCCATTGTATCAGATAGCAGGCTCACTATTCTATGTGCTTAAGGAAGCTGAGCCTAGAAATGGAAGGTGGGGAACAGAAACTGCCGTTTGAGTTACACAGTTTTTAAGAAGAAATTGAAGTAACATGTAAAATGCTCACATTATGATATTAATTTGAAATTCACTATACAAAATAATATACACAGTATATTTATACCTATTGTTATAAGTAAAATGTTTATTCAGAAACAGAATGCTTGTTTCTCAGTACTGCAAGGAAAAATTAGCATTCAGATAAAAAGTTTTCTCAGCAAGGCAATTGTACTTTCTGCAGAAAGGATGCTCCTCACAGATGGAACAATGGCGAGAGCACCCTTTCTGCAGAAAGTAAAATTGCCTTGCTGAGAAAACTTTTTATCTGAATGCTAATTTTTCCTTGCAGTACTGAGAAACAAGCATCCTGTTTCTGGATAAACATTTTACTTACAACAAAATGGTGACCCATACAGGGATACACTTTCCTCTGGGGGCAGTCTCTAGTCCTCTCTAATGAGGAGGTGCCCCACTGCCTCACTGCGGTGGCCTCAGGGGTAAGGAATTGAGACCCACTCAGTGTGATGAATAAATCTGGACTCTCAGCAATATGGAAAGAAACTGGCTGGCAACCTGGAGTAAAGGATCCTCACATACCACGTGGATCAGGTAACCTCGTGCACGAGCCAAGGAAGGAAACACTGGAGGAGCCGGTAAAGTATTTCCTTGGTGGTCAGGACTAAGGAAAGAAAGCCACGGGGTGGTAAAACATTCCTTGGACAGGATATACCAAGGAAACAGACACCACAGAGGCAGTAGAGCATTCGTTAGTCAGGACTAAGGAAAGAAAAGCCATGGGAGGCGGTGAAGTATTTCTTAGGGTGTCTTAGAGGTTAAAAAGAGGTGAAAAATCCCCATTAGGGAGAGACTGAACCTCACACAATCCTCCAGCAACAGGAAAAATATTCAAAACTTCCCTTTCCTCTCTTCTCGGTGGAAGAAAGAGGCTAAGCTCCACTCCCACCAGCCGCTCCCTAGGGGAAAGGGAAGGAGAGGGGAGAACAGCAGCATAGGCGGCTGGCAGAGGCAAGGGAAAGACCAGCAGAGAGGAAAGAGAAACTAGGAGAGGAAGTTAGAGAGAAAGAGAGCAACAGCAGCAAGCGCAGCTCCACATTGTTGTAGATTGCTAGCACCTGGCAGAGCGGCAGTGGCTAGGATGCTCTCCTCGCACCCAGCCATGCAGCTAGAGCCATCCAGGCCACCAGCTGTCGAGCCCCAAGCCTTCTGTGCTGCTCAGGTACGTCCTGCCACCCTCGGAGGACAGCTGGCCATGGACGCCTGCAAGTTAGAGCTGAGCAGGAAAGTGTGAGTGTGCCGGGGCCAGGATACCATGCCACGCAGCCCGGCAGCCAAGAGGTAGGTCCCTCTCCCTAGCCTGGCTCTGCGTGGAAGAAGAGGTCAAGGACTGGTGCCAGGAGGAGAGCAGAGGAGGTGAAAGAGCATGATCGTACAACTTGCGGCAGGCACCTGCCAAGCCTCTGGGCCAGCAACAGCCCAGGGCCTGGGCTGTGGCCACAGGATCCCACCCAGCCCAAGAAACTAAGTGTAAGAGAGGAAGGGAGAAAGTAAAAAGGAAAATCAGAAAGAAACAGGAGAGACAGATGGTGGCACATGCTCTGGGGAAGGGCCCATGCCATTGCCTGGCCCTGCCAGCTGCAAGAGTGGGAGAACTCAGGAGGGAGACAGCGCAAATGAGAGAGAGAGATAGAGGGAGAGAATAAGTGAGCGAGAGACTGAAAGAGACAGAGATCAGAGAAAGACACAGAAGGTAAGACTAGGAAGAAAAAGTGTAAAAAGAAGTCAGAAAGTTAAGGCATGTCAAAGATTGTCTGTGAAAGTCATAAAAAAAGTTATAAAAGGGAATTTATGCAAGAAATATTGTATAATTTAAAAGTAATTAGGCCTCCTGAATATAAAACTATTAAAGTTTGTTAAGTTTCTTAGAAACTTAACAGGATGCAGTGAAGTCAGACACTTCCAAGAGCTGACCCATCAGTCCGCCCTTATTCATCCCTGAGCAAATGTATAATAGTATTATAGAGGACATTTACTGAACACTCTGCCAAATAATTAGAGCAGTATTTGTGCTCTAGTTCAATTGGCTATCCATTTTACTCTAGCATTTCATCAACCAGAAAAACTTTTTCTTTTAAAAACTCAAGCAAAACAGCCAAGCCAAACATGTTAAAAAAGTTTGAAGAGAAAAAAACTATAAAATCAAGAGGAAGGAATTGTAAAAATAAAAAGTTTCCTCTTCAAAGTTTCCCTTCTTGTTAAAGAATAAATCATAAGTGTTAGAAATAATAGTTTCTTTTAAAGACTAACTTGCTTCAAGCCTTCAAGCCTCCTTACTTTGTGCTAATAACTCTTTGCTAAGCCCTATCCTATGTAGCTGTTAGACATGCTCACAGGCATGTAGTACATCCTGTGTCCTTGTACTTTAACCAAGATATCTGTGCTGGACATGCTCACAGGCATGCTCCAGTTCGCAGTCTATGCCCCTTTATTATTTAGGAATGTTATTATTTTTCTAAGTCTTTTCATAAGCAACCTCCTTTTTTCCTTTGTTCCCTATTGCCTTTACCTATTTAGGAAAGTTTTAAATTATTAGCCAATCAGGTTCAGCTTAGATTGTGAGGTCTAGCTTCAGTCAATGGAGACAAGACACAGTGGCAAGGACAAGCCCTGTAAAGGATAAAAATTGCTTCCCTCCTTTATTCAGGTGCACTCTTGCCATTGTTCCATCTGTGAGGAGCACCCCTTCTGCAGAAAGTAAAACTGCCTTGCTAAGAAAATTTTTTGTCTAAATGCTGTTTTTTTCTTGTAGTACCAAAGAACAAGCATTCTGTTTCTAAGTAAACATTTTACTTATAACACCTATTATGACATTGTTTGCAAAGATGGCTGCAAGAATTTTTCCCATTCCCATATGCATGTCCCGTATGCAGTGTAACTTGCTATTTCTCCATAAGAGGTAGAGTTTATGTCACCATCCTATGAGTTAGGGATATGTGGCCAAACCTAGGCTTCTGCTCTCACCGTCTTGGAACACTGCCCTGAGACTGCCACAGAAGAAGCCAGGTCTAGTCTGGAGGATAACACTAGACCTGGCTTATCCAGCAGAGACAAGTGTTCCAGCTGAGGCCCCTTAGATTAATGAGGCCATCTTAGGTCATGTAGTTGCAGACGAATTAGCAGATGCCCACATCACATCCACGAACCCAGATGAAACTAGCAGAACTGCCCGGCTACTCACAGCCCAAACTATTGACGGATAGAATTGGTTTTTTGTTTTATTTTGTTTTGCTTTTTGAGAGGGAGTCTCACTCTGTCGCCCAGGCTGGAGTGCAGTGGTGCGATCTCGGCTCACTGCAACCTCCGCTTCCTGGGTTCACACCATTCTCCTGCCTCAGCCTCCCGAGTAGCTGGGACTACAGGCACCCGCCATGACGCCTGGCTAATTTTTTGTATTTTTAGTAGAGATGGGGTTTCACTGTGTTAGCCAGGATGGTCTCGATCTCCTGACCTCGTGATCTGCCTGCCTTGGCCTCCCAAAGTGCTGGGATTAGAGGTGTGAGCCACCACGCCCGGCCCAGAATTGGTTGTTGTTCTAAGCAATTAGGTTTTGAGTGGTTTGTTATACTACAATAGACAACAGGAGTCTACAGGAAAGCCATGTGTTAAAAAAAAAAGAAGAAGAAGAAGTGAACAATACAATTGACAATGAGTTTTGAAGGAATGTGTTATTAGGTGGCAAAGAGGGCTTGGATATGGAAAGCAAAAATAACGGCTTGGGAATGAATGGCTTATCGTGTTATTATTTATTAAAAACTCAGACATTCCTCAACATTTTCCCAGCTGAGCCTATAAGGGAAATCCATTTATAAAAATGTTAATATTATACTTTTATACTTATTAAAATCAAATGAAGAAATTTAAAATATTAGCTTACCAGAGTTTTGGTGCAGTATCCAAAGGCAGCTTCAAAGGAAATGTCATGACTCTCTTGTAATATTTTTGGGCCATAAGATTCCACAATAACATACAGACCAGTGTTTTCTGGATAGACGATCTGAGTCCAAACTGTCAGAGCCTCTCCCTTGTCCAAAAAGTAAAAAACATGAGCAACATTATTATGAAATGCCACGTATGGGCATTTGTCTTTTGTCGTGAAAGCTATACTTTGTGCTTCCAGACGTAAGGGATAGTCCTGTATTTGTATTGTGCCATCATCCAAAGCATACAGGAAGTATGTTTGACCAGATGTACTTAAGAAAATGAATGCTCTTGTTGTGTAATTTGTCCATAAATGCAGCTTTACTGCATCTCTAGTATTAATCTTGGAATAAAATATTACATTATTTTCCATTTTTACCAAAATATCTCCATAATAATCTGGAAAAAAGAGAAAAGTTTGTGTTAGTCTAAGTAACCATATATCGTGCTGTTTTAGTTAAGTGTACTTTTAACGAAAATAATTTCTTTGATAATGACCGAGTATTTTCATACTTTGAGAAAGTTAGAATGTGCAGATATGAACCCATAACTTTACACTATATTGGGGAACTTCTCTGCCACTTCATTGTATTAGTTTTCTTCTTGAATATTATATCACTTATATAACATCATTTAACATAAAAAAAGAGCTGGAATTCATGTATTCAGTAATAACAAGGATGAGCATGGCAGGAATAGAGCTATTAGGAATTCTGCATTGTGTTGTGGATTGAATTGTGTCCCCCCAAATTCTTGTGTTGAAGCCCTAACGTCCAGTGAGACTGTATTTGGAGACAGGGCCTTTAGGAGGTAATTAAGGTAAAATGGGCTAAGAAGCAGGGGGTCCTGGTCCAACAGAACTGGCGCCCTTATAAGAAAAGGAAGAGACACCAGGTATCTCTCCGGACACACAGAGAAGAAAGGCCACATGAGGACACAGCAAGATGGCGACTGTCTACAAGCCAGGAACTGAGGCCTCATAGAAACTAATCCTGACAGTACCTTGATCTTGGACTTCTAGCCTCTAGAAATATGAGAAAATCTAAATTTCTGTTGTTTAAGCTGCCCAGTCTGTGGGATTTTGTTATGGCAACGCTAGCAGGCTAATATAGCTGGAATGAAGACATGGAGGTGAGTGGGGGTGAGAGTGGTAGAAAGCAGAGCCTACCTCGGCAGGTTCACTCATAGCAGATGATCAGCTTTCTCCACTTAATATTCTGCCTAAGTCACAGTGGGTCATAGTGGGTAACTATCTTAACCTCTTTAGTTCTGTTGCTATGTCTGTAAAATGAACAGTTGGGCTAGATGATTTCATAGCTTTCTTTCAAGATATGACACTCTCTGTGTACAGCCTCTAGAATATACTTTGTCAAAAGACAACACTTGGAGAGGACTGGCTGGAATGAAGAGGGGAATTCATCGAGTCAGGAAGGTTCAGGCTGTGTTATGTTTATGCATCTTACATTTGAAATCAGAATAAGTCAGTAACATTTTTACAAATTACTATAAATTGTATTCTACTTAAACTTACCTAATCAGAAATATATGCAGTAGATCACAAGGTGGAAGGGGAGAAATGTGAATGGATGACATAATAACATATAATTCTATGCTGAATGAAAAAGTAATTGCAGGATGCATGCAGTATAATGATATATAAAATTTAAAACCTCAGGAAACAAAACAATACATTGTTTTTGGATTATATATAATGTCCAAGTTGCTTCATGATATGGCCTGTCTGTTCTTTAGCCAGGTTTGTCTCTTGCCATTTTTTGCCTTACACTGTGTTATCTAGTCAGACTGACCTAATTTCAGTTCCCCAAACTTGCCATGTTCTTTCCTACCTCCACATCTTTGCACATGCTGTATTCTCAGCTTGGAATGCTACCTCAATCCCCCAGCCTAACCAGTGAAATCATTTTCTAATATATATACTCTCTCCCTAGTTTTCAGTTTAGAAGTCATTTCCTCCACACCTAGTTTTCTGATCCCATACATCTGGATTGATGTTCCCAATATTTGCTTTCATAGCACCTTCTCTTTTGCTGATCACACTGCTGACTACAAACCTTATAAATCATCCTTGCTTTAAATATGAAGTTAAAATGAGAATTAAGAATGATTTAAAAGATAATGTGGCTAAAGCCACACAGAGAAAAATTCATAGCCTTTTGCTTGTGTGTAGCTTTAAATGCTTAGAAAATAAGAAAGACTAAAAATAAATGAAATAACCATTTAACTTAATAAGCAGGCAAGAGAGGACTAAAGTTACAAAAAGAAAGCAGAAGTAAAGAATCAATAATGACAAAAGCAGAAATTAAATTAAAAAGAAAGTAGATAAAATTAAGAATTCTTTTTAAAAGGAAAAGAAAACAAAACCTAAAAAAATACAATCTCTTGCAAGCCAAACTAACAAGGGGGTTAGGCACAAGCAATATTATAAATGAGGAAGATAATTATAGGTACATAAGAAATTTAAAAGTTAAAATAGCCTACTTTTGCCAATAAATTAGAAAATCTACATAAAATGAATTATTTCCTAGAAAGACAAGAACTTCTGAAATTGACTCAAGAAGGGATAAAATATTAGAATAGATCAATTAGAGAAAATAAAAATAACGAAAAGATACAACATTCCTGGTTGGGAAGACAAATATTGCAAACATCTATTCAACAAATGTATTGAATGCCTACTATGGGGCTATACTGTTCTAGGTACTAAGGAGGAATATATTCATGAAAAAACAGAAAATTCCTTCTCTTGTGTAGCTTACATTCCAGCAGAGAAGACTGCCAATAAACATGAAAATAAATTATTTAGTGTGTTAGGTGATTAAGGATATAGTAATCAAAAAAGTATAGCACTAGGACAAATAGATTAGTGGAACAGAATAGCCTAGAAACAATCCGGTTAATGTGAGGAATGAATACATAATACAAGTAGCATTTCAGATCAGTGGGAGAGGTTTGCTTAATAGAAGAATGGTTTAAGGCAACATCAGCTTTCAATGGGAAAAATACAATTAGATTCCTAACTCTTGCTAAATATCAAAACATAAAAATCAGAACTATAAGACTAATGAAAATATATAATATCTTTATAATTGGAATGACCTGTCATATTATGGCATATCAGAAGTTACAAATAAAAATATTAATAAATTTGACCATTTAAAAATACAAATTCTAAATACCAAACTCCCTCCAAAAAGGTACAGGAAGTTACACACTAGAGAAAATATTTGCAATACATGAGATAAAGAACAATCAGTATAGATAAACCCAATGCAAAAATGTCCAAACAGTATGAATGGAAAATTCACAGAAAAGGGGGAGTTGTGGGCAAGATGGGAGAATAGGAACAGCTCCAATCTGCAGTTCCCAGCGAGATCAACGCAGAAGGCTGGTGATTTCTGCATTTCCAACTGAGGTTTAGCTCATTGGGACTGGTTAGACAGTGGGTGCAGCCCACGGAGGACGAGCTGAAGCAGGGTGGGGCGTCGTCTCACTGGGGAAGTGCAAGGGGTCAGGGAACTCCCTCCCCTAGCCAAGGGAAGCCACGAGGGACTGTGCCATGAGGAACAGTCTGGTTCCTCCATGAGGAACCCACGGTCTTTGCCACCCACAGACCAGGAGACTCCCTCAGGTTACTACACCACCAGGGCGCTGGGTTTCAAGCACAAAACTAGGCAGCCGTTTGGGCAGACACCAGGCTAGCTGCAGGATATTTTGTTTTTGTTTTTGTTTTTGTTTTTTTTTCATACCCCAGTGGTGCCAGGAACACCAGTGAGACAGAACGATTCACTCCGCTGGAAAGGGGGCTGAAGCCAGGGAGCCAAGTGGTCTAGCTCAGTGGATCCCACCCCTATGGAGTCCAGCAAGCTAAGATCCACTGGCTTGAAATTCTCACTGCCAGCACAGCAGTCTGAAGTGACCTGGGACACCCGAACTTGGTGGGGGTAGGAGCGTCTGCCATTACTGAGGCTTGAGTAGGCGGTTTTCCCCTCACAGTGGAAATAAAGCTGCCAGGAAGTTCTAACTGGGCGGAGCCCACCACAGCTCGGCACAGCTGCCGTAGCCAGACTGCCTCTCTAGATTCCTCCTCTC
This sequence comes from Gorilla gorilla gorilla, assembly GCF_029281585.2. Classification (NCBI taxonomy): domain Eukaryota; kingdom Metazoa; phylum Chordata; class Mammalia; order Primates; family Hominidae; genus Gorilla; species Gorilla gorilla. Next base: position 10,895,969 of record NC_073224.2, read on the forward strand.
TGGGCAGCGCATCTCTGAAAGAAAGGCAGCAGCCCCACTCAGGGGCTTATAGATAAAACCCTCATCTCCCTGGGACAGAGCACCTGGGGAAAGGGGCGGCCATGGGCGCAGCTTCAGCAGACTTAAACGTTCCTGTGAGCCAGCTCTGAAGAAGCAGTGGATCTCCCAGCATAGCCCTCAAGCTCTGCTAAGGGACAGACTGCTTCCTCAAGTGGGTCCCTGACCCGTGTCTCCTGAATGGAAGGTACCTCCTAGCAGGGGTCAACAGACACCTCATACAGGAGAGCTCTGGCTGGCATCTGGCGGGTGCCCATCTGGGACAAAGCTTCCAGAGGAAGGAACAGGCAGCAATCTTTGCTGTTCTCCAGTCTCTGCTGGTGATACCCAGGCAAACAGGGTCTAGAGTGGACCTCCAGCAAACTCCAGCAGACCTGCAGGAGAGGGGCCTGACTGTTAGAAGGAAAACTAACAAACAGAAAGGAATAGCATCAACATCAACAAAAAGGACATCCACACAAAAACCCCATGTAAAGGTCACCAACATCAAAGACCAAAGGTAGATAAATCCACAAAGATGAAGAAAAACCAGCACAAAAAGACTGAAATTCCAAAAACCAGAATGCCTCTTCCCCTCCAAAGGATCACAACTCCTCGCGAGCAAGGGAACAAAACTGAACAGAGAATGAGTTTGATGAACTGACATAAGCAGGCTTCAGAGGGGAGTAATAACAAACTCCTCTGAGCTAAAGGAGCATGTTCTAACCCAATGCAAGGAAACTAAGAACCTTGAAAAAAGGTTAGATGAATTGCTAACTAGAATAACCAATGTAGAGAAGGACATAAATGACCTGATGGAGCTTCACAGCACGAGAACTTTGTGGAGCATACACCAGTATCAATAGCCAAATCGATCAAGCAGAAGAAAGGATATCAGAGATTAAAGATCAACTTAATGAAATAAGCATAAAGAAAAGATTAGAGAAAAAAGAATGAAAATGAATGAACAAATCCTTCAAGAAATATGGAATATGTGAAAAGACCAAACCTATATTTGATTGGTGTACCTGAAAGTGATGGGGAGAATGGAACCAAGTTGGAAAACACTCTTCAGTTCAGGATACTATCCAGGAGAAGTTCCCCAACCTAACAAGACAGGCCAACATTCAAATTCAGGAAATACAGAGAACACCACAAAGATACTCCTCGTGAAGAGCAACCACAAGACAAACAATCATCAGATTCACCAAGGTTGAAATGAAGGAAAAAATGTTAAGGGCAGCTAGAGAGAAAGGTTGGGTTACCCATAAAAAGAAGCCCATCAGACTCACAGCAGATCTCTCTGCAGAAACCCTACAAGCCAGAAGAGAGTGGGGGACAATATTCAACATTCTTAAAGAAATGAATTTTCAACGTAGAATTTCATATTCAGCCAAACTAAACTTCATAAGCAAAGGAGAAATAAAATCCTTTACAGACAAGCAAATGCTGAGAGATTTTGTCACCACCAGGCCTGCCTTACAAGAGCTCCTGAAGGAAGCACTAAATATGCAAAGGAAAAACCAGTACCAGCCACTGCAAAAACATGCCAAATTGTAAAGGCCATCGACACTATGAAGCAACTGCATCAAATAATGAGCAAAATAACCAGCTAGCATCATAATGAAAAGATCAAATTCACACAAAACATATTAACCTTAAATGTAAATGGGCTAAATGCCCTAATTAAAAGACACAGAATGGCAAATTGGCTCAAGAGTCAAGACCCATTGGTGTGCTGTATGCAAGACACCCATTTCACGTGCAAAGACACACATAGGCTCAAAGGGATGAAGGAATACTTACCAAGCAAATGGAAAGTAAAAAAAAAAAAAAAAAAAAAGCAGGGGTTGCAATCCTAGTCTCTGATAAAACAGACTTTAAACCAGCAAAGATCAAAAAAGACAAAGAAGGGCATTACATAATGGTAAAGGAATCAATGCAACAAGAAGAGCTAACTATCCTAAATATATATGCACCTAATAAAGGAGCACCCAGATTCATAAAGCAAGTTCTTAGAGACCTACAAAGAGACTTAGACTCCCACACAATAATAGTGGGAGACTTAAACACCCCACTGTCAATACCAGACAGATCGACGAGAGAGAAAATTAACAAGGATATCCAGGACTTGAACTCAGCTCTGGACCAAGTGGACCTAATAGACATCTACAGAACTCTCCACCCCAAATTGACAGAATATACATTCTTCTCAGCACCACATCAAACTTATTTTAAAATCGACCACATAATTAATTAGAAGTAAAACATTCCTTAGCAAATGCAAAAGAATGGAAATCGTAACAAACAGTCTCTCAGGCCACAGTGCAATCAAATTAGAACTCAGGATTAAGAAACTTACTCAAAACTACACAACTACATGGAATCTGAATAACCTGCTCCTGAATGACTACTGGGTAAATAAATTAAGGCAGAAATAAATAAGTTCTTTGAAACCAATGAGAACAAAGACACAACGTACCAGAATCTCTGGGACAGAGCTAAAGCAGTGTTTAGAGGGAAATTTATAGCACTAAATCCCCACAGGAGAAAGCAGGAAAGGTCTAAAATTGACACCCTAACATCACAATTAAAAGAACTAGAGAAGCAAGAGCAAACAAGTTCAAAAGCTAGCAGAAGACAAGAAATAGCTAAGATTGGAGCAGAAGTGAAGGAGATAGAGACACGAAAAACCCTTCAAAAAATCAGTGAATCCAGGAGCTGGTTTTTTGAAAAGAATCTATGAATCTTGAAATCTATGAATCTATGAAATCTATGAATCTATGAAAAAAATCAATGAAACCAGGAGCTGGTTTTTTTGAAAAGATCAACAAAATAGACCACTAGTCAGCCTAATAAAGAAGAAAGGAGAGAAGAACCAGATAGACACAATAAAAAAAGATAAAGGGGATATCACCACTGATCCCACAGAAATACAAACTACCATCAGAGAATAAACACCTCCATGCAAACAAACTAGAAAATCTAGAAGAAATGGATAAATTGCTGGGCACATACACCCTCCCAAAATGAAACCAGGAAGAAGTCGAATCCTTGAATAGACCAATAACAAGTTCTGAAACTGAGACAGTAATGAATAGCCTACTAACCAAAAAAAGCCAAGGACCAGACAGATTCACAGCCAAATTCTACTGGAGGTACAAAGAGGAGCTGGTACCATTCCTTCTGAAACCATTCCAAACAACAGAAAAAGAGGGACTCCTCACTAATTCATTTTATGAGGCCAGCATCATTCTGACACCAAAACCTGGCAGAGACACAACAAAAAAAGAAAATTTCAGGCCAATATCCCCGATGAACATCGTTGCAAAAATCCTCAGTAAAATACTGACAAACAAAATCCAGCAGCACATTAAAAAGCTTATCCACTACGATCAAGTCGGCTTCATCTCTGGGATGCAAGGCTGGTTCAATATATGCAAATCAATAAATGTAATCCATCTCATAAACAGAACCAATGACAAAAACCACATGTTTGTCTCAATAGATGCAGAAAAGGCCTTCAATAAAATTCAACACCCCTTCATGCTAAAAACTCTCAATAAACTAGGTATTGATGCAATGTGTCTCAAAATAATAAAAGCTATTTATGACAAACCCACAGCCAATATCATACTGAATAGGCAAAAGCTGGAAGCATTCCCTCTGAAAACCGGCACAAGACAAGGATGCCTTCTCTCACCACTCCTATTCAACATAGTATTGGAAGTTCTGGCTAGGGCAATCAGGCAAGAGAAAGAAATAAAGGGTATTCAAATAGGAAGAGAGGAAGTCAAATTGCCCCTGTTTGGAGATGACATGATTGTATATTTAGAAAACCCCATTGTCTGAACCCAAAATCTCCTTAGGCTGGTAAGCAACTTCAGCAATGTCTCAAGATACAAAATCAATGTGCAAAAATCACAAGCATTCCTATAGACCAATAACAGACAGAGAGCCAAATCATGAGTGAACTGCCATTCACAGTTGCTACAAAGAGCATAAAATACCTAGGAATACAACTTACAAGGGATGTGAAGGACCTCTTCAAGGACAACTACAAACCACTGCTCAAGGAAATAAGAGAGGACACAAACAAAAGGAAAAACATTCCAGGCTCATGGATAGGAAGAATCAGTATCGTGAAAATGGCCATACTGCCCAAAGTAATTTATAGATTCAATGCTATCCCCATCAGACTACATTAACTTTCTTCACAGAATTAGAAAAAACTACTTTAAATTTCATATGGAACCAAAAAAGAGCCTGTATAGCCAAGACAATCCTAAACAAAAAGAACAAAGCTAGAGGTATCATGCTACCTGACTTGAAACTATACTACAAGGCTACAGTAACCAAAACAGCATGGTACTGGTACCAAAACAGATATATAGACCAATGGAACAGAACAGAGGCCTCAGAAATAATGCCACACATCTACAACAATCTGATCTTTGACAAACCTGACAAAAACAAGCAATGGGGAAAGGATTCCCTATTTAATAAATGGTGTTGGGAAAACTGGCTAGCCATATGCAGAAAGCTGAAACTGGATCCCTTCCTTACACCTTACACAAAAATTAAGATGGATTAGAGACTTAAACTTAAGACCTAACACCACAAAAACCCTAGAAGAAAACCTAGGCAATACCATTCAGGACATAGGCATGGGCAAAGACTTCATGACTAAAACTAAAACTAAAAGCAATGGCAACAATAGCCAAAATTGACAAATGGGATCTAATTAAACTAAAGAGCTTTTGCACAGCAAAAGAAACTACCATCAGAGTGAACAGGCAACCTACAAAATGGGAGAAAATTTTCGCAACCTACTCATCTGACAAAGGGCTAATATCCAGAATCTACAATGAACTCAAACAAATTTACAAGAAAAAAACAACCCCATCAAAAAGTGGGCGAAGGACATGAACAGACACTTCTCAAAAGAAGACATTTATGCAGCCAAAAAACACATGAAAAATGCTCATCACCACTGGCCATCAGAGAAATGCAAATCAAAACCACAATGAGATACCATCTCACACCAGTTAGAATGGCGATCATTAAAAAGTCAGGAAACAACAGGTGCTGGAGAGGATGTGGAGAAATAGGAACACTTTTACACTGTTGGTGGGACTGTAAACTAGTTCAACCATTGTGGAAGTCAGTGTGGCGATTCCTCAGGGATCTAGAACTGGAAATACCATTTGACCCAGCCATCCCATTACTGGGTATATACCCAAAGGATTATAAATCATGCTGCTATAAAGACACATGCACACGTATGTTTATTGCGGCATTATTCACAATAGCAAAGACTTGGAACCAACCCAAATGTCCAACAATGATAGACTGGATTAAGAAAATGTGGCACATATACACCATGGAATACTATGCAGCCATAAAAAATGATGAGTTCATGTCCTTTGTAGGGACATGGATGAAATTGGAAATCATCATTCTCAGTAAACTATCGCAAGAACAAAAAACCAAACACCGCATATTCTCACTCATAGGTGGGAATTGAACAATGAGATCACATGGACACAGGAAGGGGAATATCACACTCTGGGGACTGTTGTGGGGTGGGGGGAGGGGGGAGGGATAGTATTAGGAGATATACCTAATGCTAGATGACGAGTTAGTGGGTGCAGCGCACCAGCATGGCACATGTATACATATATAACTAACCTGCACAATGTGCACATGTACCCTAAAACTTAAAGTATAATAATAAAAAAAAAAAGAAAGTGTGGCACATATACACCATGGAATACTATGCAGCCATGAAAAAGGATGAATTCATGTCCTTTGCAGGGACATGGATAAAGCTGGAAACCATCATTCTTAGCAAACTAACACAGGAACAGAAAACCAAATACCATATGTTCTCACTCAAAAGTGGGAGTTGAACAATGAGAACACATCAACACAGGGAGGGGAACATCACACACCAAGGCCTGTCAGGGGTTGGGAGGGTAGGGGAGGGATAACATTAGGAGAAATACCTAATGTAGATGACAGGTTGATGGGTGCAGTCAACCACCATGGCACGTGTATACCTATGTAACAAACCTGCACGTTCTGCACATGTATCCCAGAACTTAAAGTATAATAAACAAATAAAAAATAAAACAGAAATAAGGAAATGACAAGAAAAAAAGGAAATTCACAGAAGAATATGGCCAATAAATTTGTGAAACTAGATAAAACATCTAATTATAAAAGATATGTGCAATAAAATAACATTTTTCTTCTATATAACCAGTAACTGTTAAACAGATTCTATGAAAATGATACATTTTCAATACTTTTGGGGGAGTTTAGACTGTGACAAACTTTGCTGGTGGGTAAGTGAGAAGGATTTATCAACTTTTTAAATATTTGTAATCTCTGATTCAGGAATTCTATATCCAGTAATTTATATTACAGAAACACTTGTATCAGTGTGTGTACATATGCATATTTTCTGCAGCATTATTTGTAACAGAAAAAGAACTGAAGGCTAATATCTATCTAAATATCTATCTACACCCCTATTAATTAGACAGTAGTGTGCATAGACAGTGGAACAATACACAGCAGTTAAAATGGCATTCGTTTTATATCTATTATATGTATTGTTTTGAAAACATGCCCATCATATTTAGTATCTGCTTGTTTGAAAGTCTGGACAAACTCACAGGAGCTTTTTTTTTTTTTTTTTTTTGAGACAGGATCTTGCTCTGTTGTCCAGGCTGGGGAGTTCAGTGAGGTGAACATGGCTCACTGCAGCCTTGACCTCCCGGGCTCAAGTGATCCTCCTGCCTCAGTCTTCTGAGTAGCTGGGACCACAGGCGTGTACCACCATGCCCAGCTAATTTTTAAGTTTTTAGTAGGGATGAGGTCTCACCATGTTGCACAGGCTGGACTCGAACTCCTGGGGTCAAGTGATCCTCCCACCTTGGCCTTCCAAAGTGCTGGCATTAGAAGCGTGAGCCACCACGCCTGGCCTCACAGGAGTTTCTTAATAGTTGGTTATTTGGGAAATGAGAATGGTGAGAGATGAAGGCCTTTAACTTCATACTTCATACGCTTATGAATTGTTTGAGCGTGTTATATTTCATTGTTTCTGAATGACCTTCAGTACAACATTCAAACTGGGTATCTGACCTCCTCTAAAATCTATCCCCAATGCATCATTCTAACTTTGTCTTCTTATCACTGTGGCTCATGGTTGTTTAAAAAACACATATGATCCTGTTTCATATGTGCTGTATAACACAAAACCTCCCTCTACAAGTTTCAGAGGGAACATGGCCCTATCAACACCTTGATATTCCAATTCTAGCCTCCAGAACTGTGAAGTAATACATTTATGTTGTTTTAAGTCATCCAGTTTGTGGTACTTTGTTATGGGAGCCCCAGGAAACGTAACACAATACCACAGCACCTCCTACACCCTACGATGTATATATAAATTGCTTAGTTAGATTCTACTGATTGACCAAAATGAAACTCCCCTCTCCCCCGCAAAAAGAAATTGAGTTTGCCCTTTTGCTATGTGAGATCATAGTTAACATTACTTGTATTTAAAGTCAATTCATTTGTAGGTGATAAGAAGTGCACCTTTGGCTGTCAAAAACACCACACATTGGTACATTAAAAAGTGTTACATCATTATAAGGAAGATGTCTATAGTGAAATCTAGAATAATGTTAGTGGACTGAGAATGCCTTACCTATGAAAACTTCATGAATAATGCTGTCATTTGATAGCATTGATAGATTTCCATGTCCTGCAGGTGTCTGTAAAATCCCAGTAAAGGTGAAATTATGGTAACAATAGTAGATACTATGCTTGTTCCATAGCAGTAATCCTGGCAGTGCTGAAAATGTAAAATGTGGCATGATAACACTGTCAATAGGGGCATCTAATGTAAAGTCTTGGGAAACCCACTGTTTTGTATCTTCATTATATATCACTAAGAAAATCTTTTTGGTGACGGTACATACAGTGCAATAATTTAAAAACACAGCAATCTCCAGAGGGTGTCCTGTATACTCAACCCTGTCTACAGTCAGAGTAGCAGTCACTGACAGACTTAGGATGTTTTTCAGTTCTGTGGTGGTTACTAATCTGGCAAATTTAAGAAGAATGGATCCGAGGTAAATTTCATTTTCTGTCCAGACTGCAAAGGTGCTTCTTCTTCCTTTAGCCTGTGACAAAATGAAAAATGATGAGAAAAATCTTCGATTTTAGAGATGGGCCTAACAATTTCTCTTTTTTAAAATTTAAATTTTATTTTTTATTTTTTTAAATTTTATTTCAATAGGTTTTTGGGGAACAGGTGGTGTTATATGAATAAGTTCTTCAGTGGTGATTTCTGAGATTCTGGTGCACCCATCACCTGAACAGTGTACACTGTACCCAATGTATAGTCTTTTATCCCTCACCCCACTCCCATCCTGCCCCCCACCCCCGCCCAAGTCTCCAAAGTCCATTGTATCATTCTTACGCCTTTGTGTCCTCATAGCTTAGCTACCAAGGTCTAACAACTTCCATCTTCTAATTTGCTACATTTAAAATACAGAGACCAGGTGTGGTGGTTTCATGCCTATAATCCCTGCACTTTGGGAGGCTGAGGCAGGAGAATCACTTGAAGTCAGAGGTTTGAGACCAGCCTGGGCAACAAAATGAGACCCCGTTTCTACAAAAGTTAAAAACTAGTTGGGGGTGGTGGCGTGTGTCTGTAGTCTCAGCTATTTGGGAGGCTGAGGTGGAAGGATCACTTGAGCCCAGGAGTTCAAGGATGCAGTGAGCCATGATCATGCCACTGCACTCCAGCCTGGGTGACAGAGCAAGACCCTGTCTCTAAATAAATAAATAAATAAAAATTAAAGGTAGTAAATACTAAGGTTTGATTTGTTTTAATATATTTTTGAATAATACTTCAGGCATAGAAATATATTAAATAGAAATTAGTCATATTACATATAACCATAAAAATAAATTATCCCAATTATTTGTTTATAAATTGTTTCTATCGGTAGGACTAATAAATTTTAATTCCTTTTAAATCTTTTAAGCACATCAGCCTTCTCTTTGTGTATTTATCACTCTGGCTTGGAGTGCGCCTTTCACCTTGATGTTTACTAAGGTCAATATATAAAGTCTCTTCAAATATTAACTCATTTTTGGAATTCTAGATTCCTTGGTTATCAGATAGAGAGAAGAGAAACTTAAAGCCTTAGACAAATTAATTCTACCCTTTCATGGATATAGGCTGCTAGTATTCAGAAACTGCTGTGCCTGAAACTCGGTGGGCCTAGTTTCATCAAGGAGTCCAAGGCCTCCCTTCTCCTCTGCCTCCTCTCCCCACTGTTTCTCATTTTTTGGGATTTTTAATTGAAATGTAATTTCTATGTACATGACGATCAAAAGGAATCTTTTGAAAACATCTTGTTGTCCTCATTTTACTTAATGTACAAATATTGAGTGTATACTGAAACAGGAGGCAGGCAGATATCAAACTGGTAACCAAAGAAAGACACAATTTGCGATAAAAGGTCATTTTGCTAAATGTGGATTCACGTTAAAGTACAGAACTTATGTTGCTGGAAACAATTCTTAAAGAAGAAATAGATTAGAAACCAAATGGTGAGCTATAGAAGAAACCCACAGCCATTCTCATTCTTGTCAGAGAGATGGGAAGAGGAACACGTCATAAACACGATAGATAAGAATTCCAAGGATTCCCAGCCAAGAAGTGAGTTTTCACTCTCACTCACAAATCCTTTCCCACGTAACTCCACTTAATGCTTTGGCATAATCATGCAGGTGAGGTGAGAGATCCTTTTGAAGCATTCAAGGTCTCTTCAAAATGTAAGGTAGTAGTCTTTGAAGGCAGGAAACGGGCATCAAGCTGGACAAGTTGAGAGAAACCCATCCACACTCTGGATTCTCAGCTCTGTGACTAGGAGTGGGGTAAGGGAGTGGAGAGAAACTCTCCTTGAGCCATGTGTGGGCTCTACCCAGAGTGTAAAGCAGCTTCCCTAACAGAATTGGGACAGAGAAATAGGAGACAGAAGGAGAGGGAGAAGGAGAAGGAGAGGGGAGTGCAGAGTGGGCAGGAGAAGGGGAGGAAGAGAGGAAGATGCACCAAAATTCAGAGTCAGATGAGAAAGTAAAGTTAATTACCCAATGATCAAAAAGCTGGAAGCTAAGTTGTAAAGCAGAGATAGCTCTCCCAAGGATTTCGAAGGTTGGTGGCACCACTGTGAAGTATTAAGAGGTCTCTGGAATGTTGTCAGTGATAAGGTGCCCAGAATGTCTAAAGAGAAAATAACTATAATAAAAATGCTGAAGGTTTTAGTGGAAAAGATGGGCAACATAGTGAAGAGATGAGGAATTTCAGCCAAGATATAGAAATGATAAAAAAGGAACAAAATGGAAATGCTAGAAATAAAACAAAAATCAAGAATAAAGAAATAATTGGAGGAGTTTGAGACCAGCCTGGCCAACATGGCAAAACCCCATCTCTACTAAAAATACAAAAATTAGCCATTAGCTGGGCATGGTGGCACGTGCCTGTAGTCCCAGCTACTCATGAGGCTGAGGTAGGAGAATCAACTTGAATCTGGGAGGCGGAGGTTGCAGTGAGCTGAGATCGCACCACTGCACTTCCAGCCTGGGCAACAAGAGTAAAACTCCGTCTCAAAAAAAAAAAAAAAAAAAAAAAAAAAGAGAGAGAGAGAGAAATAATTGGGCCTGGGCATGGTGGCTCATGCCTGTAATCTCAGCACTTTGGGAAGCCAAGGTGCGAGAATTGCTTGAGGCCAACAGTTTGAGGCAGCAGTGAGTTTTGATTGTGGCATTGCACTCCAGCCTGGGTGGCAGAGTGAGACCCTGTCTTAAAAAAACTCAGATGCACTTACCAAGAAGCTGGAAAAAGCAGAGGAAAAAAGCAGTGAACATACAAGTGTATACAAGCTGAAATACAAAGGAAAAAACAGTGAAAAAATAATGAACAGGTCATCTGAGATCTATGAGACAATATTAAATGGTCTCATACAGGTGTTTTTGGAATCCTAGTAGGAAAGGAAGAAGAGAATGAGGTTGAAGAAACATTTGAAGAGAAAATAGCCATTAACATTCCAAGATTAATGAAAGACATAAACCCAGAAATCCAAGAAACTCAATTGAACCTCAAGTAGGATAAATACAAAGGAAATAACATCTAGGCACATAGTAAAACTGCTGAAAACCAGAAAGAAATTTTCCAAGAACCTGGGAGATTTGATATATATATACATATATATGAATATTTCAAATAAAATTATATATACATATATATAAATAAATATATAAAAGAATAAAATACTTAGGAATAGATTTGACCAAGAAGGTAAAAAATCTGTACACTGGAAACTATAAGATATTAATGATGGAAACTGAAGAAACACATATAAATGGAAAGATATCTCATATTCTTAAATTGGAATAATTACTACTGTTAAAATGTCCGTAATAATACCACCTTCTATAGACTCTGATTAACAGAGTCAATGTAATCTCTATCAAAATTCCAAGGGCATTTTTCACAGAAATAGAAAAAACAATCCTAAAATTCATATGGAACCATGAAAGACCCTGAGGAGCCAAAGCAATCTTGAAGAAGAACAAAGTTTAAAGCATCATAGTTCCTCATTTCAAACTACATTACAAAGCTATAGCAATCAAAACAGTGTAGTACTTGCTGAAAAATAGACACATAGGCCAACAGAACAGAATAGAGAACCCAGAAGTAAACCCATGCATATATAGCCAACTAATCTTTCTTAATAATGCAAAGAACACAATCCAGATAGAAGAGTCTCTTCAATAAGTGGTGTGGAGAAAAACAGGATATCCACATGTAAAAAAAAAATTCTTTTATGCTGTAATTAATAAAATTGCTTTCTTACTTTCTCTTTTGTATAGCTTGTTGTTAGTGTATAGAAATGCAACTAATTTTTTTATGTTGATTTTGTAACCTGCAACTTTACTAAATTTAATTTGTTAGTTCTAACAGTTTGGGGAAAAAAGAGAAAGAAAAGGAAAAAAGAAGGTATAAAAATTGAAATTGTACTAGTTATTAAAATTAACTCAAAATGGATTAAAAACTTAATGTAATATCTGAAACTCTCAAATTCCTAGAAGAAAACACAATAAACCACCTTGACATTGGTCGATATGGTCTGGATCTGTTTCCCCTCCCAAATTTCATGTTGCATGTTATAACTTCTTCCAGTGTTTTACTTTTAGTCCACCTATCTCGTTATATTTAAAGTGGGCTTCTAAATGAAAATGTATAATTTGATCTTTTAAAAAAAATCCAATCTGACCATCTCTGCCTTTTAATTAGTGGTTTTAGACCATTTAGATTTAATGTAATTATTGTTGTGTTTAGACTGAGTTATACATTTTATTTTCTATTGTATCCTCAGGGTTTTGTTCCTCTATTTCCCTTTTCTGCCTTCTTTTGGATTTTATAATTTTTTTTCATATTTCATTTTAGTTCATTGAATTTTTTACTCTATCTTGTATAAATTTTTTTAGTGATTGCTATCAGGGTTACAATACATCCACTTAAATTTATATATATATATTCTTTAGAGAAAGTGTCTCATTCTGTCACCCAAGCTAGAGTGTAATGGTGTGATCACAGCTCACTGCAGCCTTGAACTCCTGGGCTCAAGCAACCTTCCCACTTCAGCATTCCAAGTAGCTGGGACTACAGGTGTAGGCCACCTCACCGGATTAACTTTTTAAATTTTTTATTTGTAGAGAACAGGATTTTGCTTTGTTGCCCAGGCTGGTCTCAAACTCCTGGCTTTTAGCAATCCTCCTGCCTTGGCCTCCCAAACTGCTGAGATTACAGGTGTGAACTATTCTACTCAGCCTTATCAGTGTTTTGTAGTCTTCCTTGCAGAGATCTTTCACATCCTTGGTTAAATTTATTCCCAGTTTTTTTGGTAGGTATTGTAAATAGGATTGCCTTCTTGATTTATTTTCCAGCTATTTCATTATTAGTGTATAGAAATGCTGCTGATTTTTGTATGCTGATTTTATATCCTTCAACTTTACTGAATTTATCATTTCCAAGAAATTTTTTGTGGAGTCTTTAGGTTTTTCTAAATATAAGATCATATTATCTGCAAAAAGGGACAGTTTGAATTCCTCTTTTCCAATTTAAATGCCTTTTATTTCTTTCTCTTTACTGATTGCTCTGGCTAGGACCTCCAGTACTAAGTTGAATACGAGTGGTGAGGGTGGGAATCCTTGTCTTCTTTCAGTTCTTACAGGAAAGGCTTTAAACTTTAAACTTATATACTCAGTATGATGTTTACCTGTGGGTTTATTATATATGGCTTTTATAATTTTGAGGTATGTTCCTTCTATGCCTAGTTTGATTTTTTTTTTTTTTTTGGCATGGAGTCTCGCTATGTCACCAGGCTGGAGTCAGTGTTACAATCTTGGCTCACTGTAACCTCCGCCTCCTGGGTTCAAGCAATTCTCCTGCCTCAGCCTCCCAAGTAGCTGGGACTACAGGCGTGTGCCACCACACCCAGCTGATTTTTGTATTTTTAGTAGAGATGGGGTTACACCATATTGGCCAGGCTGGTCTCGAACTCCTGACCTCATGATCTGCCCTCCTCGGCCTCCCAAAGTGCTGGGATTTCAGGTGTGAGTCACTGTGCCTGGCCAGTTTGTTGAATTTTTATCATGAAGGGATGTTGAATTTATCACATGCTTTTTCTGTATCTATTGAGAGGATCATATGGTGTTTGTCCTTCATTCTGTGGATGTGATGTAACACGCTTATTGATTTGTGTATGTCAAATTATCCTTACATTGCTGGTATAAATCCCATGGTGTGTTCTGGTTTTGATGTGCTATTTGATTCAGTTTGCTAGAATTTTTTTTGAGGGTTTTTGTGTTTTATGTGCATCAGGAATATTGGCCTGTAAGTTTTCTTTTTTTGTGTTGTGTTCTTCTCTGGTTTTGGTATCAGGGTAAGGGTGGTCTTGTAGAATGAGTTAGGGATAATTCCCTCCTCTTCAATTTTACAACTTAATAGTTAAAAAAAAATCCCATTTAAAAGTGGGCAAAGGTCATGAACAGATATTTCTCAAAAGATATACAAATGGCCAACAGGTATGTGAAAAAACAGTTAACATCACTAACCATCAGGGAAATGCAAATCAAAACCACAATGAGATATCATTTTACCCTGCTGAATGGCTATTATTGTTATTTTTTATTTTCTAAACTTTATTTTATTTTTAGAGATGGGGTCTCACCATGTTGCCCTGGCTGGGGTCTCACCATGTTGCCCAGGCTGGTCTCTAACGCCTAGGCTCAAGTAATCATCCCACCTTGGCCTCCCGAAGTGCTGCAACTACAGGTGTAAGCCACCCTGCCCAGCCTGGCAATTATTAAAATGACAAAAATAAATAAATAAATAACAGATGCTGGCAAGGAGGCAGAGAAAAGGAAGCTCATATACCCTGTTGGTGGGAATGTAAATTAGTACGACCGCTATGAAAAACAGTATGGAGGGTTCTCAGAAAACTAAATATATAACTACCATACAATCCAGCATTCCCACTACCGGGTATTTATGAAAAGGGAAAGAAATCAGTAAAATCAGTATATCAAAGGGACACCTGTACGTGCAGGTTTATTGCAACACTATTCACAATAGCAAAGACATGGAATCAACATAAGTGTACATCAATGGATGAATGGATAAAGAAAATGGGGTATATATACCCAATGGAATACCATTTGGCCATAAAAATAACAAAATCATGTTTGCAGCAATATGGATGGAACTGGAGGTCATTATTGTAAAGTGAAATAAGCCAGGCACAGAAAGACAAATACTACGTGTTCTCACTCATATGTGGAAGGTAAAAACCATGATCTCATGAAAACAGAATGGAATGATAGATATTAGAGTCTGGGAAGGAGAGGGGTGCGTGGGAGGGAGTATAAAGAGAGGCTGGTTAATACGTACAAATATACAGTTAAATAGAAGAATAAGTTCTAATGTTTTATATCTAACTAACATACAGTTCGATAGAAGAAATAAGTTCTAGTGTTTCTAGTCTGTCTATAGTCAGACCAGGGTATCTACACTTAGCAACTATATATATATATGTGTGTGTGTGTGTGTGTGTGTGTGTGTGTGTGTGTGTGTGTGTATGTGTGTGTGTGTGTGTGTATATATATATATATATATATTTATTTATTTTTTTTTTTTTGAGACGGGGTCTTGCTCTGTCGCCCAGGCTGGAGTGCAGTGGCGCGATCTCGGCTGACTGCAAGCTCCGCCTCCCAGGTTCATGCCATTCTCCTGCCTCAGCCTCCCGAGTAGCTGGGACTACAGGTGCACACCACCACGCCCGGCTAATTTTTTGTATTTTTAGTAGAGACGGGGTTTCACCATGGTCTCCATCTCCTGACGTTGTGATCTGCCCGCCTCGGCCTCCCAAAGTGCTGGGATTATAGGTGTGAGCCACCGCGCCCGGCCAGCAACAATATTTTTAACATTTCAAAGTAACTAGGAGAGAGGAAATGATACCAACACACAGACACAGTAAACACTGAAGGAGACGGATACCCCGAAGACCCTGACTTGATCATTACACTTTCTATGCATGTAACAAAAACTCATTATTCATTTTGGGCAGCTCATATAATCTTCGGGGAAAATAATTTTTGGGTCTTTTGCCCATATCAAGGTAAAACAAAGCTCTCATGACTGAACTACATAATAACATACAAGATTAATTTTATTTTTAGTTGTTGGGGGTGTATCTCTACTGTAAAGAGGTCTCTGAGAAGTTGAGTTAGAGCTGTTTACAGCCTTAGATAAAACAACTGGGCAAAGAGCTGCATAGTAAGTCTCTGTTTATCACTGAGTAAATGGTATGGTAAATACCTTTGTAAAATATAAATATATTTATAAAATATAAAATATCTTTTACTAACCTTTAATAAATAATTGACCCAACACCATTTTCTTGATGAAATGCCAGTAATTCCACCATCAGGAAGATTTACAATTCCTCCCAGTCTTATAAATCCACGAAAACTCTTTATGTAAAGAACACCATTTATAAGAAAAACGATTCTGTCCCGAGATAAGATCACATCAGCCACACTCCGTCTTTCATCATCACTCAGAATGTCTGGAGGCACTCTGATTCTGGTCCAAGATTTGAATGAATCAGTTGTGTGAAAGGTCTCCATATCTGTCACCAAAACAGCAGATGCAACTACACAAGCATCCCAGGAAGCCATTAATTGACTACCACGTGGTGAGGAGATTGGTAAATAACCAGGACTTTCAGGTATGGTCAACAAAGGAAAAGTCAACAGAATAAGAAAATCTGCAATAAAGCAATCCTGAAAAGTAACTTGGTTTCCTCTAATCTCCTTTAGTGCATCATCTTTTGCCATTGGTACTACAATACGCCAGGTCCTAAGAAGAGAAAGAAAAGAGAATAAAATGATCTCTCTCTCATCTGATCCATCTTGTACAGTTGATATCTATCATCTTTAAAACATTTTTAATTTTTATCAATACAAATCTGGATAAGACAAATAATATTAAAATGCAACCACTGCCACATTGTTTGCCATTCTTCACTCTGGTCCCAAAGGAAAACAATCTTGACTCTTGCAGCTGTTTATGTCTCTGTATTCTCAAGTAAAGATTCTTTTCTTTTCTTTTTTTTTTTTTTGGAGACAGAGTGTCTCTCTGTCGCCCAGGCTGGAGTGCAGTGGTGCGATCTGGGCTCACTGAGAGCTCTGCCTCTCGGGCTCATGCCATTCTCCTGCCTCAACCTCCTGAGTAGCTGGGATTACAGGCACCCACCACCACGCCTGGCTAATTCTTTGTATTTTTAGTAGAGATGGGGTCTCACCGTGTTAGCCAGGATGGTCTCCATCTCCTGACCTCGTGATCCACCCACCTCGGCCTCCCAAAGTGCTGGGATTACAGGCGTGAGCCACCGCGCCTGGCCTCAAGTAAACATTCTTATATGCTCTTTCTTAATACATAATTTTTATACATTATCTATTACCTTCTTTTTTATCTTTTATTACTGCTGCTTGTGGAGCAGGGCTAACTCCTAGGCAGTGTACCCAGAGCCAGCCCTACTGCCTTCTTATATGGCAGATGAAGATGTATCTCTCATGTACCATGCCTACTTATACGTCTTCTCTCCACCTCTCAAATTAGTTATATTAACTTTTTAGTTAAATGAATAGAGTGTTTATATTGTTTAGATTTACTGTGTAAATACTGCTTACTATTGAACCAGTTCTACTATGAGTATGTTTTCTTCTCTCTACATACATACATATACATAAATTTTCCTGGAGTTAATACTTGTTTTGTTTAAAATTTTTGGTTAGTTTTCCAGAAGGTAGTTAAAATAGCATTTTATAATATTTTCCATGTGATAAAGGCAGAGATAATCCAGTACTTGTTTCCTGGGGTTTCCCTTCATTACTGTCTCTCTTAGCCACCATTTACAGGATCTCATGCTTTGATCTTTTCTGTTATGCTAAAGCACATTCTTTAGCACCTTCCTGTGAAAGGATGTATAAACATACATTTTTTGAGACCTTGAATATCTGAAA
Organism: Gorilla gorilla gorilla; assembly: GCF_029281585.2. Taxonomy (NCBI): domain Eukaryota; kingdom Metazoa; phylum Chordata; class Mammalia; order Primates; family Hominidae; genus Gorilla; species Gorilla gorilla. Next base: position 10,913,684 of record NC_073224.2, read on the forward strand.
AGAGCTTTATTTTACACACCTGATGAATAACAGGTTAGGGAGAGGGCATTTTCTCCTGTCCTTTGATAATCAGAATCACTAATGAGAAAGTCAGGTGATAGATTGATTTTTATTATTTAAATGGTTGTCCTTCTGTAAGTTTTTGGGATCTTTCTTTTTTCTTGCTAATCTAAAATTTGACAGGGCAGAGTCTATCTTTTGAAATGGGAACATGGAGTAATTTATAAAAGCAAACACTCTGACATATCTTAGAAGTACTGAACATTTCTGAGCAGAGTTTCTCATCTGGACAATCCAAATGACAGCAGGTTGAAAGATGTTCAGTCAGCACTGCTTGAGTCACTCATTTTCTTAATGAATACATACTTGGGTTGGTGATGATAACACTGTGCCCACTCAGCAGGACCCAGGTGAAGAGGACCTCAAGTTAGGGCAGCTGTAGAACTGTCACCAAACCTCTTATGCCTTAAACCATGCCAAAAAGAAACTCAGTGTAATTTCCACTTTTTGCAAGCCACATCACCTGGCTCTAACATTGGTCCCAATTACAATTTCTCAAATCACAGTATCATTTTGCTACATTGTCCACTGATTATATAATAACCTCACATATGCAGACACCTTGTAACTAGATATTTATGACTGTTTTGTTTGAATGGACAATTGGTTATCTACAGGCATAAACAGGACGGGACAGGGCAAACTGCTCTTTTTCAATTTTCCTTCTCAATCATTTTGTTTCAAATTTTAATTTTTAAAACTGTGACTATACGCTTTTCAGAAATTTTTTGGCTTTCCACTGTATAGCATCCTAGTATATATAGTCTCTTATTTTTGTGAAGATGCTATTCATATTAGTAAGAGTTCTCCAGAGAATAGACTAGGATATATAGAAATAGACAAAGATTTATTATGAGTGGTTGCCTTTCACATGATTATGGAAACTGAGAAGTCCCATGATTTGCTGTCTACTAGATTGGAGGCCCAGTAAAGCCAGTGGTGTAGTTCCAGTCCAAGTCCAAAGGTGTGAGAACCAGGAGAACCAACAGAGTAAGTCTCAGTCTCAGTCCAGAGACTCCAAAACTGGGGTGCCAATGGTGTGAGTCCTGGTCCAAGTCTGAAGGCTTGAGAAGCAGGAATGCCAATGTCTGAGTGCAGGAGAAGATGGATGTTGCAACTCAAGAAGACAGCGTGCATTTGCTCTTCTTTTGCCCTTTCGTCCTTTTCAAGCCCTCAGTGGACTGCGTGATGCCCAACCACACTGGGGAGGGTTATCTTCTTTACTCAGTCTACCAATTCAAATGCTAATCTCTTCCAGAAATACTCTCACAGACACACCCAGAAGTAATGTTTTACCAGCTATCCGGGCATCCCCTAGCCCAGTAAAGTTGACGCATACAACTAACCATTACAAGTCCATTCCTTGTCAACTTGGCACCCATAAGCATCTCAAAGTATCTCCAAATAAAGACAATAACAAGGTCATAATTCTACCTAACATGGTACAACTATCCTGCACAACAACTGAAAATGCACTACTCTTTTCTCCAGAAGAGGAGGTTAAAGTCCTTGAGTGATGTTTGCTCTTCTCCCAATATTCTGTAACTTAAATTATATGGTAAAAAGTTAACAATACTTAAATACAAAGTTAATACATGTTATGTTACACAAGGGGATAAGAGAGGAAGGAAAACAAATATATTTGTTTAATATATGAGTGTGTGTCTATATATATATTCTTAACAAAATAAGGAAGAAATACTCATGACAATTACATTCCTCATTTATGTAACTGGTTATGTGGTTATAGGCTGGTATTTATAGCTGACTTCCTCTGCTACCCATTGTGTATTACTTTTGCCTTCTGTAAGAACCTCAGCTGGTCATGGTTCTTTACCTGAGGGATAACTCAAATCTCCATTCCTAAAGTGTCTGGGCCATTTGTAGTTTTGGCTGGAATGGGTTCTTATAGTTTTCCATTGGCCTTAATCACAGAGCATGGTAATACTAGGAGATGCATAAGGGATCTCCTGTATTTCACACATAGTCTGCCTTATCTCCATTGTGGAATAGTAGTCCAGCTTCCCCTTGGTAGTCTGGATAAATCACTCCAGCAAATACAGTATCTCCTGTCTTTGCCTGTTGACTCAGAGCCATGAGGAGCCCAAAGTGGTGAGGTGGTAGGCCAGCAGAGCATAAAGTCCTGGGAACAGGAGGCAAAAATTTGCTAATAGGTCTCTAGGGATAATAGTGAGTGGTGCCACTGCCATTTCCACCCAGACTCCTGGAGTTGAGAATCCTGGCAATCAGAAAAACAACACCATATATTAGGCATCATTCAGAGCATATACAGCCTTCTGGGGAACCTTGCTCAGCCGTTCAAAGTATTGCCACCTGGGGTCACTGTAATTGAGTTTTCAAAAGACCGTTTCACTATTCTATCATGCCAGCTGGAGAACATGGTAAGACCAGTGAATTCCAGGAGCATGGATCCAGTACTGTCTTCTCTTGCTTTGAAAAGAAATGCTGTGTGAAATACCATGAGAGTGGATAAGATATACTGTAAGTCCACGGATGATAATTATGGCAGAAGGATTATGTGTAGGGAAGACAAATTCATATCCAAAGTAAGTGTCTATTCCAGTAAGAACAAAACACTGCACTTCCATGATGGAAATGGTTCAGTGTAGTCAGCCTGCCACCAGGTAGATGGCTAATCACCACACAGAATGGTGTCATATTGGGGGTCCACTGTTCATATCTGCTGCTGGCAGATTGGGTACTCAGAGATGGCCATAGCCAGGTCAGCCTTGGTCACTGGAAGTCCATGTTGCTGAGCCCACGAATAACCTCAATTTCTGCTACCATGGCTACTTTCTTTCATGCGTGCATTGGGTGATGACAATGGTGGCTGGAGAAACAGGCTGACTGGTATCCACAGAATGGGTCATCCTATCCATTTAATTGTTAAATCTTCTTCTGCTGACATCACTCTTTAGTGATCATTCACATGGGATACAAATATCTTCACAATTTTTGCACATTCAGAAAGGTTTATCTGCATACTTCTTCCCCATATTTATTTGTCACCAATTTTCCAATCATGTTCTTTTGAAGTACCTAATCATCCAGCCAAACCACTGGCTGCAGCCCATGAATTGGTATATAATAGCATGTCTGGTCATTTCTTCTTCTTCCATCCCTTTACTTTCAGTTTATGTGTGTCCTCACAAGTGAAGTGGCAGCTTGTAATTGGGTCTTATTTTTCAGTCCAATCAGCCACTCTATGTCTTTCGAGAATTTAATCCACTTACATTCAGTGTAATTCTACTTCCATTTTAAAATTGTTTTTTAGTTGTTTTATAGATCCTTCCTTCCTGTTTTACTATCTTTCTTTTGGCTAAGAGATGTTCTCTAGTAGTATGATTTTATTCCTTCCCTTTTATTTTTGTGAATCTATTACAGGTTTTTGCTTTGTGGTTACCATGAGGCTTACACATAACATCTTATAGTTATAATAGGTTATTTTGGGCTAATAACAACTTAACTTAGATTGAAATTTTTCTATATTTTACTCTACTCTTCCTCACAATTTACAATTTACATCTTTTTATATTGCATATACCTTAACAAATTATTGTGGTTGTTATTTTTAATAGTTTTGGCTTTTAACCTTTATACAGTAAGTGATTTACAAACCATCATTTACAGTATGAGAATATTCTAAATTTGACTTATTTTTGCGACTGGTTTTATACTTTCAGATGTTTTCATATTACTCATTAGCATCCTTTTCTTTCAGCTCGATGCACTCCTTTTAGTATTTCTTGTAAGACAGGTCTAGTGGTGATAAACTCCCTCAGATTTTGTTTGCCTGTGAAAATCTTCATTTTTGAAGGATGGCCTGCCAAGCACAGTATTCTTGGTTGGCATTTTTTTTATTTAGCACTGTGAATATGAATATATCATCCCATTCCGTTCTTGCCTGTAAGACTTCTGCTGAGAAGTCTGATGCTAGGTGTATTGGAACTCCCTTATATGTTATTTGCTTCTTTTCTCTTGCTGCTTTCAGGATCCTCTCTTTGTCTTTCATCTTTGACAATTTGATTACAATAAGTCTTGGGGTAGTCTTATTTGGATTGAATCTGACTGATGGCCTTTAATCTTTATGTACCTGGATAATTATAATTTTCTGCAGGTTTCAAAAGTTTCCTATTTCTTTAAATAAACTTTCTACCCCACTATATTTCTCTACTCCCTCTTAAACCCCAATGACTTAAGCATTTGCTATTTTGATGCTGTTCCATAAATCCCACTGGCTTTCTTCATTCCTTTCATTCTTTTTTTCCATCATAACTGTATATTTTCAAGTAATCTGTCTTCAGGTTCACAGATATTTTCTTCTCCTTGATCAACTGGCTGTTGATGCTCTCTATTGCATTTTTCACTTTGTTCACTTATTTTTCAGCACTTGCATTTTTGTTTGATTAAAAAAACCAATCTCTGTTAAATTTATCATTCTGATCATATATTGTTTCCTCATTTTGTTGAACTGTTTCTCTGTATTTTCTTGAAGTGCACTGAGCTTCCTTAAAACAGTTATGTTGAATTATTTGTCAGACAGTTCATACATCTCTATCTCTTTAGGGCCAGTCATTGGCACTTTATTTTATCCATTTGGGGACACCATATTTCCCTGATTTTTCTTGATCTTTCTGGTCATGCATTGATATCTGTGCATTGAAGTAGTAGATATTTATTCCAATCTTCACAGTATAGTTTTGTCTGGGAAAACAATTCAACAGTAAGCCTGTCCAGAGATTCTAGGTGGGTCAGCTGGTGTGGCCCATAAACCTATGACCATGGCAGCCACTGAAACACTGGGGGGCACCTTAAGCCCAGGACCATCACAGTTGGTACAGCACCAAGCTGGAAACTCTTGGCCACTGAAGACGGTGTAGTGATGGGGTGCATCTGAAGTCCACAGCCTCTAAGATCTGCCTGCTGCTGAGGTTTCTCCAAAACCCAAGGCCTCTGTAGTCAGCTGGCAGTGATGCAGGCCACAGATTGGGTCAATTTCCCTTCGCATTCTGCTTCAGGGGTGCCCAGAAAGGGTCTATGTTCCTATAGCTGTCCACTTTTTGGTGCTGCTGCATAGCATGCAAAGCCATCTGTAAACCAGGCCCAAATCTTCTTTTCCTCTGTTAACTCATTGTAGGGAATGCCCCATGAGACCATAGGTGCAAATGGGGAGAAAGAAGACAGTGTAGCAGCAGTAGGAACCATGCGAATTTGGGCCACTTCCCCTAAAATTTACTTGTCACTTGAGGGCCTGTTAGGGCCCGATCATGTATATACCACTTCAATCTGATAATGGAGTGTTGTGTTGCTGTGCATGTCCAACATTATGACTCACTGGGTCAAGTAACAGTTCATGATGGACAGCTAGGGTTGCATGGTAACTTGTTGGCCCATGATCAAGCATTTGGTCTCTGCTAAAGCCCAATAGTAGGCCAAGAATTGTCTCCTAAAAGGAGAGTAGTTATCCAAGGATGATGAAAGGGCCTTTCTCCAAAATACAAAAGGAGTGTGGTTCAATTTACCTATAAGGGCCTGCCAAAGGCTCTACATAGCATCCCTATCTGCCACTGACATCTGCTAGATCAAATGGCCCAAGTGGCAGAGCAGTTTGCACAGCAGCCTAGACTTATTCTAGAGCCTTCTCTTATCCTGGGTCCCACTGAAAACTCACAGCTTTTTGGGCTACCTGGGAAATGGCCCAGCATAACAATCCCAAATGAGGAATATGTTGCCTCCAAAATCCAAAGAGGCCCATTAGGCATTGTGCCTCTTTCTTGGTTATAGGAGGGGCCAGATGCAAACAAATTAACCTTCACCTTAGAAGGGATATCCTGATAGGCCTCATGCCACTGGACTGCAAGAAATTTCACTGAGGTAGAAGGCTCCATATTTGAGTTGGATTTTTTCTTCACTCTTTAGCTTGTGAATGTCCTACCGATATATCTAGGGTCACTGCCACTTCTTGCTCACTATGTCCAATCAACATAATGTCATCAATATAATGGACCAGTGTGATATCTTATGAAAGGGAAAGGTGACCAAGATGCCTGCAAACTAAATTATGACATAGGGCTGGAGAGTTGATATACCCTTGAGGTAGGACATTGAAGGTGTATTGCTGGCCTTGCCCATGGAAGGTAAACTGTTTCTGTTGGGCCTCATAGACAGGGATGGAAAAAAAAGCATTTGCCAGATCAATAACTGCAAAACATGTAGCAAGCAATGTGTTAATTTGCTCAAGCAATGAAACACATCTGGTACAGCAGCTGCAATTGGAATTACTGCCTGGTTAAGCATATGACAACCCACTGTCCACTGATCCATCTGTCTTCTGCACCAGCCACATAGATAAGTTGAATAGGGACATGGAAATCATACCATCCCTGCATCTTCCAGTTTCTTGATGGTGGCACTAGTCTTTGCAATGCCTCCAGGAATTCAGCACTGCTTTTGATTTACTATTTTCCAAGGTAGAGGCAGTGCTAATGGCTTCCACATGGCCTTACTCACCATAATTATCCTCACTTCACAGGACAGGAACTAATATGGGGATTCTGTCAGCTGCTAAGTATTATCCCAAGTATGCATCCTAGAACTGAAGGAAGAATCACAGCATGGGTCTGGAGACCACTGGATTCACAGTGAGACAGGCCTAAGTTAAAACTCCATTGATCACCTAACCTCCATAAGCCCGCATTCTGATAGAGGCCCATGGTGACATTTTGGATCTCCTGGAATCAGTGTCAGTTCAGAGCCAGTGGCCAGTAATCTGTGAAATGTCTGATATTTCCTTTTCCCCAATGTACAGTTACCCTGGTTAGAGGCCACAGGTCCCTTTGAGGTAAGCTGGGAAAAAGATTAACAACATAAATTTTTATGGTGTATAAAGGTCCTTCCTGAAGAGGATGCAGCCACCTCTTTATTTAAGGGCTTTTGGGTCTATAGACAGGCTCAAGTCTGCTACACACTTTTTTTGTATATTTTTTGTGAAGTTTTCTTTTGCTCCCTGCTTTGTGCTGTTTCTTCTGATTTCCATTTTTCTGGTATTGAGTTAGGTGTCTGACTTTCATGTTGTAGGCTTTCTGTAATTTTCTGGTGGTCCTTCACTGTACACTAATATTTAAGAGAGGAGCCATGACAAGGTGTGAGTCAGCTTTATCACTGAGCATATGACACCTCTTGCTTCCATTGTGACCCACTATGTTTCTCCCCACACCTCATAATATAAGTTCTTTTAAGTAGGTCTGATCAGTTAATCCAAAGAAGAATCCTCTCTTATCTTGTCAAGAGGATATATATTTCCATATTTAGGGAGGAGGGCTGGAAAAAAGGGCTGAATGCACACTGGGGAGTTCCTACCATATTACTATTTTATTTTTATTTTGTATATATATAAATATATATATATTTAAAATAAAATTTAAAATAAAAATAAAATACATATATATTACTGTTATTGACTATAGTCACCCTGATACACAATCATCTGACAACTTACTCCTCCTGTAAATCTGAACTTTTGTACCCTTTGATTAATACTTCCTCCATTTCACACCCTCCCCCACCTTAGCTCTGGTAACCATCATTCTACTCTCTACTTCTACGAGGTCAGCTTTTTTAGCGTTTTCATATAAGTGAGATCATACAGTATCTGTCCTTCTATGCCTGGCTCATTTCACTTAGTGTTATGTCCTTCAGGTTTCCCTATGTTGTTGCAAGTGACAGAATTTCCTTCTTTTTAGAAGGCTGAATAGTATTCCACTGTGTATATATATATATCACATCTTCTTTATCCATGCATCTTCTGATGGACACATAGGTTGTTTCCATATCTCAGCTACTGTGAATCAGTGAACACAGGAATGCAGATTATCCCTTCCACATATTGATTTCCATTCCTTTGGATATACACTTAGAAGTGGGATGGCTGGATCCCACTGGTAGCTGTAGTGGATTGCTGGTAATTCTATTTTGAGTTTTTTGAGAAACTTCCATACCATTTCCCATAATGGCTATATTAAATTATATTCCCAACAACAATGTACCAGGGATACTTTTTATCCACATCTTTACCAATACTTCTTATCTTTTGTCTTTTTGATAAAAGTCACTCTAATAGGTATGAGGTGATACCTCATTGTGCTTTTAATTTGCATTTCCCTAATGATTAGAGATGCTGCACTTTTTTTCACATACCACCTATTGTATTGTTGTTTGGAATCTGTAGTTGGGCAGGGCTGCATGCTGGGATCTAAGGCTAGCTGAGGTCTACAGAGTGGACAGGGCCAGAGGCTATGCTCCACACATATGCATTGGCTGAGCTTATCTTTAGATCCAGGGTAGTCTTATACACCATGGTATACTATGCAGCCATAAAAAAGAATAAAATATGTCCTTTACAGCAACATAAAGGAAGCTGGATGCCATTATCTTAAGTGAAATAACTCAGAAACAGAAAATCAAATACTGCATGTTCTCACTTATAAGTAAGTGGGAGCTAAACAACGGGTACACAAGGACATAAAGATGGAAATAATAGACAGTGGGGACTCCAAAAAGGGACAGGGTAGGAGGGGAGTGAGGGTTAAAAAATTACCTATTCAGTACAATGTTCACTATTTGGGTAATGGGTACACTAGATGCCCAAATATCACCATTACTCAATATATCCGTGTAACAAACCTACACACGTACACCTTGAATCTAAAATTTAAAAACAGAAGAGCACAGCATCAAGGCGTGGTAGAGTCGCCACTCAGCTGTTGGTGTTGTGTGAGGCCAGATACTCCCTCTGCAGCTAAATGCTGACCTACACTTGCCTCCTGGTATGGGGAAGGCTTCAGGAAAGCACCAGGGCTTGGTTGGAACACTGCTCTACCTTTTTTTTTTTTTTAATTATACTTTATGTTTTAGGGTACATGCGCACAATGTGCAGGTTTGTTACATATGTATACATGTGCCATGCTGGTGCGCTGCACCCACTAACTCGTCATCTAGCATTAGGTATATCTCCCAATGCTATCCCTCCCCCCTCCCCCACCCCACAACAGTCCCCAGAGTGTGACGTTCCCCTTCCTGTGTCCATGTGTTCTCATTGTTCAATTCCCACCTATGAGTGAGAATATGCGGTGTTTGGTTTTTTGTTCTTGAGATGGTTTGCTGAGAATGATGATTTCCAATTTCATCCATGTCCCTACAAAGGACATGAACTCATCATTTTTTATGGCTGCATAATATTCCATGGTGTACATGTGCCACATTTTCTTAATCCAGTCTATCATTGTTGGACATTTGGGTTGGTTCCAAGTCTTTGCTATTGTGAATAGTGCCACAATAAACATATGTGTGCATGTGTCTTTATAGCAGCATGATTTATAATCCTTTGGGTATATACCCAGTAATGGGATGGCTGGGTCAAATGGTATTTCTAGTTCTAGATCCCTGAGGAATCGCCACACTGACTTCCACAATGGTTCAACTAATTTACAGTCCCACCAACAGTGTAAAAGTGTTCCTATTTCTCCACATCCTCTCCAGCACCTGTTGTTTCCTGACTTTTTAATGATTGCCATTCTAACTGGTGTGAGATGGTATCTCATTGTGGTTTTGATTTGCATTTCTCTGATGGCCAGTGATGGTGAGCATTTTTCCATGTGTTTTTTGGCTCATAAATGTCTTATTTTGAGAAGTGCCTGTTCATGTCCTTTGCCCACTTTTTGATGGGGTTGTTTGTTTTTTTCTTGTAAATTTGTTTGAGTTCATTGTAGATTCTGGATATTAGCCCTTTGTCAGATGAGTAAGTTGCGAAAATTTTCTCCCATTTTGTAGGTTGCCTGTTCACTCTGATGGTAGTTTCTTTTGCTGTGCAAAAGCTCTTTAGTTTAATTAGATCCCATTTGTCAATTTTGTCTTTTGTTGCCATTGCTTTTGGTGTTTTAGACATGAAGTCCTTGCCCATGCCTATGTCCTGAATGGTAATGCCTAGGTTTTCTTCCAGGGTTTTTATGGTTTTAGGTCTAATATTTAAGTCTTTAATCCATCTTGAATTGATTTTTGTATAAGGTGTAAGGAAGGGATCCAGTTTCAGCTTTCTACATATGGCTAGCCAGTTTTCCCAGCACCATTTATTAAATAGGAAATCCTTTCCCCATTGCTTGTTTTTCTCAGGTTTGTCAAAGATCAGATAGTTGTAGATATGCGGCGTTATTTCTGAGGGCTCTGTTCTGTTCCATTGATCTATATCTCTGTTTTGGTAGCAGTACCATGCTGTTTTGGTTACTGTAGCCTTGTAGTATAGTTTGAAGTCAGGTAGTGTGATGCCTCCAGGTTTGTTCTTTTGGCTTAGGATTGACTTGGAGATGCGGGCTCTTTTTTGGTTCCATATGAACTTTAAAGTAGTTTTTTCCAATTCTGTGAAGAAAGTCATTGGTAGCTTGATGGGGATGGCACCTGAATCTATAAATTACCTTGGGCAGTATGGCCATTTTCACGATATTGATTCTTCCTACCCATGAGCATGGAATGTTCTTCCATTTCTTTGTATTCTCTTTTATTTCATTGAGCAGTGGTTTGTAGTTCTCCTTGAAGAGGTCCTTCACGTCCCTTGTAAGTTGGATTCCTAGGTATTTTATTCTCTTTCAAACAATTGTGAATGGGAGTTCACTCATGATTTGGCTCTCTGTTTGTCTGTTATTGGTGTATAAGAATGCTTGTGATTTTTGTACATTGATTTTGTATCCTGAGACTTTGCTGAAGTTGCTTATCAGCTTAAGGAGATTTTCGGCTGAGACGATGGGGTTTTCTAGATATACAATCATGTCTGCAAACAGGGACAATTTGACTTCCTCTTTTCCCAATTTAATACCCTTTATTTCCTTCTCCTGCCTAATTGCCCTGGCCAGAACTTCCAACACTATGTTGAATAGGAGTGGTGAGAGAGGGCATCCCTGTCTTGTGCCAGTTTTCAAAGGGAATGATTCCAGTTTTTGCCCATTCAGTATGATATTGGCTGTGAGTTTGTCATAGATAGCTCTTATTATTTTGAGCAAGAAATAACTAAAATCAGAGCAGAACTGAAGGAAATAGAGACATAAAAAACCATTCAAAAAAATTAATGAATCCAGGAGCTTGTTTTTTGAAAGGATCAACAAAATTGATAGACCTCTAGCAAGACTAACAAAGAAAAAAAGAGAGAACAATCAAATAGACGCAATAAAAAGTGATAAAGGGGATATCACCACTGATCCCACAGAAATACAAACTACCATCAGAGAATACTACAAACAACTCTATGCAAATAAACTAGAAAATCTAGAAGAAATGGATAAATTCCTCGACACATACACTCTCCCAAGACTAAACCAGGAAGAAGTTGAATCTCTGAATAGACCAATAACAGGAGCTGAAACTGTGGCAATAATCAATAGCTTACCAACCAAAAAGAGTCCAGGACCAGATGGATTCACAGCCCAGTTCTACCTGAGGTACAAGGAGGAACTGGTACCATTCCTTCTAAAACTATTCCAATCAATAGAAAAAGAGGGAATCCTCCCTAACTCATTTTATGAGGCCAGCATCATTCTGATACCAAAGCCGGGCAGAGACATAACCAAAAAAGAGAATTTTAGACCAATATCCTTGATGAACATTGATGCAAAAATCCTCAATAAAATACTGGCAAACCGAATCCAGCAGCACATCAAAAAGCTTATCCACCATGATCAAGTGGGCTTCATCCCTGGGATGCAAGGCTGGTTCAATATATGCAAATCAATAAATGTAATCCAGCATATAAACAGAACCAAAGACAAAAATCACATGATTATCTCAATAGATGCAGAAAAGGCCTTTGACAAAATTCAACAACCTTCATGCTAAAAACTCTCAATAAATTAGGTATTAATGGGACGTATCTCAAAACACTGCTCTACTTCTGCTGTTGAGTAGGGACAGATGCTCCCTCCAGAGGAAAACACAGACCTGCACCTGCCTTCTGGCCTGGGGAAGGTTTAAGGAGAATGCTGGGGCTAGATGGGGAAGCTAGCTAGCAACGTGAGGCTGACCTATGGATCATGTTTCTTGTGATGCTGTTGGCTAGTGATGCTGTTGGCTAGTCCCTCTGGTGTGGTGCCCCATTTGCCAGAATGCAGAGGCATTACTAATATCACGTGCTGGTTGCTGTATGCTCCAGGCTCTGTTCTTAATTTCTAACTGATCCCAGGTGGTCTAGCCCTGCTGGTACTCCCAATGTGTCCTGTGGGGTGAGACACGACTAAGCCTCCTGTGAAGGGTCCCAGAATGCTGGGAAAGTTGAATATCCAGCTCCACTATCTTTCCCCATGGGGGAAACTGTGGGCCTAGGGGAATCTGTGTGTGGCACTGTGTAGCTTGGGAGACATGTAACATGATCAAAGAGAAACAATTCCTCTTACCCTTTGAATATGGCTTTTCTTAGTTCTGCAGTCCAATGGGGTGTTTCAGCCTCACTTCTGAGTTCTTGGATATTGGCAGAGGTATTCTTGTTTGTGGATAGTTGCTAGCTGGATTTCTAGGGATGTGGGGAGTTGGGCCAGAGAACTCCAATTCTACCATCTTGCTGATGCATTAGAATTATCTTCTATAAGCACTTACTCAACAGAATTGCTAAACACTACTCAGTTACCACTTCCCCCTCTGTTTTCTGTCTTTTGTTCTTGCCTCCCTTCCAATTTTTGACTTTATAGGTTTGTAACCTTAAAAAATTTTTTTTCTCCCTGTCATTTTGGTAAGATTTTGGGAGAGAATAGAGATAAATAAATGTACTTAATCTGCCATGTTTTAATTTATCTTCATTTAACTAAGTTTCAATAAGCCGTGTTACTTTTTTTCTTTTGAAAAGATTTTTTAAAAATAAGAGATGGGGGTCTCATTATGTTGCCCAGGCTGGCCTTGAAATCCTGGGCTCGAGCAATACTCCCACCTTGGTCTCCCAAAGTGTTGGGATTACTGGTCTGAGCAACTGTGCCTAGCCTCCCATGCGTTTTTACAACTAGTTTTGCCGCATATATGTCTTAACAACATAGAAGTGCAAAGAGAAATAGAAAAATCCACTATTATCTCTTGCAACTTCAACACCTCTCTATCATTAATTAACAGATCCAGCAGGCAGAAAATCAGTAAGGACATAGCTATACTAATCAATCAACTAGATTTAATGGATACTTATAGACTACTTCATCCAACAACAGGAGAATACATATTTTTCTCAGTCCCACATAAGAATTCACCAAGATGCACCATATGCTGGGCCATAAAATGCACCTTAACAAAATTTAAAAGAATAGAAATCATACAAAGTATGGTCTCAAACCACAATGTAATTAAAACTAGAAGTCAAATTCACATAAAGAGCTGTATCTATTAAATAAACTGGAAAAATAATTAATAATCTTCCAAAACAAAGCACCAGGCCCAGTGACTTTCTTTTTAGACTAGTGAATGCCAACACTTAAGGAACAAATAATGCTAATTCTCTAGAAACTCTTCCAATAGAAGCAGAGGGAATTTTTCCCAACTCATTCTATGAAGCCAGCCAGCATTGCCCTAATACCAAAACCAGACAAAGACATCACAAGAAAGGAAAGCTACAGACCTTTTAAATCCAACAATGTGTAAAAAGAATTGCACACCATGAGTAAATGAGATTTACTCCAGGTATGCAAGGCTGGTCCAAAATTCAAAAATCAATTAATATAATTCACCAAATTAACAGGCTAAAGAAGAAAAATCATATAGTAGATGCAAGAAAAGCATTTGACAAAGTCAACACTCACTCATGCTAAAAACTCAAAGCAAACTAGCAACAGAGGGGACCTTCTTAAACTTGATAAAAAGAGTCTAAAGAAAGCATACAAAAACTTGACAGTGAGAAACTAGATGCTCTCCTCCTAAGATTGGCTACACGACAAGGATGTCTCCTCTCATTATTTCTATTCAACTTAGCATTGGAAATGCTAGCTAACATGAGAAAGTGAAATAAAAGGTGTTCACATTGGGATGGTATAAATAAAACTGGTTTTTGTTTGCAGATGACATAAATGACTGTTTAGAAAATCTTAAAGAACAGAAAAAAAAACTCCTGGAACTAATAAAAATTATACCTACAGGATACAAAGTCCATATAAAAGTCAATTCACATGCTTTAAAAAACTAGTTTGAGGATGGAGGCAGAACAGGATGAGTGAATAGAAGCCTCCACCAATCTTCTTCTCCATAGGAACATGAAATTTAACAACTATCTACCCAAAAAAGCAACTTCATAAGAGCCAAAAATCAAGTGAGTAATCACAGTATCTAGTTTTAACATCATATCAAGGAAACAGACACTGAAGACGGTGGGAAAGACACCACCGTTGCCAACATCACCCCATCCCCATCTCAGTAGTGGCTGCACAGTGCAGACAACGAATCTGTGTGCTTTGGGGAGACAGAGTACAGTGATTGTGGGACTTTCCGTCGGAATTCAGTGCTGCCCTGTCACAATGGAAAGCAACACCAGGCAGAACTCAGATGATACCCGCAGAGGGAACATTTTGACCAGCCCTAGCCAGAGGGAATTGCCCATCCTCATGGTGGGAACATGGGCTTTGGCAAGCCTTGCCATCACAGGCTAAAGTTCTCTGGAGTCCTAAATAAACTTGAAAGATAGTCTAGGCTACAAAGACTGCAACTCCTAGGCAAGATCTAGTGCTGTACTGGGCTCAGAGACAGTGGACAGGGGTGGCATTCAACCTAGTGAGACACTACCCTGGGTAGCTAATGGAGTGCTTGTGCCACCCCTCCCCAACACTAGGCAGCACAGCTCACAGCTATGAAAGAGACTCCTTCCTTCTGCTTGAGGAGAGGAGAGGGAAGCATACAAAGGGCTTTGTCTTGCAACTTGGATATCAGCTCAGCCACAGTAGAAAGGGCACTGGGCAGTCCTGAGGCCCCCATTCCAGGCCCTAGTTCCTAGACAACATTTCTAGACACCCCCTGGGCCAGAAAGAAACCTGCTGCCTTGAAGAGAAGGACCCAGTCCTGGCAGGATTCATCACCAGCTCTTGGGCCCTGAATAAACAGCAGAGGTAGCTAAGCAGTACACACCATGGCATTGGATGTGACTCTGAGATGTGCCGGCTTCATGTGTGACCCAGCACATTCCCAGCTGTGGCAGCTACAAAGAGAGACTCCTTCTGCTTGAGAAAAGCAGAAGGAAGAGTAAAAGGGACTTTGTCTTGCAGCTTAGGTACCAGCTTGGCCACAGTGGAGTAGAGTACCAAGCGGCCTCTTAGGGTCCCCAATTCCTGGCATTGGTTCTTGGACAGCATTTGCAGCATTTTTAGACTTGACTTGGGCCAGAGGGGAACCAACTGCCCTGAAAGGTGAGTCCCAAGCCTGGCAGCATTCACCACAAGCTGACTAAAAAGCCTTTGGTCCTTAAGTGAACATTAATGGTAGCCTGACAGCACTCACTGCGGGCCTGTGGTGGTGGTGGCCACAGGGAAAGACTCCGCTGTCTGTGAAAAGGAAAGAGAGGAGTGGAAAGGGCTATGTCTTGTGGTTTGAGTGCCAGTTCAGCTGCAGAAAAATAGAGCACCAGGTAGATTTCTAAGGTTTCTGACTCCAGGCTTTGGCTCCCAGATGGTACCTCTGGACCCACATGGGGCCTGGGGGAACTTGCAGCCCTTAAGGGAAAGACACAAGACTGGCTGGCTTCACCACCTGCTGGTTGTAGAGCCCTAGGGCCTTGAGTGAACATAGGTGGTAGCCAGGTTACAGCGGGCCTTGGGCGAGATCCAGTGCTATGCTAGCTTCAGGTCTGACCCAGTGCAGTCCCAGTGGTAGTGTCCACAGGGGTGCTGTGTCACCCCTCCCCCAGCTCCAGGCAGCTCAGCACTGAGAGAGAGAGAGAGATTCTGTTTGTTTGGCAGAAAGTAAGAGAAGAGAACAAGAGTGTTTGCCTGGTAATTCAGAGAATTTTTCCAGATTTTTTCCAAGACCACCAAGAGTCACAGCATTACTGGGCTTGGGGTGCCCCCTAATGCAGATATGGCTGCAGTGACCAAAAACTTAGATCACAACACCCAAGTCCCTTAGAATACCTGGAAAGCCTTCCCAAGAAGGATAGGTAAAGACAAGCTCAGACTGTGAAGTCGACAATAAATACTTAATTCTTCAATGTCTAGACACCAGTGAACAACCACAGGCATCAAGACCATCCAGTAAGACATGACTTCATCAAATGAAGTAAGTAAGGCAACAGGGACCTATCACAGAGAGTAAGAGATATGTGGTCTTTCTAACACAGAATTCAAAATAGCTATTTTGAGGAAACTCAGATAAACTCAAGATAACACAGAGAAGGAATTCAGGATCCTATCAGATAAATTTAAAAAAAGAGATTGAAATAATTAAAAAGAAACAAATTCTGGAGTTGAAAAATGCAATCGACATACTGAAGAATGCATCAGAGTCTCTTAATAGCAGAATTGATCAAGCAGAACAAAGAATTAGTAAGCTTGAAGACAGGCTATTTGAAAATACACAATCAGAGAAGACAATAGAAAAAAGAATAGAAAAGGATGAAGCATGCTTACAAGATCTAGAAAACAGCCTCAACGGGGCAAATCTAAGAGTTATGGGCCTAAAAGATGAGGTAGAGACAGAGATAGGGGTAGAAAGGTTATTCAAAGAGATAATAACAGAGAACTTCCAAAACCTCAAGAAAGACATCAATATTCGGTACAAGAAGGTTACAGAACACCAAGCAGAGTTAACCCAAAGAAGACTACCTCAAGACATTTAATATCAAACTACTATAAAGGTGAAGGATAAAGAAAGGATCCTAAAAGCAGCAAGAGAAAAGAAACAACAAACATACAACGGAGGTCCAATACGTCTGGCAGCAGACATTTCAGTGGAAACTTTACAGGCAAGGAGAGAGTGGCATGGTATATTTAAAGTGCTGAGGGAAAAAGATCTTGTACCCTAGAATAGTAAATCTGGTGAAAGTATCCTTCAAACATGAAGGAGAAATAAAGATGTTCCCAGACAAACAAAAGCTGAGGGATTTCATCAACACAAGATCTGTCCTACAAGAAATGCTAAAGGGAGTTATTTAATTTAAAAGAAAAAGACATTAGTGAGCAATCAGAAATCATCTGAAGGCACAAAACTCACTGCTGATTTTAAGTACACAGAAAAACATAGGATATTAAACACTGTAATTGCTGTGTAAATTACTCACATGTTAAGTAGAAAGGCTAAAAGATGAACCAATCAAAAATAATAACTACCACAACTTTCAAGACATGGACAGTACAATAAGATGTAAATAGGAACAACAAGAAGTTTAAAAGCAGGGGGACAAGGTTAAAGTGTAGAATTCTTATTAGTTTTCTTTTCAAATTTCTCATTTGTTTAGGCAATCAGTGTTGTCATCAGTTTAAAATAATGGGCTATAATTATTTGCAAGCTTCATGGTAGTCTTAAATAACATACAACAGCTACACAAAAAATAAAAAGCACCAAGAAATTAAAACATACCACCTGAGAAAATCACCTTCACTGAAAGGAAGACAGAAAGGAAGAAAAGAAGGAAGAGAAGACCACACAACAACCATAAAACAAATAACAAAATCACAGGAGTACATCCTTACTTATCAATAATAACACTGGATGTAAATGGACTAAACTCTCCAATCAAAAGACATACAGTGGCTGAACGGATTAAAAAACAAGACCCAACAATCTGTTACCTAAAAGAAATATGCTTAACCTATAAAGACATGAATAAATTGAAAATAAAAGAATGGAAAAATATATTCAATGCAAATGGAAAACACAAAATAGGAGGAGTAGCTATACTTATATCAGACAAAATAGATTTCAAGACAAAAACCATAAAAAGAGACAAATAAGGTTATTACATAATGATAAAGGGGTCAATTCAGCAAGAGGGCATAACTTTATTGTAAATATATATGCAGCTGACACTGAAGCAGCCAGACATATAAGGCAAATATTATTAGAGCTAAAGAGAGAGAGAGAGACCCCAATACAATAATAGCCAGACACTTCAACATCCCACTTTTAACATGGGACAGATTATCCAGACAGAAAATCAACAAACACTGGACTTAATCTCCACTACAGACCAAATGGACCTAAGAGATACTTACAGAGCATTTTATTCAATAGATGTAGAGTGCACATTCTTCTCCTGAACTCATGGATCATTCTCAAGGATAGACCATATATTAGACCACAAAACAAGTCTTAAAACGTTAAAAAAAATTCAAATATGAAGTATCTTCTCTGACCACAATGGAATAAAACTAGAAGTCAATAACAAGAGGAATTTTGATAACTATTCGAACACATCAAATTTAAACAATACGCTCCTGAATGACCAGTGGGTCAGTGAAGAAATTAAGAGGGAATTGAAGGGCAGGCAATTACAGTTCAGACAACAGGCATGGATGAAAGAAGGATTTGAAATACTTCTTGAACCAAATGATAAGAGAAACATAACACATACCAAAACCTAGGGAATACAGCAAAAGCAGTACTGAGAGAAGTTTATAGCTATAAGTGCCTATAACAAAAATAGTAGAAAAACATCAAATAAACAACCTAATGATACATCTTAAAGAACTAGAAAAGCAAGAGCAAACCAAACCCAAAATTAGTAGAAGAAAAGAAATAACAAAGATCAGAGCAGAGATAAATTAAATTGAAATGAAGAAAACAATACAAAAGATCAATGAAATGAAAAATTTGTTTTTTGAAAAGATAAATAAAATCAGTAAACTAAGAAAAAAAGAGAGAAGACTCAAATAAATAAAATTGGGGATGAAAAAGAAGACTACCAATGCCACAGAAATTCAAAGGATCATTAGAGGCTACTATGAGCAACTATATGCCAATAAATTGGAAATCCTAGAAGAAATGGATACATTCCTAGACACATACAACCTACCAAGATTGAACCATGAAGAAATCTAAGATTTAAACAGACCAATAACAGGTAATGAGATTGAAGCCATAATAAAAAGTCTCCCAGCAAAGAAAAGCCCAGAACCTGATGGCTTCATTGCTGAATTTCAGCAAACATTTAAAGAACTAATACCAATCTGACTCAAACTATCCCCAAAAATAGAAGAGGTGGGAATACTTTGAAACTCATTCTATGAGGCCAGTATTACCTTGATACCAAATCCAGAAAAAGACATATCAAACAAAGAAAACTGCAGGTCAATATCCCTGATGAACACTAATGCAAAAATCTAAGACAAAATGGTAACAAACCGAATTCAATGACAGATTAGAAATATCATTCATTATGACCAAGTGGGATTTATCCAAGGGATGCAAGGATGGTTCAACATATGCAAATCAACCAATGTGATACATTATATCAACAGAATGAAGTATAAAAGCCATATGATCATTTCAATTAATACTGAAAAGCATTTGATAAAATTCAACATCACTTCATGACAAAAAAAAATTTAAAAAACTGGGTATAGAAGGAACATACTTCAACATAATAAAAGCCATATATGATAGATCCACAGTTAGTATCATACTAAATGGGGAAAAACTAAAAGCTTTTCCTCTAAGATCTGGAACACAAGTATATCCACTTTCACTACTGTTATTCAACAGTACTGGAAGTCCTAGCTAGAGCAATTAGACAAGAGAAAGATATGAAGGGCATCCAGATTGGGATGGAAGAAATCAAATCATCCTTGCTTGCAGAAGATATAATCTTTTTTTTTTTTTTTTTTTTTTGAGACTGAGTCTCCCTCTGTTGCCCAGGCTGGAGTGCAGTGGCTCTATCTCTCCTCACTGCAACCTCCGCCTCCTGGGTTTAAGCGATTCTCCTGCCTCGGCCTCCTGAGTAGCTGGGATTACAGGCACATGCCACCACACCCAGCTTTTTTTTTTTTTTTTTTTTTTGTATTTTTAGTAGAGACGGGATTTCAGCATGTTGGTCAGGCTGATCTCAAACTCCTGACCTGGTGATCCGCCTGCCTCGGCCTCCCAGAGTGCTGGGATTACAGGCATGAGCCACTGTGCCTGGCTGATATAATCTTATATTTGGAAAAACATAAAGTCTCTATCAAAAAACTATTAGAACTGAAATATAAATTCAGAAAAGTTGTAGGATACAAAATCAACATATAAAAATCAGTAGCATTTCTATATGCCAAGAGCAAACAATCTGAAAAAGAAATAAAAAAGTAATCCTATTTACAATAGGTACAAATAAAACTCAATACATAGGAATTAACCAAAGAATTGAAAGATCTCTGCAATGAAAACTATAAAATATTGATGCAACAAACTAAAGAGGACACAAAAAAGGAAAACATTCCATGTTCATGGATTGGAAGATTCAATATTGTTAAAATGTCTGCACTACCCAAAGCAATCTACAGGTTCAATGCAATCCTTATCAAAATACCAAAGACATTCTTTACAGAAATAGGAAAAAAAAAATCCTAAAATTTTTATGGAACCCACCAAAGACCCAGAATAGCCAAAGCTATCCTAAACAAAATGAACAAAACTGGAGGAATCACATTACCTGACTTCATATTATACCACAGAGCTACAGTAACCAAAACAGCATGGTACTGGCATAGAAACAGACAGACCGACCAATGGAAGAGAACAGAGAACCCAGAGACAAATCAATACATCTACAGTGAACTCATTTTTGAGAAAGGTAGTAAGCACATATATTGGGGAAAGGACAGTCTCTTCAAGAAATGGTGCTGGGGGCTGGGCACGGTGGTTCACGCCTGTAATCCCAGCAATTTGGGAGGCTGAGCTGGTGGGGACTGCCTGAGGTCAGGAGTTCAAGACCAGCCTGGCCAACATGGGGAAACCCCATCTCTACTGAAAAATACAAAAGTTACATGGGCATGGTGGGCACACGCTTGTAATCCCAGCTACTCGGAGGCTGAGGCAGGAGAATCGCTTGAACATGGGAGGTGGAGGTTGCAGTGAGCCAAGATCATGCCATTGCACTTCAGCCTGGGTGACAAGAGTGAAACTCCTGTCTCAAAAAAAAAAAAATGGTGCTGGGAAAACTATATATCAATATGCAGAAGAATGAAACTAGACCCCTATCTCTTGCCATATACAAAAAACAAGTGAATTAAAGACTTAAGTCTAAAACCTCAAACTATAAAACTACTAAAAGAAAACATTTAGGAAACTCTCCAGAACATTGGAGTGGGCAAAGATTTCTTAAGCAATATCCCATAAGCACAGGCAACCAAAGCAAAAATGGACAAGTAGAATCACATCAAGTTAAAAAGCTTCTACAAAGTGAGACTCAAAAAATAAAAATAAAAAATAAAATAAAAAGCTTCCGCACAGCAAAGGAAACAATAAAAAAATTGAAGAGACAATCCACAGAATGGGGGAAAATATTTGCAAACTATCCATCTGACAAGGGATTAATAACCAGAATATATAAAGAGCTCAAACAACACTATAGGAAAAAAATATAATAATCCAAATAAAAATGGGCAAAAGATCTAAATAGACATTTCTTAGGTGAAGACATAAAAATGGTAAATAGGTATATGAAAAGGTGCTCAACATCACTGATCATTAGAGAAATGCAAATCAAAACTAGAATGAAATATCATCTCACCCCAGTTAAGATGGATTTCATCCAAAAGACAGGCAATAACGAATGCTGGAGAAAGGGAGCCCCTGTACGCTGTGGGTGGGAATGTAAATTAGTATAACCACTATGGAGAACATTTTGGAAGTTCCTCAAAAAGCTAAAAATAGAACTACCATATGATCCAGCAATCCCAGTGCTAGGTATACACCCAAAAGAAAGGAATTCAATATATTGAAGAGATATCTACTCCCATGTTTATTGCAGCATAATTCATAATAGTCAAGATTTGGAAACAACCTAAGTGTCCATCAACAGGTGAATGGATAAAGAAAATCTGGCACATATACACAATGGAGTACTATTTAGCCAAAAAATGAATGAGATCCTGTCACGTGCAACAATATGGGTAGAACTGGAGGCGACTATGCTAAGTGAAATAAGCCAGGCACAAAAAGACAAACTTCACCATATTCTCACTTATTTGTGGGAGCTAAAAATTAAAACAATTGAACTCTTGGACATAGTAGAATGATGGTTGCCAGGGGCTGGAAAGAGTAGTGTGTGTGTGTGTGGGCGGGGGGGGATTGTTGTGGGGGAGAGTAGGTATGGTTAATGGGTTCAAAAAAATAGAATAAGATGTGGTATTTGATGTCACAACTGGGTGACTATAGTCGATAATAATTTAATTGGATGTTTAAAAATAACTAAAACAGTATAATTAGACTGTAACACAAAGAATAAATGCTTAAGGTGATGGATACCCCACTTACCCTGATATGATTATTATACATTGTATGCCTATATCAAAATCTCATAAACCCCCAAAATATATATACCTACTATGTACCCACAAAAATTAAAAATTTAAAAATTTAAAAAAACTAGTTTACCCAGTACTAAACAATGTACTATTTAATTTTTCTAGTTTTGTACTTTATATAAATGGAATTACACTTTACCTTTCCTCTATGATTTGCTTTTATCATTCCATATTATGCTTGTGAGATTCATTCATACTGATTAGTGTTGCTTTGTATATTTTTACTGTTGTATAGTGTATACATTTTTAGCATGTTTACACCAGGGGTATGGATGGAGCTGGAAGCCATTACGCTCAGCAAACTAATGCAGGAACAGAAAACCAAACACTGCATGTTCTCACTTATAAGTGGGAGCTGAATGATGAGAACACATGGACACATGGTGGGGTGAGTGGGAACAACATATGCAGGGAACCTGCTGGTTGGGGGGAATGGGGAGAGGGAGAGCATCAGGAAGAATAGCTAATGGATGCTGGGTGTAACGCCTGGCTGATGGGATGATCTGTGCAGCAAACCACCATGGCACATGTTACCTATGTAACATACTTGCTGTACCCCTGAACTTAAAAGTTGAAGAAAAAAAATAAAGACCAGCTTGGGCAACAGGGCGAGACCCTGTCTTTACAGAAAGTGGAAAAATTGGCCAGGCATGGTGACACATGCCACTTCGGAGGCTGAGATGGGAGGATTGCTAGAGCCTAGGTGTTGCGGGAAGTCAGGGACCCTGAATGGAGGGACCAGCTGAAGCCACAGCAGAAGAACATAAATTGTGAAGATTTCATGGACATTTATTAGTTCCCCAAATTAATACTTTTATAATTTTTTACACCTGTCTTTACTGCAATCTCTGAACATAAATTCTGAAGATTTAATGGACACATCACTTTCCCAGTCAATACGCTTGTGATTTCCTATGCCTGTCTTTATTTTAATCTCTTAATCCCGTCATCTTCGTAAGCTGAGGAGGATGTATGTCGACTCAGGACCCTGTGATGATTGCGTTAACTGTACAAATTGTTGTAGAGCATGTGTGTTTGAACAATATGAAATCTGGGCACCTTGAAAAAAGAACAGGATAACAGCAATGTTCAGGGAACAAGAGAGATAACCTTAAACTCTGACTGCCGCTGAGCCGGGCGGAACAGAGCCATATTTCTCTTCTTTCAAAAGCAAATGGGAGAAATATCGCTGAATTCTTTTTCTCAGCAAGGAACATCCCTGAGAAAGAGAATGCGTCCCTGAGGGGAGGCCTCTGAAATGGCCGCTTCAGGGGAGGCTCTCTTACGGTCGCAGCTGTAGGGATGAAATAAGCCCCAGTCTCCTGTAGCGCTCCCAGGCTTATTAGGATGAGGAAATTACCGCCTAATAAATTTTGATCAGACTGGTTGCCTGCTCTCAAACCCTATCTCCTGATAAGATGTTATCAATGACAATGCGTGCCCAGTTGGACATGAAACTTCATTAGTATTTTTAATTTCGCCCCGGTCCTGTGGTCCTGTGATCTGGCTCTGCCTCCACTTGCCTTGTGACATCTTATTACCTTGTGAAGCATGTGATCTTTGTGACCCACACCCTATTCATACACTCCCTCCCCTTTTGAAAATCACTAATAAAAACCTGCTGGTTTTGCGGCTTGGGGGGCATCACGGAACCTGCTGACATGTGATGTCTCCCCCGGATACCCAGCTTTAAAATTTCTCTCTTTTGTACTCTTTCCCTTTATTTCTCAGGCTGGCTGACACTTAGGGAAAATATAAAAGAACCTATGTGACTAGCGGGGGCAGGTTCCCCCGATACCTAGGAGTTTGAGGTTGTGGTAAGCTGTGGTCATGCCACTGCACTCCAGCCTGGGTGACAGAGTGAGACCCTGTCTAAAAAAAAAAAAAAAAAAGAAAAAGACTAAGCCAATCTATTGGTTGAATCACAGGTGATTTTGTTGTGGTAGAAACCAGTGAGCACCACTGAAAAGCACTGCCTTATCCTTGCTAGCCTCCCATTGTATAGGCTGGAAAAGCCAGATTTTTTTTTTTCTAGTCTCTCTTGTAGCTAGAATTGGCCATATAACCCACTGTGGCCAATGAGATATACAAGAACATGTAAGAAATTATTTTCTTTTCCTTTTTTTTTTCTTTTTGATACAGGGTCTCATTGTCACCCAGGTTGAAGTGTAGTGGCCCAATCATAGCTTACTGCAGCCTCAAACTCCTGGGCTTGGGCATTCTTCCTACCTCAGCCTCCCCAGTAGCTGAGACTACAGGTGTGTGCCACCATGCCTGGCTAATTTTTGTATTTTGTGCATAGAGGCAGGGTTTTGTCATATTGCCCATGCTGGTCTTGAACTCCTGAGCTCAGGCAGTCTGCTCACCTCAGCCTCCCAATGCTGGGATTACAGGCATGTGTCACCACACTTTTCTGACAAAAGGATAGCACCATTAAGGAAAAGGTCCTCTTTGCTACGTTGGCTACCCACTCACTGTCACCTGCCTTTCTCACATTGAGTGCAGACTTGTGCTGTTAGAGCTTCAGCAGCCATCTTGTGACCATGAGGCCACAGATGAGGCCAACACTCTGAGGATGGTGGAGAAGAAGGTTGGAAAAAGCCTACGGCCTTAACCACTGGCTACTTCTAGGCTTCTTTTTAAGTAGCAGAAAATTTTTGTTGTTGTTGTTAAGCCATTATTAATCAAGTTTTCTGTTACTTACAGTTAAACCAAAACTAATAAGTATATGTTTGGTGTCTTCATTATACATTTCTCCATGAGTGGAAATTAAAGTCTCTTTCTTCTTCTTTTTTTGCAATTGCAAACAATGCTGCTACGAATATTATTTTACACATCTCCTGAGGTAACTGTGCATGGATTTCTCTAGGGTATACAGTGGTATTGAGCTTGTAACCATGGGGTATGTGCATCTTTAACTTTGCCTGATAATGTAAAATTCTTTCAAATTTGTTGTGCCAATTTACACTTCCATCAGCAATCCACATTAGTGTTCCATTGTTGTGTATCCTCACCAATGACTTTCCTTTTTTATTTTGTTTTATTTTATTTATTATTATTATACTTTAAGTTGTAGGGTACATGTGCACAATGTGCAGGTTAGTTACATACGTATACATGTGCCATGCTGGTGCGCTGCACCCACTAACTCATCATCTAGCATTAGGTATATCTTCCAATGCTATCCCTCCCCACCCCCCACCCCACAACAGTCCCCAGAGTGTGATGTTCCCTTTCCTGTGTCCATGTGTTCTCATTGTTAAATTCCCACCTATGAGTGAGAATATGCAGTGTTTGGTTTTTTGTTCTTGCGATAGTTTACTGAGAATGATGATTTCCAATTTCATCCATGTCCCTACAAAGGACATGAACTCATCATTTTTTATGGCTGCATAATATTCCATGGTGTATATGTGCCACGTTTTCTTAATCCAGTCTATCATTGTTGGACATTTGGGTTGGTTCCAAGTCTTTGCTATTGTGAATAATGCCGCAATAAACATACGTGTGCATGTGTCTTTATAGCAGCATGATTTATAGTCCTTTGGGTATATACCCAGTAATGGGATGGCTGGGTCAAATGGTATTTCTAGTTCTAGATCCCTGAGGAATAGCCACACTGACTTCCACAATGGTTCAACTAGTTGACAGTCCCACCAACAGTGTAAAAGTGTTCCTATTTCTCCACATCCTCTCCAGCACCTGTTGTTTCCTGACTTTTTAACGATCGCCATTCTAACTGGTGTGAGATGGTATCTCATTGTGGTTTTGATTTGCATTTCTCTGATGGCCAGTGATGGTGAGCATTTTTTCATGTGTTTTTTGGCTGCATAAATGTCTTCTTTTGAGAAGTGTCTGTTTGTTTCCTTTGCCCACTTTTTGATGGGGTTGTTTGTTTTTTTCTTGTAAATTTGTTTGAGTTCATTGTAGATTCTGGATATTAGCCCTTTGTCAGATGAGTAGGTTGTGAAAATTTTCTCACATTTTGTAGGTTGCCTGCTCACTCTGATGGTAGTTTCTTTTGCTGTGCAGAAGCTCTTTAGTTTAATTACATCCCATTTGTCAATTTTGTCTTTTGTTGCCATTGCTTTTGGTGTTTTAGACATGAAGTCCTTGCCCACGCCTATGTCCTGAATGGTAATGCCTAGGTTTTCTTCCAGGGTTTTTATGGTTTTAGGTCTAATGTTTAAATCTTTAATCCATCTTGAATTGATTTTTGTATAAGGTGTAAGGAAGGGATCCAGTTTCAGCTTTCTACATATGGCTAGCCAGTTTTCCCAGCACCATTTATTAAATAGGAAATCCTTTCCCCATTGCTTGTTTTTCTCAGGTTTGTCAAAGATCAGATAGTTGTAGATATGCGGTGTTATTTCTGAGGGCTCTGTTCTGTTCCATTGATCCATATCTCTGTTTTGGTACCAGTACCATGCTGTTTTGGTTACTGTAGCCTTGTAGTATAGTTTGAAGTCAGGTAGTGTGATGCCTCCAGGTTTGTTCTTTTGGCTTAGGATTGACTTGGAGATGCGGGCTCTTTTTTGGTTCCATATGAACTTTAAAGTAGTTTTTTCCAATTCTGTGAAGAAAGTCATTGGTAGCTTGATGGGGATGGCATTGAATCTATAAATTACCTTGGGCAGTATGGCTGTTTTCACGATATTGATTCTTCCTATCCATGAGCATGGAATGTTCTTCCATTTCTTTGTATCCTCTTTTATTTCATTGAGCAGTGGTTTGTAGTTCTCCTTGAAGAGGTCCTTCACATCCCTTGTAAGTTGGATTCCTAGGTATTTTATTCTCTTTGAAGCAATTGTGAATGGGAGTTCACTCATGATTTGGCTCTCTGTTTCTCTGTTGTTGGTGTATAAGAATGCTTGTGATTTTTGTACATTGATTTTGTATCCTGAGACTTTGCTGAAGTTGCTTATCAGCTTAAGGAGATTTTGGGCTGAGAAGATGGGGTTTTCTAGATATACAATCATGTCGTCTGCAAACAGGGACAATTTGACTTCCTCTTTTCCTAATTGAATACCCTTTATTTCCTTCTCCTGCCTAATTGCCCTGGCCAGAACTTCCAACACTATGTTGAATAGGAGTGGTGAGAGAGGGCATCCCTGTCTTGTGCCAGTTTTCAAAGGGAATGCTTCCAGTTTTTGCCCATTCAGTATGATATTGGCTGTGGGTTTGTCATAGATAGCTCTTATTATTTTGAGATACGTCCCATCAATACCTAATTTATTGAGAGTTTTTAGCATGAAGGGTTGTTGAATTTTGTCAAAGGCCTTTTCTGCATCTATTGAGATAATCATGTGGTTTTTGTCTTTGGTTCTGTTTATATGCTGGATTACATTTATTGATTTGCGTATATTGAACCAGCCTTGCACCCCAGGGATGAAGCCCACTTGATCATGGTGGATAAGCTTTTTGATGTGCTGCTGGATTCAGTTTGCCAGTATTTTATTGAGGATTTTTGCATCAATGTTCATCAAGGATATTGGTCTAAAATTCTCTTTTTTGGTTGTGTCTCTGCCTGGCTTTGGTATCAGAATGAT
Organism: Gorilla gorilla gorilla; assembly: GCF_029281585.2. NCBI lineage: Eukaryota > Metazoa > Chordata > Mammalia > Primates > Hominidae > Gorilla > Gorilla gorilla. The sequence continues at coordinate 10,941,804 of NC_073224.2, forward strand.
GCTGGCCTCATAAAATGAGTTAGGGAGGATTCCCTCTTTTTCTACTGATTGGAATAGTTTCAGAAGGAATGGTACCAATTCTTCCTTGTACCTCAGGTAGAATTCGGCTGTGAATCCATCTGGTCCTGGACTCTTTTTGGTTGGTAAGCTATTGATTATTGCCACAATTTCAGCTCCTGTTATTGGTCTATTCAGAGATTCAACTTCTTCCTGGGAGAGTGTATGTGTCGAGGAATTTATCCATTTCTTCTAGATTTTCTAGTTCATTTGTGTAGAATTGTTTGTAGTATTCTCTGATGGTAGTTTGTATTTCTGTAGGATCGGTGGTGATATCCCCTTTATCATTTTTTATTGCGTCTATTTGATTCTTCTCTCTTTTTTTGTTTATTAGTCTTGCTAGTGGTCTATCAATTTTGTTGATCCTTTCAAAAAACCAGCTCCTGGATTCGTTAATTTTTTGAAGGGTTTTTTGTGTCTCTATTTCCTTCAGTTCTGCTCTGATCTTAGTTATTTCTTGCCTTCTGCTAGCTTTTGAATGTGTTTGCTCTTGCTTTTCTAGTTCTTTTAATTGTGATGTTAGGGTGTCAATTTTGGATCTTTCCTGCTTTCTCTTGTGGGCATTTAGTGCTATAAATTTCCCTCTACACACTGCTTTGAATGCGTCCCAGAGATTTGGTATGTTGTGTCTTTGTTTTCGTTGGTTTCAAAGAACATCTTTATTTCTGCCTTCATTTCGTTATGTACCCAGTAGTCATTCAGGAGCAGGTTGTTCAGTTTCCATGTAGTTGAGCGGTTTTGAGTGAGATTCTTAATCCTGAGTTCTAGTTTGATTGCACTGTGGTCTGAGAGACAGTTTGTTATAATTTCTGTTCTTTTACATTTGCTGAGGAGACCTTTACTTCCAAGTATGTGGTCAATTTTGGAATAGGTGTGGTGTGGTGCTGATAAAAATGTACATTCTGTTGATTTGGGGTGGAGAGTTCTGTAGATGTCTATTAGGTCTGCTTGGTGCAGAGCTGAGTTCAATTCCTGGGTATCCTTGTTGACTTTCTGTCTCGTTGATCTGTCTAATGTTGACAGTCTCACCAATGACTTTCTAAAACTTCAATATATTTATCAATCTGGTATGTGTAAAATGGATCTCATTAGGCTATTAATATTTTTCTTTGATTACTAATGAGGCTGAACATCAGGTCATGTATTCATCAATGAGCTGAATTTATCAAATGTTTACTCGTACAGTTTGAGTAACTTTTGAATTGTTGTAGAAATCCTTCAGTATCCTGAGACAATAAAGATATTCTATATTTCTAATTTTTTTCAGTTTAGCCTTTCATATGTACATATTTAATTCATCTGAGATTATTTTTATGTATAGTATGAGGTTAAAAAAATTTATTTTATTTTTTACTAAGCCGAGGAAAGCAGGAAGTAAAAAACATTTTGATATAAAGCTTTATTTTGTCCCTCTTGAGATGATCATCTAATTTTACTCCTTTAAGCTATTAATGTAATAAATTACATTAAAACATTTAAAAATATGATACTGAACTTGCACTTCTGGTATAAATCAACTTGATCATATATCATATATATTACTGGATTTATTTATTTATGTATTTAGAGACAAGGTCTCACTCTATTACCTAGGCTGGAGTACAGTGGCATGATCATAGCTCACTGTGGCCTCAAATTCCTGGGCTTGAGCAATCCTCCTGCCTCAGCCTCCCAAGTAGCTAGGACTACAGTTGCATGCCACTACACTTGGCTAATTTTTAATTTTTGTATAGAGATGCGGTCTCTCTCTGTTTCCCAGACTGGTCTGAAACTCCTGGCCTCAAGCAATCCTCCTGCCTTGGCCTCCCAAAGTGCTGGGATTAAAGGTGTGAGCCACTATGCCTGGCCTATTGCTAAATTTATTTGATAATATTTTATTCAGGATTTGGCATCTACATTCACGAATAAGATTAGCTTGTGATTTTCCTTTCTTATATAGCTCTTGCCTGAATTTGAGTATGCTAATAACTTCATCTCACTGTTTAGGATTGGAATTATCTGTGCTAGTGCTCTCTTCCCCTCCTCAATGGTTGTTAAATAATAATTGTTTCTTTTCAGTTAAAACATTACTCAAGTTCTATATGTATTTTTTGGGTCAATTTTGATGATTTATATTTTTCTAGAATTTTTCCTTAGTTGCTGTGGAATTGGGGCCCACAGAACAATGCTGCTTGGCTCCCTGGATTCAGCCCCCTTCCTAGGGATATGTACGGACAAATTTTCCACCTTGGCAGGGGTCCTGGGTCCACAGTATGTAAAACTCCTGGGTCTCTGCGTGTGCCTGAGTGGCTGCTCTGCTGAGACTCCACACAGCTCTGTGTATTGGACCCAAGGCCCTGGTGGCATGGGCTCATAAGGGCATCTCCTGATTGTGGGTTGCAGAGACCCATGGGAGAAGTGTGGTATTGGCATAAGGATGAATATGTAGGGCAATGGAATAGAATTTAAAAATCCAGAAATATACTGTCACATTCACTCTTAACTGACTTTCAACAAAAGTGCCAAAACAATTCAGTGGGGGAAACAACAGTCTTTTCAGCAAATTATGCTGGAGCAACTAGATCTCCAGAAAGAAAAGAATCCATTTGGACCCCTACCACAAAATGAACTCACTGCAAATATAGACCAAATATAAACTCAAAGTAGACCAAGGGCTTAAATGTAAAAGCGAACACTATAATACTCATAGGAAAAAAACAGTTTGGATTTGGCAATGGTTTCCTTGATATGGCACCCAAAGCACACAGAACCAAAGGAAAAAAAACAGGTAATTAGGAATTCATAAAAATGTAAAACTTCTGTGCTTTAAGGGTATCATGAAGAACCTGAAAAGACAATTCACAGAATGGGAGAAAATCCTTGTAAATCATGTTTGATAAAGGACTTGTATCTAGAATATAAAGAACTCTTAGGGCTAGTCATGGTGGCTTACAAGTAAGGTAATTATTGACCCAACTCTTGGTGAATCCGTGAGTGAGGGTGATCATAGTGATGGTGGGTTAAATCAAGAAATTAATGTTTGCCAAATTGTTAAGAAACACCTCCTACTATCACACAGTTCAAAACTCAACAATCACAAATATGGCGGCTCTCTGAGCGCTTTCCTACAGCATTGTTTATTATCATGTCATACTCTTGTCTACTTTACAAATTTTTATTTTACAATAGTTTGTATTCATCCATCCATTCATTCATTTTCTAACCTGCTTATTCCAGTTCAGGGCTGCGGTTGGCCAGAGCCCATTCTGGCAGCTCAGGGCTCAAGGCAGGAGCCTGCCTTGGACAGGACGCCATCCCATTGTAGGGCACACTGACATTCACACCCACACTCATTCCAACTGAGACCATGCAGACACACCAATGAACTTCAAGTGCACAGCTTTGGGATGTGAGAGGAAACCAGAATACCTAGAGGAAACCCACGCAGACACGGGGAGAGCATGCAAACTCCACACAGCAGTGGCCCCAACAGGGAATCAAGTTTTTTCTAATCAATGTTATAATGAACATTATTTGAGGACCTGCTGTTTGTCATTTCCTATGTTTGGAATTCTCCCCCAGTTGGCTAGGTTTTACTTCTTTTCAATAATGCAGATGTCACCTTTTTAGAAAAGTCCTCCCTGACTCCCTCTCCTCCAGGCCAGAGTTGGTGCACCCTCTTTGTGTTCCTCTGCATCCTGGCCTCACTCCTATATAATACCTGTTTCTTGTTTGTCTCTCGCACTAAATGAAAGATTATTGAAGGCAGGTACTTTATCCTTTAGTTAAAAGCACCTTGCCCTGTGTCTAGGTGCTTAATAGACTAAGAAAGTCTGTCTATACCTTGTGATAACCTACTAACTTTAACAGTAATGTATCTTGCCTTTCAGGTAGAATTTGTGGTGTGTGTGTGTGTGTGTGTGTGTGTGTGTATGTGTGTGTACAGGCACTGGGCACCACCGTGGTTGACTTTTATAAACCAGTAGGACACATTTTGAGATATTTCCAGGATTTGCCACCAACCTGAATGAGGCTCTTGGATTGAGGATTACGTATGGACACAAATTGTAAAACTCTAATCCAAGAATCTAGCATTTTCTAAGTTAGTAATTAGTTCTGATTATCAAATTTTTTATGTTTTATAAAAGAAGGCACTTGAAAATAACATATAAGACACATTTCATTAAGTTCCACTAGGATTTTAAAATCTAGTTTGTTTTCATATTTCTATATTTAAAATTAAAAAAAATTAAATACCCCCTTCTCATTTTCTCATTTGAAGAATAAACTTTTCTCTTCAGAACTGTATGTATGACAGGCTTCTGTCCCAATGTGGCCATCTGTGTGCTGAGTACTATGGAATTCTGTAAAAACAAATTAAATTTCATTTTTTATTATTTTCATAGCTAAAGTATTTTGATGTGACATCATGATATATTGAATTTGTTATTTTCGTTAAGACATTGCTTACATTTGTAAATTTACCATGTGCTCAAGATTCAGCTTTGTTCTTTCTACCTTATAGCCTCCTCCCCATGCGAACTTTATGAATTATAAATAAATTGTAATAGTTTCCAACTCGTCAAAAACTCTACACACAATCAGAATCCTGAATGCACTGAAACTATGGGGATACTTAAATAAATAACCCTAGTGTTAATCTCAATGAAATACATAGTAGAGTTTCTGAAACTAATCTGTTAGAATTCTTCCTGCATGAGCCTGCCTTCAAAATGACATACTCTTTCAAGGCAGGTTTCAAATGATATCTGGGGGCTTTAAGGAAAATGCTCTTAGAAATCAGATAGATCTGAAAAGCTCCCTTTCTCTCATGATACATAAGGAGAAGGGGAATTGAGTTGGAATTATTCCTAATAAGGTACTTTTAGAATGGAAGCAACTGTTTTACTATGGGAAATTTGTAGAATTAAAAAATCAGATGATGAGGGCTAGTCTAGAATTCTATCCTAATCCTCTAATACCGCTTTTGTTTAATTTTCTAAAAACATGGCATCCACTCACAAAGGAACCTTTAAGATTGTTACCATGAGTGTCAGTAAGGAGTAATTAGGGGGGCTACGGGGTTATCTGATAGTAGAACCCATTGTGGGAAGTAGGAATAATGGTCAGGGAAGGCCTTTCCTGAAGAATACTCATTTGATGATTTTTTTTTTTTTTTTTGAGACAAGAGTTTTGCTGTGTTGCCCAGGCTGGAGTGCAATGGCACAATCTCGGCTCACTGCAACCTCCACCTCCTGGGTTCAAGCGATTCTCCTACCTCAGCCTCCCAAGTAGCTGAGATTATAGGCATGCACCATCATGCCCCACTAATTTTTTTTATATTTGGTAGAGACAGGGTTTCACCATATTGGTGAGGCTGGTCTCGAACTCCTGACCTCAGGTGATCCACCCACCTCCTCCTCCCAAAGTGCTGGGATTACACGCATGAGCCACTGCACCCAGCCCATCTGATGATGTTTATAGAGAAATACAGGTTTGCCTAATAAATAATAAATAATAGATATTTTAATTTTGTTTCTGAAAATCATATTCACTATTCAGAATTTTAAATACAACTACCTTTTGTATAACTGCTGAGGAAAGAGTAAATGAAGCATTCTTAATGTAGCAAAGAGTAAGATGGAAGTAAAATATAATAAATAATACATATAAGAAGATTGTAGGAAAAATATCAAGAAAAAGTTAATATAATCATATAAACAAGCTTAAAAATATATATTTTTTGATTAAGAAAGTAATTCATGGTCATTAAAGATAATTTTATAAATATGGAAAAAACTAACACATAGAAATTATCAAAAAGGCAAAAACCACATTAGTGTTTTCTTCGGATTTACCAAGTACAGGCTACTGTTTTATATTCATGTTCAGTCTATAAACATCATTTTCAATGTCTGCATAATTTTTCACTGAGTGAATTATCACCATTTGCTTAACACTCCTGTACTGGACATTTTGGTAGTTGTATTTTTTTCACTATTGGTAAATATTATTGCTAGGAACATCATCAGAGGCACAGTCTTTTCCATGGTCAGGACTATTTCTTTTGATAAGATTCTTGGAAGTATGATTGCTGGGTCAAAAGTTATAAACACTTTAAAAACTCTTTTAGGCTGGGCACAGTGGCTCAGTGCCTGTAATCCCAGCACTTTGGGAGGCCAACGTAGGTGGATCACCTGAAGTCAAGAGTTTGAGGCTAGCCTCGCCAACATGGTGAAACTCTGTCTCTACTAAAAATACAAAAAATAGCTGGGCCTGGTAGCATACGCCTGTAGTCCCAGCTACTTGGGAGGCTGAGGCAGGAGAATCACTTGAACTCAGGAGGTGGAGGTTGCAGTGAGCTGATATCGTGCCACTGCACTCCAGCCTGGGCAACAGAGAGACTCCGTCTCCAAAAGAAAAAAAAAAAACCCTTTTAGCCTGGCATGGTGGTGCGCACCTGTAGTCCCAGCTACTCAGGAGGCTGAGGCAGGAGGATCGCGTGAACCCAGGAGTTTAAGGCTACAGTGAGCTATAATCACGCTACTGCACTCCAGCCTGGGTAAAAGAGTGAGACCCCATCTCTAAAAACAAACAAACAAACAAACAAAACTCTCTTGATACATATTGCCAAAATAATTTCTAAAAGAATTATACCAATTTATGTTATTACTAGTGATCTATGACAGAACAAGTTTAATTATATTACTGCTAATGTTTGAATTGTTATTATTATTATTATTATTATTATTTGAGACAAGGTCTTACTCTGTCACCCAGGCTGGAGCTCAGTGGCTCATTCACAGCTCACTGCAACCTCTGCCTTTCAGGGTCAAGCAATCGCCCAACCTCAGCCTCCCAAATAGCTGTGACAAGTGTGTGCCACCACGCCCAGCTAATTTTGGTATTTTTTGTACAGATGGGGTTTTGCTATGTTGCCCAGACTGGTCTTAAACTCCTGGGCTCAAGCAATCCTCCTGCCTCAGCCTTCCAAAGTGCTGGGATTATAGGGGTGAGACACCATGCCTGGTATTATTATTTCTAATAGCATTATTATTATTATTATTTTTAATAGTATTTTAAAATATACTAAATAGTATTTAAAAATATTATAATAGTATTGTTATTAAAAATAACAATAATTTTTCTAGTTATATCAACATATGGCTGTACATGTTGTTAAATTTAATAAACATAGTTGATCTTACCTGATTTTTTAGCAGCATTTGATACATTGGATGAATCTTCCCATTTGAAACACTGTTACTTGGCTTCTATGTTATCCCTCCCTCCTGCTCTATTAATGGTTCCCAGGGTCTGGCCTTAGGCCCCCTTCTCTTCTCAGAGTATATTCTCTTCCTACGTGATCTCATTTCACTCATGGCTTCAAGTACCATCCAATTCCTGTACAACTCATCAAATTGTAAGCCAGATCCCAAATTTTGTATCTAGTTCTAGATCTGAGGATCTAATTAGATTATTAATCGTGACTTCCAGTTGTCTCAGAAGCACTTCAAACCAATATGTTCAAAACTACACTGCTGCCTTGAGGCTTGCCTCTCAAACCTGCATTTATAAATATTTGTTGAACAAATAATGAAAAAAATCTCACCATCCAGAGGAGAGTATGTATCTTTCATGAGGCAGCTGTGATAAGAGAATTCTAGACAGAAGGAACAACAGTTACAAAGTCCCTGAGGTGGGAGAGGAGTTACTATGCTTGAGGAATTGACAGGAAAATAATGGCTCGTGTATAGTAGAAGGGGGAGACTAGTAAGTGGATAAGGTCAGAGAAGAGATAGGCAAGGGCTACATCATGCTAAGCATTGTATGCTTTGGAAAATAAGTTAGATTTTATTCTTAGTACAATGGCCAAACATTGAAGAGATTTTAAAATAGGATTTTAAATTATTTTATTTCAAAACTGTTTGACTCAAAAGAAGTTTCCATGTACCCTTTCCCCAGCTTTTTCCCAATGGGAATAGTTTACATAATCCTAATGCATTGTCTAAACTAGGAAATTGATGCTGATACACTATTAACTCGGGTACAGACCTTATTCAGATTTCACCAATTTTTCCAGGCACTCTTTTTTTTTTTTTTTTTTTTTTTGAGATGGAGTCTTGCTCTGTCCGCCAGGCTGGAGTGCAGTGACGCGATCTCGGCTCACTGCAAGCTCCACCTCCCAGGTTCATGCCATTCTCCTGCCTCAGGCCCCCGAGTAGCTGGGACTACAGGTGCCTGCCACGACGCCCAGCTAATTTTTTGTATTTTTAGTAGAGACGGGGTTTCACCATGTTAGCCAGGATAGTCTCGATCTCCTGACCTCGTGATCCACCCGCCTCGGCCTCCCAAAGTGCTGGGATTACAGGCGTGAGCCACTGCGCCCGGCCCAGGCACTCTTTTATTTATTTATTTAGCATAGTTCTGTAAAACTTTATCACATGCGTACATTCACGTAATTACCACCACAACCAGAACCCAAGAGTGAATACATCACATAGAAGAAACTCTGTCATGTTACCACTTAAGATTCACAGCTGCCCACATATCCTAAGCCCTGAAAACCACTTAACTGTTTTCTATTACTACAATTTGTCACCTCTAAAATGTTCTATAAATGGAATCATACAGTATTCAATACTTTGAAAATGGCTATTTAACTCAGCATTCATCCAAGTTGTTGGGCGTTATCAATAGTTAATTCCTGAAATGTTAAGAGCTAAACGATAAAACTGTTAGAAGAAAACATAGGGAAAAATATTCATGACATTGGATTTGGCAATGATTTCTTGGATATGACACCAAAAGCCCGGGTAACAAAAAGAAAAATAGCTTTCATTAAAATTAAAAACTTCTGTGCCTCAAAAGTCCCTATGAACAGAATAAAAAGATAATCCACAGGATAGAAGAAAATAGTTTCAAATCACATATCTCATAAAACATTAATATCCAGAATATATAGAAAACTTAAACCTGAGCAATAAAAAATAACACCAAACAACCTAATTAAAAAATGAGTCTGGGAGCACAGGGATCAATTTGCTCCACCCACTACTGCCAGTGGCCATACACACCATTGGAGGACCTGAGGTTATACCCAACCCACCTGCAGCTTCCACCAGTGCGGCCTGCATGCATTTTTTATCTGGAGGCCTGGGAATCCACCTGCCCTGCCCACCACTGCCAGTGCCCATGCACACCATCCGAGGGCCTGAGGATGGTCCTGACCTGTCCACTGCCACCACCACTACCAGTGCCCCAGCATGCTGTCTGGGGACCTCGGGATAGATCCACCCTGCTCATTGCAAGCGGCACCCACATGCACCATTGGAGTCATGATGATAGGCCAGACCTGCCTACATCCACCTTCACCAGTGCCCGCATGCATCATTCAGAAGCCTAGGGGTCAACTCACCCCAACTGCCGCTGCCAGTGTATATGCATGTTGTCCAGGGACCTGGAGATTGATCTGCTCCACCTGCTACTACTGACACTCACATATACCCTCCAGGGGCCTGGGGATTGTTCTGCCTTGCCTGACACCACTGGCACTTATGTATGCCTTTCAGGGGCCTGAGAATAGACCTGTCCTGCCCATCACTGCCACCATGTGAATTTACTGAAGACCTTGGGACTGGCCTGCCCAACCTGCCACTGGCACTGGCACCCACATGTGTGTGCCACCTGGAGGCCTGGGGATTGGCCAATTCAGCCCACCACTGCAATTGCTGGTACTCACGTGCTGCAAGGGGGCTGAAGGGTTGGTCTCCTGCTGCTACTGCCACTGCTTATGCAATGAATGCTGCCAAGGGGCCTGCGGACCTGACACCCATCTGGCCCACTGCCAGCACTCAAGCAAGCCACCTGGAGGCCCAAGAATTGGTCTACCCAGACCTGCTACTACTAGTGCCCATGTAGGCTGCCAGGGGGTTCATGAACCTGATGTTTAGCCAGCTGTCCCTACCACTGGTGTCCATGGACCAGCCTGCCTGGTTCTCCTGTCCCCAACAAAGCCCCACCATAGCCTTCAATAACAACCACAGCCTAAGCCACTGCAAAACTCAGAGACATCATTGATGCTGATTATATAGCTGAAGAAATCATGCAGGGACTACCTACTGTGCCCATCCAGAATTAAAGCCAAAGTAACCTACCCAACCAACATTGAAGAAATATCCAAAGGAAAATGTCTTCCACCATGAAAGCCAATCTATAAAACTGAAAGAAGCAACTTTTATACCAGATGCACAGATACCAATGTATCTGTGCAAGACACAAGAAACATGAAAAAGCAAGGAAACATGACTCTTCCAAAGGAACACAATAATTCTCTGTAACAGATCCCAACAAAAAGGAAATCTAAGAAATGTCTGAAAAGGAACTGAATATAATGACAATAAAGAAACTCAGAGAGGGAGGAGGAAAAAAAGAAACTTAGTGAGATACAAGAGAACACAAATAAACAATACAAAGAAATTAGGAAATCAATTCAAGATCTGAATAAGAGATTTAACAAACAGATAGATATTAAAGAAAAAGGTCAAACAGAAATCTTGGAACTGAAGAATTCAATGCATAAAATTAAAAATACAATTAAGAGCTTTAACAATGGACTTGATCGAGCAGAAGAAAGAATTTCTGAACTTGAAGACAGGTCTTTTGCAATAACCCAGTCAAACAAACAAAAAGAATAAGAAAGCATGAAGAAAGCCTATATGACATATGGGATACCATAAAGCAACCAGATATTTGAATTTTGAGAGCTCCAGAAGGTGGAGAGACAGGCAAACACATACAAAACCTATTTTACAAAATAATCGCTGAAAACTTCCCAAGTCTTGCAAGATATATAGATATCCAGGTACAGGAAGCTCAAAGATCTCCAAATAGATTTAACCCAAAAAAGGTTTTCTCCAAGGTACATGAATTTCAAACTGCCAAAAGGTAAAGGCAAAAAGAGAATTCTAAAATCAGCAAGAGAAAAGCATCAAGTCACATGTAAGGGAATCTTCCTCATATTAACAGTGGATTTCTCAGCAGAAACCTAATAGGCCAGAAGAGAATGAGATGATACAGTCAAAGTTCTAACTGCCAGTGTGGAATACAATACCTAGCAAAGCTATCCTTCAAAAATAAAGAAATGAAGTCTTCCCCAGGTAAGCAAAACCTGGGGGAATTCATCAACAATAGATCAGCCCTACAAGAAATGCTTAAGGAAGTCCTACATCTGGAAGTGAAAGGATGGTATCTACCATAATGAAAACACACAAAAGCATAAAACTCAATGGTATATCAATAACACAAAGAAGAAAGAGAAAGGAGTCAAATGTTACCACTCCAGAAAACCACCAAATTGCAATGATAAACAATAAGAGAGAATGAAGGAACAAAGGATATACAAAAGAACCAGAAAAAAATTAACAGAATGACAGGAATAGTCCTCACCTATAAATAATAACCTTGAATGTAATGTAAATGAATTAAATTTTCCATTTAAATGACATTGACTGGCTGAATGGATTAAAAAAAACACAATCCAACTATATATTGCCTATAAGAAACTCACTTCACTTGTAAAGATACATGAAGATTCATAGTGAAGGCATATAAAAAGTTATTCCACACAAATGGAGTCAAAGTGAGCAGGAGTAGCTATTCTTATAGTAGGTAAAACAGACTTTAAGTCAAAAACCATAAAAAGAGACAAAGAAAGTCATTAGATAATAATAAATAAATCAGTTCAGCAAGAGGATATAGCATTATTTAGAAATGTTATATGCATTCAGCCAGGCGCGGTGGCTCATGCCTGTAATCCCAGCACTTTGGGAGGCTGAGGTGGGTGGATCACCTGAGGTCAGGAGTTCGAGACCAGCCTGACCAACATGGTGAAACCCTGTCTCTACTAAAAATACAAAATTAGCCAGGTGTGCTGGTGGGTGCCTATAATCCCAGCTACTCGGGAGGCTGAGGCAGGAGAATTGCTTGAACCTGGGAGGCGGGAGTTGCAGTGAGCCAAGATGGTGCCATTGCACTCTAGCCCGGGCAACAAGAACAAAATTCTGTCTCAAAAAAAAAAAAAAAGAAAAAGGAAAAAAAAAAGAAAGAAATATTATATGCACTCAACACACCCAGATATATAAAGCAAATATAATTACATCTAAAGGGAGAAATAGACCTCCATAAAAATAATAGCTGGGGAGTTCAACACCCCACTCTCAGCATTGGACAGAACTCTAGATAGAAAATCAACAAAGAAACACTGGATTCAAACTGCACTTCAGACTAAATGGACCTAACAGACATTTACAAAACATTTTGCATGAAAAGTACAGAATACACATTCTTTTAACCAACATGTGAAATGTTCTCCAGAAGTGGCCATATATTAGGACACAAAACAAATCTCAAACATTTTTTTAAAAATTGAATTCATATCAAGTGTCTTCTCTGACCACAGTGGAATAAAATTAGATGTCAAAAACAAGAGGAATATTTGAAACTATAAAAATACATGGATGAAAGTGGACATTCTAGGGAAGAAAAGAATGCATGGAAATTAAACAACATGCTCCTAAATGACCATTGGGTCAGGAAAGAAATTAAGAATATATTAAAAAACTCCTTGACACAAATGAAGATAGAAACACAACATATCAAAATCTATGGGATGCTGCAAAAGCACTGCTAAGAGGGAAGTTTATAGCAATAAACACCTAGGTCATAAAAGTAAAAGGATGTCAAATACACAACCTAATGCACCTCAAGGAACCAGAAAAGCAAGAACAAATCAAACCCAAAATTAGTAGAAAGAAAGAAAGAATAAAGATCAGAGCAGAACTAAATGAAATAGAGACTAAAACACATATAAAGAATCAACAAAACAAAAAGTTGATTTTTTAAAAAGATAAACAAAATCGATAAACTGCTACTTAGAGTGACCAAGAAAAAAAGAGAGAAGACTCGATAAAATCAGAAACAAAAAGGACACATTACAACTGATGTGGATCCACAAACCTTCAAAGGATCCTTAAGGACTATTTATGAACCACTATATGCTAACAAATTGTGAAACCTAAAGGAAATGAATAAATTCCTGGACACGTAAAATCTACCATGATTATACCAGGAAGAAACAGAAAACCTGAATAGACCATTAATTAGTAACAGGATTGAATCTCCAATAAAATGTCTCCCAAAAAAGAAAAGCCCAGGACCAGATGGCTTTACTGCTGAATTTTACCAAACTTATAAAGAATAACTAATATCGGTTCTCTGCAAACTATTCCAAAAATTTGAAGGGGAGGAAATTCTCCCTAACTCATTTTACAAGGCAAGCGTTACCCTGACACCAAAACTAGACAAGGACACAACAACAACAACAAACTACAGGCCAATATCCCTGATGACAGAGATGCAAAAATTCAAAACAAAATACTAGCAAAATGAATCCAACAAGACATCAAAAAGACAATTCACCATGATCAGGTGAGATTTATCCCAGGGATACAAGGATGGTTCAACATATGCATATCAATAAATATGATATATCACATCAACAGAATGAAGAACAAAAACCATATGATTGTCTTAATAGATGCAGAAAAAGCATTTGATAAGATTCAACATCTCTTCATGATAAAAAAAAAACTCGACAAATTAGGCATAGAAGGAACATACCTCAACATAATAAAAGCCATATATCACAGACCCACAACTAACATCATACTGAATGGGGAAAAGTTGAAAGCTTCTCCCTCTAAGAACTGGATCAAAACAAGGATGCCCACTTTTACCACTCCTATTCAACATAATATTGGAAGTCCTAGCCGAGCAATAGACAAAAGAAAAAAAAGGATCAAGGTTGGAAAATAAATTGTTCTTCTTTGCAGATGACACAATGACACAATTTTTTTTTTTTTTTGGTGGGGGAAGGGGCACCGAATCTCATTCAGATCATGGCTCACTGCAGCCTCAAACTCCTGGGCTCAAGTCATCCTCCTGCTTTAGCCTCCCACGTAGCTGGCACTACAGGCACGTGCTACTATGCCTGGCTAATTTTTGTATTTTTTTAATTTTTTTTAGAGATAGGGTCTCACTATGTTGCCCACACTTGTCTTGAGCTCCTCTCAAGCAATGCACACCACCTTGACCTCCCAAAGTGCTGGGATTACAGGTATGAGCCACCACACCCAGCCAACACAATCTTATATATAGAAAAACCTAGATTCCACCAAAAAAATGTGTAGAACTAGTAAATGAATTCAGTAGTTGCACAATACAAAATCAACATAGAAAAAACAGTAGTGTTTCTGGCCAGGCGCGGTGGCTCACGCCTGTAATCCCAGCACTTTGGGAGGCCGAGGTGGGCGGATCACAAGGTCAGGGTATTAAGACCATCCTGGCTAACACGGTGAAACCCCATCTCTACTAAAAATAAAAAAAAATTAGCTGGGCGTGGTGGCGGGTGCCTATAGTCCTAGCTAATCGAGAGGCTGAGGCAGGAGAATGGTGTGAACCTGGGAGGCGGAGCTTGCAGTGAGCCAAGATCGCGCCACTGCACTCCAACCTGGGTGACAGAGTGAGACTCTGTCTCAAAACAAAAAAAGAAAAGAAAAAACAGTAGTGTTTCTTACACCAATAACAAACTAGCTGAAAAACAAATCAAGAAAGCAATTCCATTTACAATAGTTACAAAAAAAATTACCTAGGAATAAATTTCAGGAAGTAAAAGACCTCTACAAAGAAAAGTATAAAACACTGAGGAAAAAAATTGAAGATGACGTAAACAAATGGAAAGACATTCCATATTGCAGTATCAGACCAATTAATATTGTTAAAACGACCATACTACCCAGAGCAATGTACAAATTCAACGCAATCTCTATCAAAATATCAAGGACATTCTTTACAGAAATAGAAAAAAAATCCTAAAATTCATATGGAACCACAAAAGATCCCAAGTAGCCAAAACAATAATGAGCAAAAAGAACAAAGCTAGGGGCATACACAAGCTGACTTCAAGTACAGTACAAAGCTATAGTAACCAAAACAGCATGGTATTGTTATAAAAACATAGACTGATAGAATAGAGAATCCAGAAATAAATCCACATATTTACAGCCAACTAATTTTTGACAAAGGCACCAAGAACATACATTTGGGAAAGGACGCCCTCTTCAATAAATTGTGCTGGGAAAAACTGGATATCCATATGCAGAAGGATGAAATTAAACATTTATCTCTCACTATATATATATCAACTCAAAATGAATTAAAGACTTAAAGGCAAGACATGAAACTATAAAACTACTAGAAGAAAAGAGAGGAAATGCTTTAGGACATTGGTCTGGGCAAACATTTTACAGCTAAGACTTCAAAAGCATATGCAACAAACACAAAAATAGACAAATGGGACTTTATTAAATTAAAAAGCTTCTACACAGCAAAGGAAACAATCAACGAAGTGAAGAGACAGTCTGTAGAATGGGGGAAAATACTTCCAAAGTATTCATCTGATAGGTAACCCTCATATGCTGTTGGTAGGAATGTAAATCGGTACAACTCCTATGGAAAACAATATGGAAATTTTTCAAAAAACTAAACATGAAACTACCATGCAATCCAGCAATCCCACTACTAGGTATTTATCCAAAGGAAATGAAATCAGGATGTCAAAGGGACACCTGAACCCCCATGTTTATTGTAGCATTATTCACAATAGCCAAATATGGAAACAACCTAAATATTCAGCAATGGAAGAATGGGTAAAGAAAATGCAGTCTATATATATGATGTAATAGTATTCAGCTATAAAAAAAAAGAATGAAAACCTGTCATTTGCAGCAATATGCATGGAACTGGAGGCTATTATTTTGAGTGAAATATACCAGGCATAGAAAGAGAAATATCATATGTTCTCATATGTGGGAGCTAAAAAAGTGGATTTCATGGAGGTAGAGAGTTGAAAAGCGGTCACCAGATGCTGGGAAGGCTGGTGGGGGTGGTGGTGAAGAGAGGCTGGTTAATGGATATAAACACACAGTTACATAGAATAAGCTCTAGTGTTTGATAGCATAGTAGGGTGAAGCTTAATCGTTTATTGTATATATGAAAATAGCTAAAAAAGTTGATTTTTAACATTCTCAGCACAAAAAAAAAGATAAATGTTTGAGGTGATGGATATCCCAATTACCCTGATTTGATCATTACACATTGTATATGGGTACCAAAATATCACATATACCCCCAAAATAATCTATATATAATCTAATAAGATTATTAACAAGATTATCAAAAATCTTGTTACTCATTAAAAACAAAATAAAACTCCCTCCTCCAAAGACAAAACAAAACAAGTGTTAGTGAGGCTGTAGAGAAATTGGAACCTTTGTGTACTGTTAATGGGAATGTAAGATGGTGGAAGTGCTATGGAAAATGGTGTGGCAGTTTCTCAAAACAATAAAAATAGAATTACCATGGGATCTAGCAGTTCCATTTCTGGGTATATACCCAAAAGTTTTTAAAGCAGGGATATGAGCAGATATTTGTGCATCCGTGTTCACAGCAGCATTGTCCACAAAAGCCAAACGGTGGAAGCAACCCATGTGTCCAGTGATGAAAGGACACACAGAATGTGGTATATTTTATATATATATATGATGGAATATTATTCAGCCTTAAAAAGGAAAGAAATTCAGAAACATGCTAAAACATGGGTGAACCTTGAAGACATTATGCTAAGTGAACTAAGTTACAAAAGGTCAAAAATACTGTATGATTCCATTTACATAAATTATCTACAAGCCAGTATGAAACCCTGATCTTAAACTTCTAGCCTCTACAACTGACAGGAGATAAATTTCTGGGTTTTTTTGTTTTGTTTTGTTTTTGTTTTTGTTTTTTGAGATGGCGTCTCGCTCTGTCACCCAGGCTGGAGTGCAGCGGCGTGATCTCGGTTTACTGCAACCTCCGCCTCCCGGGTTCAAGTGATTCTCCTGCTTCAGCCTCCTGAGTAGCTGGGACTACAGGTGTGTGCCACCATGCCCAGCTAATTTTTTGTATTTTTAGTAGAGATGGGCTTTCACTGTGTTAGCCAGGATGGTCTCCATCTCCTGACCTCGTGATCCACCCACCTCAGCCTCCCAAAGTGCTGGGATTACAGGCATGAGCCACCATGCCCAGCCAAATTTCTGTTTTTTAAGCCACCCGGTCTATGGTATGTTGTTAGGATCACCTGAGCTGACTAATAACATGTATGCTGGAAACATACATGTTAAGCAAACGGATGGCAGATGGTGGGAGTCTAGTTTCTTATTCTTAAGGTAGGAGATTACAGCTAAGCAAGGAAGGAGTCCAGAATGATTAATGTGGTCATAGATTAGGGTTGAAGCCATCTGTATAAACTCACATTTAGCTTAATATAAATACAGATAGTTAAATATGGAAAAATTTATAGATATGTGTGTATATATGCTTGGATTAGTACACACATATATGTTTCCTTGCTCTGACAGCTGAGAGAGGAAAACAACCAAACATCAAAAAGCACACCTAGTACCCCGATCTTGATGTCTAATACCTTTCTCTAATAAAAGAACCGAAATGGTCCAGAGCTCCTAGGATAAATGCCTGATTCTAGGACTGGGAATGTAAGATAGTGCACGTGCTATGATGCAGGAATTATACCGGATTAGCTTGGAGCATCTTATAGTGCCAGTAAGAAAGAGAGTGTTAACAACAAAGAAAACAACAAAACAACCAAACAACAAAACCCCACGATCATGAGAGAATGTCAAAGGGATGCAGGAGCTGACTGAAAGAGCTCCCAATAAATAAAGTAGTATTGAATTGTAACCCAAAACATAAAATAAATATTCATGAGTCCATAGTGATATAAATAAATGATTGAATAAGTAAATAAATAAATCAGGGATAAGACAAGTCTGCCATAAAATAAGAATTCCAAAATTATTTATGTAGATACTCCTTTCCTTAAGAAGGTAAAGTATAACTGTACTGAGTGACTTACTTCCAAGGCAAACAACATGGACAGGGAGAAGAAAGAGGAACTTTACAGTAGAGGATCACGATCACAAGCCAGGTGATGAACGCAAACATCAGCAGCGACACATCATATGATTGTATGCGCCCTTGATTGCATGTAATGGGAATGCCACTTTACTTCTGTGGGCTTCCTGCCTGAAACACCTGACTCCAATCTGATTATGAGAAAAATCTCAGATGAATCCCAATGGACTGACATTTTACAAAATATCTGACCAGCAATCCTCAACATTTCCAAGGGCATCAAAAGCCATGAAAGCCTAGAAACTGTCACAATTAAGAACGTAAAGAGACAAGACAACTAAATATAATTTGCTATTCCTGGTGGGATTCTGGAATACAAAATGAACATTAGCTAAGGAAATGTGAATAAAATATGGACTTCTATTAATAATAATGTAACAATATTGGTTCAGTAATTATGACAAATATACAACAGGAAGATATTAATAATAGAGAAAACTAGGTGTGGGATAAACAGGAACTCCTTGTACTATCTTTGTAATAATTCTGTAAAACTAAAACTGTTCTAAAAGAAAAAGTGTTTTTGAAAAGTGAATGAATGCAAGGTGAGGACATAGAAACCTTATATTTAAAAAACTCTTTCAAAATGCTTAGATATGAAATAAAAGGAACATGGTATTGCCATCAGTATTTCAAGTGCAGATAAATAGCTGGATATTTGTGTGCTCTTTTATTTGTTAAACATGGTGAATAGAGGAATATTTAACTGTCCCACATTGGTTTTACATTCTACTATGGTTACCATGTTAAATAAAAAAGAAACATGCTTATACACAGAGTCAAAAATAAAACTTTAGAAAAAAAGGAAAAAAATAAGCATGAAATATCTCCAGGTCATAGAAAACTATAAAAGTGAAACACAAAATTTGTTAAATAACCAAATAAAATGTCTGAAAATAACTGCTATGAGGAACTCAGTGAGTGGGTTTAATAGCATATTAGAAATAATTTTCTAGGTGCAGTGGCTCCCACCTGTAATCCCAGTGCTTCAGGAGTCTGAGGTGGGTGGATCGCTTGAGCCCAGAGGTTTGAGACTAGGCTGGGCAATGTGGCAAGACCTGGTCTCCACAAAAATTAGCCAAGTGCGGTGGTGTGTGTCTGTGGCTCTAGCTACATGGGAGGATCACTTGAGCCCAGGAGGCTGAGGCTGCAGTGAGCCATGATTGTGCCACTGCGCTGCAGCCTGGGTGACAGAGTGAGACCTCGTCTCAAAAGAAACAAAAATTTTAAAAAGAAATTATTTTAGCAACCTAGAAGTTGGTCAGAAGAAATAGCTGAGCCAAACATGGCACAGAGAGATAAAAAGAGGGAATATATTGATAAGAGGGTAAACGTGATGGCAGATGAATCAGATGGGTCTAACATATGTTGAAATGGAATTTCAGGAGATAGAATAAGAACATGTTTCTTTGGAATCCCAGAGGAAAGGGAGAAAAACGATGAGGCACAGACAATATTTGAAAAGACATGGCTAATAATTTTCAGAAGATTGTGGAAACCCCAATCCACAGATTCATAAAGTCAAATAATTCCAAGTAAAGTAATTTTTTTTAATTCACATTTAGATACATCATAGCAAAACTGCAGAAAACAAAAGACAAAGAGAAAAATCTCAAAAGCAGCCAGAGGAGAAAAGATGGATTACTTACTTATTCAACACCTCTTGTAACCTGTAGTACCCTACTTTTTAATGTAGCCAATTCTGGCAACACACTTCACACATTTATAACCTGATAGAATCTCCCATCAACTCTAGCACCATCAACTCAAGCATCATTTTCCCTTCTCTGTCAAGGCCTGTCTATCCCTGCATCTTGGCTGCCTGTGGAAACCTATTCTGCACTTAGATATGCACAACCAGGACAGGAAGTACCAGGAGTTAACAAGCCAGGGGGAAACCTCTGACCAGTGGGGGATGGGAACCTTTCTCTCCTCTGTGAGGCAACTCTGAGGCATTTTCGGTTCTTCTGTTGGACAATTTTCAAACCTATTCTACATGGCTTCTTGGAGGAGCTCAGCAAGATTGTGCTCTAGTGGTCCACGGCAGTGATAGCCTAAAAATTGTATCTCCCTCCTTTCCTGGCACACTTTTCCTGGTCCTCCACTCTTATTTCCTGGCATCACCTCCAAAAATGAACTACAAGCACACTTCTGGGGAGCCCAGGTTAAGACACTTTCGAAGGAGTGAACAGGCAGAAAGATGGTTTCCTAACAGCAACAGTGGAAGTAAGAAGCCAGTGAAACAGTATCTTTAAAACACTGAGACAGAAAAACTGCTAACTGGCAACTGAAGAGAGTTGCCAGTTAAAAAGAATATACACAGGCAGAACAAATATAAAGCAAATCTAAGAATATATTGTGTCTCTATTAGATGAAAACGAACTTAATGCTCTAATTAAAGACATATAATGCCAGTCAAGATAAAAAACAGAAACAAAAACTCAACTTTATAGTGTTTATAAGACACATACTAAAAATATAAGTCTGGTTTGAGTTGGTGTTTGAAAAAAACTGTAAGGATACAGGAAGCTTAAAGTAAAAGCAGGAAAAATGTACAGCCACATACAAATATTCATCCCTCCAAATCTGGTTTAGCTATATCAGAAAAACACATTGTAAAACAAAGCATTTCTAAAGATAAAGGTGGTCATCACTTCATTTCATCATTGTGGATGATTGATCAAAACTGTAGTTTCAAAATAATCCCCTCAAACTGCTCATGTGAAAAAAAAAATCCCTGATTCGGTTATGGCAGATATCTTGAAGGCAGTGACACCTAATTAGAGACCTAAAACATGAGTAGAAGTTACTGACATGAAGAAAATGGATGGGCGGTTGATGTGCAGGGAACAGAATCAGCCAAGACACAGATGCATAGAACAGCAGGTGTGTGTGAGGAGACAGCAGAGTCCAGTGGCAGAGGCAAGATGTGTAGAGAGCTGAGGCCAGAGAAGAGGGGCAGAGGCAGATAAGGTTTTGTATTTCACATTAAGAGCCTAAGAGTTAAGAGTCTATGCTGTTTCTAATGGAGAGCCATAGAAAGGATTTAATAAAATTATATCATCATGGATAAATGTGCAGATGAAAAGAAAGTAAAGTATTAAGTATGAATGCACTAAATAACATTAAAATGTTCATATTTACTTAAAATGATTAGAAATTAAGTCAATATCATAAAGTGTTTAATTACCATTAATTTATTTTATTCCCTCTAAAGTTGATTACCAGATGAAACAATTGGTTGCGTATCCTTCTGATTTATCAATCCTTCCCTTGTGAATCTGATTACCATGAGATAGGATAATATGCTATTTAAAAATCAGACGGCTCTTGACTCATTAAAATGTAAACAGTCCCATGAGAAATTAACAGTTAGCTAATTCCTCATTTTAGATTTTTCTTTAATACATTTCAATTGTAACAGAAGACAAAATTTAAATCTTGAAAGAGGTAAATTTGTAACAAAAAAAGAAAGGATTTATTTATTCACTGTGTTGGACCTTTAGAAAATTCATTTATCTTCAAGTGATAAAGGATTCAATAAGTGATTAGACAGATTTTTAAAGAAGGTTTTGATATGGATGCTCAAGGAACATCTCTAAAGCACCTTAATGGTCAGCCCCTTCATGAATGATGAGGTTAATAGAAAATATGCCCTATACACCAATAACAGAAAAGCAGAGAGCCAAATCATGAGTGAACTCCCATTCATAATTGCTACAAAGAGAATACAATATCTAGGAATACAACTTACAAGGGACGTGAGGGACCTCTTCAAGGAGAACTACAAACCCCTGCTCAAGGAAATAAGAGAGGACACAAACAAATGGAAAAAAATTCCATGCTCATGGATAGGAAGAATCAATGTTGTGTACTGACAGCAGTAATTTATAGATTCAATGCTATTCCCATCAAGCTACCAGTGACTTTCTTCATAGAACTAGAAAAAACTACTTTAAATTTCATATGGAACCAAAACAGAGCCTGAATAGCCAAGACGATCCTAAGCAAAAAGAACAAAGCTAGAGGCATCACGCTACCTGACTTGAAACTATACTACAAAGCTACAGTAACCAAAACAGCATGGTACTGATAACAAAACAGATATATAGACCAATGGAACAGAACAGAGGCCTCAGAAATAACACCACACATTTACAACCATCTGATCTTCGACAAACCTGACAAAAATAAGCAATGGGGAAAGGATTCCCTATTTAATAAATAATGCTGGGAAAACTGGCTAACCTTATTCAGAAAACAGAAACTGGACCCCTTCCTTAAACCTCACACAAAAATTAACTTAAGATGGATTAAAGACTTAACTGTAAAACCTAAAACCATAAAAACCCTAGAAGAAAACCTAGGCAATACTATTCAGGATTTAGGCATGGGCAAAGACTTCATGACTAAAACACCAAAAACAATTGCAACAAAAGCCAAAATTGACAAATGGGATCTAATTAAGCTAAAGAGCTTCTGCAGAGCAAAAGAAACTATCATCAGAGTGAAAGGCAAACTACAGAATGGGAGAAAATTTTTGCAATCTATCCATCTGACAAAAGTCTAATATCCAGAATCTACAAGGGACTTAAACAAATTTACAATTAAAAAAACAACTCCATCAAAAAGTGGGCAAAGGATATAAGCAGGCACTTCTCAAAAGAAGACATTTATGCAGCCAGCAAACATATGAAAAAAAGCTTATCATCACTGGTCATAAGAGAAATACAAATCAAATCCAAAATGAGATACTATCTCACACCCAGTTAGAATGGCTATCATTAAAAAGTCTGGAAACAACAGATGCTGGTGAGGATGCAGAGAAATAGGAACGTTTTTACACTGTTGGTGGGAGTGTAAATTAGTTCAACCATTGTGGAAGACAGTGTGGCGATTCCTCAAGGATCTAGAACCAGAAATACCATTTGACCCAGCAATCCCATTACTGGGTATATAACCCAAAGGATTATAAATCATTCTAATATAAAGACACATGCACACGTATGTTTATTGCAGCACTATTCACAACAGCAAAGACTTGGAACCAACCTAGATGCCCATCAATGAGAGACTGGATAAAGAAAATGTGGCACATATATACCATGGAATACTATGCAGTCATAAAAAAGGATGAGTTCATGTCCTTTGCAGGGACATGGATGAAACTGGAAACCATCATCTTCAGCAAACTAACACAGGAACAGAAAACCAAACACCACATGTTCTTACTCATAAGTGGGAGTTGAACAATGAGAATACATGAACACAGGGAGGGGAACATCACACACCATGGCCTGTCGAGGGGTGGGGGGAAAGGGGAGGGAGAGCATTTGGCCAAATACCTAATGCATACGGGGCTTAAAACCTAGATGATGGGTTGATACGTGCAACAAACTACCACGGCACATGTATACATATGTAACAAAACTGCATGTTCTGTACATATATCCCTGAACTTAGAGTAAAATTTAAAAATAAATAAATAAAAAGAAAAAAGAAAATATGAAGAATGTTCAATTAGAGTTCTAAAGAAAGGTTTATTATTGTAGAGATCGAGCATAAGTTCAAAACCACTATAATGGCTAAACTAAAAGGGATCATGCAAATGTATTTAGTTAGGTGTGGGCAGCTTAACATCCTGTCTATTGATTATAAATTTTTCACAGTCCCTACAAAAGAAAGGCAGCATTCTGTTCTTACTATGACAATACTAATGTTTCCACCTACTATTGAAGGTTCTTCTGCATTCCCCAGCAACTCGTCAGGATCTGCACTTTCTGGATCATATGCCCACACAGTGATAAGCTAGAAAATAAAATTTGTTTGCATTTCTTTACATTTTGTACAAATTTCTTTTTTAGTTGTGGCAAAACATAACCATAAACATGTTTTTTTATTTTATTTTTTTGAGATGGAGTCTTGCTCTGTTGCCCAGGCTGGAGTGCAGGGGTGCAATCTCAGCTCACTGCAACCTCTGCCTCCTGGGTTCAAGCAATTCTCCTGCCTCAGCCTCCCGAGTAGCTGGGATTACAGGCGCCCACCACCATGCCTGGCTAATTTTTGTATTTTTAGTAGAGACGGGGTTTCACCATGTTGGCCAGGTTGGTCTCAAACTCCTGACCTCAGGTGATCTGCCTGCCTCGGCCTCCCAAAGTGCTGGGATTACAGGCGTGAGCCACCACGCCCAGCCCATCTTTCTTTATAGCCATAAATAGACATGGCAACCTCACCCCCCCACTCACATACTTTTTATAAAAATGAAATCACGCTTGTAACTTAACATTTGTCACTTGATGCGAGGCCAGTTCAATAGATGCAGAACTAATTGTTTTCTCTCTTATTTTTCTTGAATATTCTTATACTTAAAAATTATATTAAAAATATAGCAAAAGCTGTCTCTCCCACCCTGTACTCCATCACTCAATTCCCATAAATCCATCTGCACCCCATAGGTAAGTATTATTCGTAAGTTCTTGCTTAGATTCCTATAAAATGTTTGTGTATAACCAATAGATATATTATTTTCATCCCTTTTACAAAATGCTAGCATGCTAAACATATTTTTTCTGAATCTTCTGTTCATCATCTAAAGTTATTTTAGAGATCTTTACATATTTTCACTGATTTTTCAGTTGGATATTATTCTAAATTATGGAGGAACTACAATTTATTTAACCAGTAACCTACTGATAAACGTTTGTTTCTCCCTTGCCATTATAATCAGTCAATGCTACAATGAGCAACTTTGTACAACTTTGAGCATATTGGTAGGGCACATTCCTAAAAGTGTAATTGTTGAGTCATGGGGTAAATACATTGCAATTTTCATAGATACTGATAAATTGCTCTCTGCAGCAGTTGCACCAATATGCCCTCTCAGTGGTGATGTATGAGAGTTCTTCTTTCCTCATGTTCTTTCCCAACATCAGGTTTTGTCATACACTTGATTACTGCCAGTCTGATGGATGAAAAATGGTACTGTGGTATCATTTTTAAAAAATTTTATTTATTTTTATTTGAGATGGAGTTTTGCTCTGTCGCCCAGGCTGGAGTGCAATGGTGCAATCTCACCTCACTGCAACCTCCACCTCCTGGGTTCAAGCGATTTTCCTGCCTCAGCTTCCCGAGTAGCTGGGATTACAGGTGCCTAGCACCATGCCCGGCTATTTTTTGTATTTTTAGTAGAGATGGGGTTTCGCCATGTTGGCCAGGCTGGTCTCGAACTCCTGACCTCAGGTGATCTGCCTGCCTCGGCCTCCCACAGTGCTGGGATTACAGGCATGAGCCAGCATATCCAGCCTGGTACTGCAGTATAGTTTAAATCTGCATTTTTCTTATTTTGAGAAAGTTTGAGCATCTTTCCATATGTTCAAGTTCCACTTGTATTTCATTCGCTCATTTTTTTCTGTTGGATTGTTTCTCTTTTAATGGTTTATTTGAAATTTTTTTACGTATTAAGAAGACATTGATTTGTTTACTTGAATCAGTTGTATTTTTCTACCTGTATTCCATTTTCTTTTGAGTTTATGATAATTTTTGGCCATGTTATCTGTCATTTACTTATCTTCCAGCTTTATGGAATAAAAATTATCATATAGCTTGGTTTGCTTTCTGGATTTTGTGATATAGTTAGAAAGGCCTCCAATTACCAGGTTGTAAGAGAGTTCTTCCACGTTTTCTTTAATTGTTACTGGATTTATTGTATTTACATATTCAATGTAAAATTATTTTGAATTTATTTTGGTGTACTATGTAAGGTATGACTCCAATCTTTGCTTTTTATTAAGTAAGTGTGACTACCCAGTTATCTAAATATCATTTATTGACTAGTCCATCATTCTCCCCAGGGATTTGAGATGCTACCTTCATTGCTTAGTAAAGGCCTAACTGTATTTTGGTTATTTCTGGATTCTTATGCTTTTCTATTGATCTTGACTGCCTTTTCAAGAGTTAGTATCTCACACTTTAAATATGAAGGCTTCACCGTGTATTTCAATGCCTGCCATGACCAGTACCCTATCCCTGTTCTTATTCAGTGTTTTTCTGAACACTGTTTTTGTTTAATCCATAGGAATTCTGGAAACATCTTGTCTAGTTCTGAAAAAGTATATTTTTTTCATTAAGATGGCATTGCATTTATAAATTCAGGAAAATCTGTATCTTTATGTTGTAGAGGACATTTATTAAGGAAATAGTATGCCTTTCCTTCAGGAGAGTTCTGAAGTTTTGTCATACAGGTATTATGCATATTATTAAGTAAAACTCCCATGTGAGACATTGACAACTGGAGAGAATTATCTTTGCTTTGGTACTCTTTCAGATTCAAATCAGATACAGCAGCTCACACATTAGTCAAAAGTTCAACTGGTTTCACCTCATCCCAGCCAAGTCTATCCATCCATCATTGGCCAGTTTGCTCTTCTGTCCTGCCTCCAACCTTAGCAAGTGCTCCTAAGCGTGAAAACACTCTCTGGCTTTTGTTCACCTAGCAAGGACTCATTCTTCTGGAATGTAACACCTTTAGATTTCATTTTACTCACAGCTGTTTGATTCTTTAAAGGATTTTAAAATTTTATCAAGTGATTTCTTTTTAAAGCAGGAGTAAAGGTGTTTTGTGTCCTTTACTATCTGCCTGGAGGTCTTAACTCTTTAGTTTAAACGATTGGTTTCTTTTTTGACCCATGGATACAGAAATGTTTAAATTCCCCAACATGGGGATTTTCTAGGTAATTTTGTTACTGATCCTTTTTTGTTTTTGTTTTTGTTACTGATTTCACACGCCTGAATATAAATCAAAACTCAGCAAGGTCATGTAATGGAAATAGGTTTTGCAATCACTTCCGCCTGGGCGCTATGTGTTTGACTGCTTGCAAAGTTGTATTTGTATTTATTTCTTAGCTGTAGGTTCCTGAATCTCTTGGGCTGTTAAATTAGGATGTGCATCTGAAATCTGGGTAATCCCTTATCTGTTTACAGCCCCAAAAAGAGGTGTATCATTTCTTTGTAATTATCCTAAGCCAGTCAGTAGAGCTTTACCAGTCCCCATTTTACAGACATTTATACATTTTAAAGATTTTATTATTATTATTATTTTTTTAGATGGAGTCTCACTCTGTCGCCAGGCGGGAATGCAGTGGCGCAATCTCGGCTCACTGCAATCTCTGACTCCCTGGTTCAAGTGATTCTCCAGCCTCAGCCTCCCGAGTAGCTGGGATTACAGGCATGCGCCACCATGCTGAAATAATTTTTGTATCTTTAGTAGAGACTGGTTTTCACTGTGTTGGCCAGGATGGTCTCAATCTCCTGACCTCATGATCTGCCTGCCTCAGCCTCCCAAAGTCCTGGGATTTGTACAGGCGTGAGCCACCGCTCCTGGCCAAGACATTTTCTAAATCCTAACTTCATATAGGGAGGTTAGTTTCAGCTCCCTTTACTCCCACAGGCCAAAACTTTCATTCCCTATTCCCATAAAATCATTAAAACATCACCCCTTTTCCACTACTTTTAACTATAAAATAAAACAAAAAAGGAATAATATTCATTTGCATGTTTAGTTGTATATTTTCTAGAAAGCCCACATTCTGTTCTAATTCAATCTTGCAACTCTGGCTTTGAGTTCCTTAATTATTTCTGACCATCAGGAAATTCCTTTTCTTGCTTTTAAATTCCATATGCACACCCACACCTATATTAACGTAAAGGTCTGTGAGTGTGTGTACTGGCAGTGTACACACATATATTTTCTATAGGCATTTCTATGTGTTTTGAGTGAGAAGGAGGTTATTCTGCATTATTTGAGTCTGTAACATATATTCTACTTCTGTAAGTTCTCTTATATTTTCTATGTATCTTAAAATTCCTTAATTACTGATAATATTATTACTTGCTTTTGAGCATTGTTATAGTTGTAACCTCAAAAAATAATTCCGTAATATCAATGGGATTTGGAGTAGGAGTAGTTATGGGCACATGAGCTTACTCAATCATCTTGATCCACTACACACAGTTTATCTTTTTTTACTACTTCTTTTTTTCCGGTAAGTTGCTGCTTTTAGAGACTTACAATATCTATATAGAGGTGTAATTTCCAAATATTATAACCTTATTTCAATTTTCAACATTTTGAATATATCTTTCCATCACAGTTCTAATCATCCTCTATTCCAGAATTTTAAAATTTTTGATCTTAGGACCCCCTTCATACTTTTTTTTTTTATTATACTTTAAGTTTTAGGGTACATGTGCACAATGTGCAGGTTTGTTACATATGTATACATGTGCCATGTTGGTATGCTGCACCCATTAACTCGTCATTTAGCATTAGGTATATCTCCTAATGCTATCCCTCCCCCCACCCCCCACCCCACAACAGTCCCCAGAGTGTGATGTTCCCCTTCCTGTGTCCATGTGTTCTCATTGTTCAATTCCCACCTATGAGTGAGAACATGTGGTGTTTGGTTTTTTGTCCTTGTGATAGTTTGCTGAGAATGATGGTTTCCAGTTTCATCCATGTCCCTACAAAGGACATGAATTCTTCATTTTTTATGGCTGCATAGTATTCCATGGTGTATATGTGCCACATTTTCTTAATCCAGTCTATTGTTGTTGGACATTTAGGTTGGTTCCAAGTCTTTGCTATTGTGAATAGTGCCACAATAAACATATGTGTGCATGTGTCTTTATAGCAGCATGATTTATAATCCTTTGGGTATATACCCAGTAATGGGATGGCTGGGTCAAATGGTATTTCTAGTTCTAGATCCCTGAGGAATCGCCACACTGACTTCCACAATGGTTCAACTAGTTTACAGTCCCACCAACAGTGTAAAAGTGTTCCTGTTTCTCCATATCCTCTCCAGCACCTGTTGTTTCCTGACTTTTTAATGATTGCCATTCTAACTGGTGTGAGATGGTATCTCATTGTGGTTTTGATTTGCATTTCTCTGATGGCCAGTGATCATGAGCATTTTTTCATGTGTTTTTTTGGCTGCATAAATGTCTTCTTTTGAGAAGTGTCTGTTCATATCCTTCGCCCACTTTTTGATGGGGTTGTTTGTTTATTTCTTGTAAATTTGTTTGAGTTCATTGTAGATTCTGGATATTAGCCCTTTGTCAGATGAGTAGGTTGCAAAAATTTTCTCCCATTTTGTAGGCTTCCTGTTCACTCTGATGGTAGTTTCTTTTGCTGTGCAGAAGCTCTTTAGTTTAATTAGATCCCATTTGTCAATTTTGTCTTTTGTTGCCATTGCTTTTGGTGTTTTAGACATGAAGTCCTTGCCCATGCCTATGTCCTGAATGGTAATGCCTGGGTTTTCTTCTAGGGTTTTTATGGTTTTAGGTCTAATGTTTAAGTCTTTAATCCATCTTGAATTAATTTTTGTATAAGGTGTAAGGAAGGGATCCAGTTTCAGCTTTCTACATATGGCCAACCAATTTTCCCAGCACCATTTATTAAATAGGGAATCCTTTCCCCATTGCTTGTTTTTGTCAGGTTTGTCAAAGATCAGATGGTTGTAGATATGTGGCACTATTTCTGAGGGCTCTGTTCTGTTCCATTGATCTATATCTCTATTTTGGTACCAGTACCATGCTGTTTTGGTTACTGTAGCCTTGTAGTATATATAGTTTGAAGTCAGGTAGCGTGATGCCTCCAGCTTTGTTCTTTTGGCTTAGGACTGACTTGGAGATGTGGGCTCTTTTTTGGTTCCATATGAACTTTAAAGTAGTTTTTTCCAATTCTGTGAAGAAAGTCATTGGTAGCTTGATGGGGATGGCATTGAATCTATAAATTACCTTGGGCAGTATGGCCGTTTTCACGATATTGATTCTTCCTACCCATGAGCATGGAATGTTCTTCCATTTCTTTGTATACTCTTTTATTTCATTGAGCAGTGGTTTGTAGTTCTCCTTGAAGAGGTCCTTCACATCCCTTGTAAGTTGGATTCCTAGGTATTTTATTCTCTTTGAAGCAATTGTGAATGGGAGTTCACTCATGATTTGGCTCTCTGTCTGTCTGTTGTTGGTGTATAAGAATGCTTGTGATTTTTGTACATTGATTTTGTATCCTGAGACTTTGCTGAAGTTGCTTATCAGCTTAAGGAGATTTTCGGCTGAGACGATGGGGTTTTCTAGATATACAATCATGTCGTCTGCAAACAGGGACAATTTGACTTCCTCTTTTCCTAATTGAATACCCTTTATTTCCTTCTCCTGCCTAATTGCCCTGGCCAGAACTTCCAACACTATGTTGAATAGGAGTGGTGAGAGAGGGCATCCCTGTCTTGTGCCAGTTTTCAAAGGGAATGCTTCCAGTTTTTGCCCATTCAGTATGATATTGGCTGTGGGTTTGTCATAGATAGCTCTTATTATTTTGAGATACGTCCCATCATACCTAATTTATTGAGAGTTATTAGCATGAAGGGTTGTTGAATTTTGTCAAAGGCCTTTTCTGCATCTATTGAGATAATCATGTGGTTTTTGTCTTTGGTTCTGTTTATATGCTGGATTACATTTATTGATTTGCATATGTTGAACCAGCCTTGCATCCCAGGGATGAAGCCCACTTGACCATGGTGGATAAGCTTTTTGATGTGCTGCTGGATTCAGTTTGCCAGTATTTTATTGAGGATTTTTGCATCAATGTTCATCAAGGATATTGGTCTAAAATTCTCTTTTTTGGTTGTGTCTCTGCCCGGCTTTGGTATCAGGATGATGCTGGCCTCATAAAATGAGTTAGGGAGGATTCCCTCTTTTTCTATTGATTGGAATAGTTTCAGAAGGAATGGTACCAGCTCCTCCTTGTACCTCAGGTAGAACTGGGCTGTGAATCCATCTGGTCCTGGACTTTTTTTGGTTGGTAAGCTATTGATTATTGCCACAATTTCAGAGCCTGTTATTGGTCTATTCAGAGATTCAACTTCTTCCTGGTTTAGTCTTGGGAGAGTGTATGTGTCAAGGAATTTATCCATTTCTTCTAGATTTTCTAGTTTATTTGCGTAGAGGTGTTTGTAGTATTCTCTGATGGTAGTTTGTATTTCTGTGGGATCGGTGGTGATATCCCCTTTATCATTTTTTATTGTGTCTATTTGATTCTTCTCTCTTTTTTTCTTTATTAGTCTTGCTAGCGGTCTATCGATTTTGTTGGTCTTTTCAAAAAACCAGCTCCTGGATTCATTAATTTTTTGAAGGGTTTTTTGTGTCTCTATTTCCTTCAGTTCTGCCTGATTTTAGTTATTTCTTGCCTTCTGCTACCTTTTGAATGTGTTTGCTCTTGCTTTTCTAGTTCTTTCAATTGTGACCTTAGGGTGTCGATTTTGGATCTTTCCTGCTTTCTCTTGTGGGCATTTAGTGCTATAAATTTACCTCTACACACTGCTTTGAATGTGTCCCAGAGATTCTGGTATGTTGTGTCTTCGTTCTCATTGGTTTCAAAGAACATCTTTATTTCTGCCTTCATTTCGTTATGTACCCAGTAGTCATTCAGGAGCAGGTTGTTCAGTTTCCATGTAGTTAGCGGTTTTGAGTGAGTTTCTTAGTCCTGAGTTCTAGTTTGATTGCACTGTGGTCTGAGAGACAGTTTGTTATAATTTCTGTTCTTTTACATTTGCTGAGGAGTGCTTTACTTCCAACTATGTGGTCAATTTTGGAATAGGTGTGGTGTGGTGCCGAAAAAAATGTATATTCTGTTGATTTGGGATGGAGAGTTCTGTAGATGTCTATTAGGTCCGCTTGCTGCAGAGCTGAGTTCAATTCCTGGGTATCCTTGTTAACTTTCTGTCTCGTTGATCTGTCTAATGTTGACAATAGGACCCCCTTCATACTTTTAAAAATTATTAAGAATCCTACAAGGCTTTTGTTTTATGTGGTTTAGATCCACCTGTATTTACTATATAACAAATTAAAATTGAGAACATTTAAAGATAATTTTTTTTCAAAACTATGGTAAATTTATTATATGTTAATTAACATATTTTTATGAAAAATAACTATTTTTCAAAAGAAAAATATCAGTAAGAATGGATGCTCAATATTTTAAAAACTATCTTTAATATTTGTATTAATAGAAGACAGCTGGATAATCATCTCTGCTCCTTCAGCCAAGTCGTTGGTGAATATTATCTCGGTAGAAGTAAAAGGGGGGCAAATCCATCCTTATGCAGACAGGTGGTCGGAAAAGGGTGAACCTCATGGACCTCCTGAATGGGTCTTAGAGAAGGAGATACTCTAAGCAAATGTCATTGCAAAATTCATTAGAAAAATTCCTCATCTGGTAAATATGGAAGATAAGAGAGAAACAATACAGTAGTGATATATGAAGGCTATACAAAATTTAAAAAATATTTTACCTGGGTAAAGTTGTTCAGGAAATGTCTGCTTGGAAAAAGAGGAAACATATTTTAGTAAACAGCCTGTAAAACGTTAGGTTGAATATTCTACTTTCAAGATATATGTTTCTAAACCTTTGCATGTTCTCTTTATATTTCATTACGGTATATAAAATTAAAGGCTAAATGTAAAAACAAAAAATCACATGTCTATTTATTTATCAATATCGTTACTGATTCTCATTTGTCATCACAGAAGGCTGAGTGGCTTAAATCTGCATGCTTTCTTAATACTGCAAGTTCACAGAATCAAAACTTCATGATTAATCTTCTTTAAAATGTTGATATTGTCATTCTGCATAAAAAACCCTACAGTCTTTACATGTTATAATTTATGTCAAACAGAAATTTGTCTTTTAGCATGACAAATCCTTCCCTCACCAGCCCTGAAAGGAGTAACAGGCCGGGCCTGGTGGCTCACACCTGTAATCCCAGCACTTTGGGAGCCCGAGGCAGGAGGACTGCTTGAGCCCAGGAGTTTGAGACCAGCCTGGGACACATAGTGAGACCGTGTCTCTATTTTTAATTATAAAATAAAAAAGGACTAATATTCACTTGTATGTTTAGTTGTATGTTTTCTAGAAAGTTTTTTTCACTGTAAAGTTACCTGCATATTTTTAGCTTTTATCATCTCTAAAAGTCAGTGCCTCATGACTATGTCCTTCCATTTGCTGATTACTGCAGTGTCTAGTACATTATCATGCACAAAACAAAATGAAAATGTTTTGGGAATCAGTAAATGAGTATGCAGTGAGTTTCTGAGACCATATAATGAATATTCTATTTCATGTGTTCAATCTTATATGTTAGAAAGCTGCTGAAAATAGCTACTATATATCTTAATAGGTAAACTATGCCCA
Organism: Gorilla gorilla gorilla; assembly: GCF_029281585.2. Lineage (NCBI taxonomy): Eukaryota > Metazoa > Chordata > Mammalia > Primates > Hominidae > Gorilla > Gorilla gorilla. The sequence continues at coordinate 10,975,177 of NC_073224.2, forward strand.
GAGTTCAACACAGTCCAAGGTTGATTAAAAAGACCCCGGCTCCAGGGCTGATACCTTCTGCCTTGTGTTAGGCTTACTTGTCAGAGGCACGGGAAAGAAGAACTGAGTCACCGAGTGAGTTACCAGCATATCTGGAAGGAAAATTTGAAGGCAAAAGGAAATACTTGTAGATAATAAAAGAAAGGCTTTGGTATTAATACAGTAACCTTGTAGAGAAGGAATCAGTATCAGCTGACATTAAAGTGACAGTCTTGATTTCCATGGAAAGACAATATTAGCAGCATTCTGCTGGGTCTTTATCAGTTTTCTTGGCTTTCTTGAGTTAGTGCACAGGCTGAAGTGTAGAGTTGAGAATAAGACTGAAGAGAAAACCCTGGATTGAATTGACATTAAAGGTAAGGACAGATGACAGAAAGCCAAAGGAAAAGACTGGGAAAAAACCATTATGGAAATAGAACATAGTGGTATTAGGGAATGAAGGAATGAAAGAGTTTCAAAAAGAAAGTGACTCTCAGAATTAAATGTGGTATAGAAATTAAGTATTACAGTAAGAGGATCAAAAAAATCCCATCGAATTTGGCAATTACCTTCAGTGACTTTGCCACAGCAGTTTCAGAAGATAGAGAGATAGTAGTGGGATACAGTGATGAAACAGAAAAATGTCACAGTGAACTTGGGAAGACTAGTTTCAGCACAACTCCATGGATCCTTTTCCCTTTTTATTAACTCTTGAGAGACAGAGAAAGATGAAAGCAAGAGAGTTTGGATGCTAACATGATAATTGTTCATGAATTCTTTCTAGTGTCAGAACTCTGGTTTGGGGGCAGAGTCAATAGGTGTCGAGAGCCGGGGGAAAGAGGCAGTGCTTAGAAGGGTCCTGTACTCTACAGTATTTATCTTGAAATTCTTAACAAATTTATCTTTGAAATTATGTTTTGTAAGCGAAGTGTGATGAGACAATGAAGCATGCACTGGGGACGAGGGGTTTTGGCTCCCGTACAGTCCCGCCTCCTGCTGCCTCTCTGCCTCCCTGGGATGGATTATTTACCCCTGATTCCCCTCCATGCTCTGGCACCTTGGGTCCTGACCAGCCTTCCCCTCCTTAATCCCTGTCCCACAAGCTGCTTCTGTCTTTGACCTGGGTGAGGGCCTAGGCTCAGGTGTTGGGGGATTGTCGGGGTAGGGCAACCGCACGCTGCAGTGTCCTGGAGTAAGGCACGTTAGCGGCTGTCCCATGCTGGCTGGCAGCACCATGGCATGATGATGGTGATGATGGCGTGGCTTACTCATCTTGGCAGGAATAAACCTCTTGCCTCCCCCTAATCCAGGTATCTAGCATGGCCCAGTGTAGAGGCTGCAATACCCTCGGGGGTTGAGGTGGGAGGCCCATGAAGGGAAGCTACATGGCTTGACTACCTCAGACCCCTCCACTGGCTGGGCATGATGTGTAGTTCTATTGAGAAGGGAAATATGGCAGCTGGTGGGCTGTGCACATGCTGAACCACCCACCAGGTGACTATGAGTGTCTACACCTGGCCCACGAGTATTCCTTGTCTAAGGGAGCATGACGTTAAATTGCAAATAAAAAACACCATGACAGGTAATGAGAGTGACTATAGGAGAAAAAAGCTTTATATTTGATATCTTTAACAGTATTTTCCCCCTGCTTTTTGAGCAAGAAACCCCCACACTTTCATTTTACACCAGGCCCCACAAATTTATGTAGCCAATTTTGGATGTAATGATGCAGAAATGGCAGAAGAGTATAGTAATTACCTCTGGGTAAAAGGATTTTAGGGATTACAAAATTTAGATACAGGCCTGGTGTGGTGGCTCCCAGTGCTTTCAGAGGCCAAGGCAGGAGGATTGCTTGAGGCCAACAGCTTGAGACTAGCTTGGGCAACAAAGTGAAACCCTGTCTGTACAAGAAAAAAAAAAAAGACGGAGCACAGTGGTGTGTGCCTGTAGTCCCAGGTATTCAGGAGGTAGAGGTGGGAGGAGTGCCTGACACCAAGAGTCTGAGGTTACGTGAGCTATGATTGCACTACTGCACTCCAGCCTGGGTGACAGGACAAGATCCTATCTCAAAAAAAAAAAAAAAAAAAAAAAAAATTTAGACACGGATAATGAGATAATTAGTGAACTGAATGAAACACTTAAAAAATAACCAAGGATGAATCACAATGAGACGGAAAGATGGAAAAAGTTGACAAGATTTTAAGAGTCAGGAAGGACAGAATTAAAAGGTGATATACATTTCTCTTAAGAAAATCTAGAAAGAAAAAAAAGAATAAGGGAGAACAAATATTTAAAAAGATAGGCCAGGCACAGCCACTCATGCCTGTAATCCCAGCACTTTGTGAGGCTGAGGTGGGTGGATCACCCAGGTCAGGAGTTCGAGACTAGCTTGGCCAACACGATGAAACCCCATCTCTACTAAAAATACAAAAATTAGCCAGGTGTGGTGGCGGGCGCCTGTAATTCCGGCTACTAGGCAGGCTGAGGCAGGAGAATCACTTGAACCCATGAGGCAGAAGTTGCAGTGAGCTGAGATCATGCCACCTTTCTCCAGCCTGGGCAACAGAGTGAGACTCTGTCTCAAAAAAAAAAGAAAAAAAAAAGAAAAAGAAAAAAGACAATGTGAATTTTCCAGAATTGATGAAAGACACCAATATTCAGATTCAGGAACTGCAATACATCTCAAAAGAAATATACAATAGTAAAACACCAAAGATAAGGCAAGATCTTAAAACAACCACAGAGAAAATATAGATTACCTAAAATGGAAAAACCATTTGAAAGACAGCCTACTTACCAACTGAAGTCGAAGCTAGACACAAGAAAAAATAATTTTAAAGCACTGAGAGAAAACAGCAAGGAACCTATAATCATATTCCCAGAGAAATGACTTTTCCAGAGTGAGGATAAAATAAAGATATTTTCAGAGGCACGAATACTGAGAAATTTAATCACTAAGAAATCTTCCCTAAAGGAACCCTTAAAGGATATACTTCAGGAAGAGAACGTAATATAAGAAAACATGTCTGAGAGTATAAGCATTGTTGAGCAAAGAAATGATAGGTCTGTGGATAAATCCAAATAAATATTGACTGAAAAATGTCCAATATGAAGGATAAACAAACAACTAGAAAGCACCAAAATGATGGTAAGGAGTAAGGCATAAACCGGGAAGGGAATATTTGGAGGTAAAATTCCTACTAATTCTAAAGTTTGCAACACCAATTACAATTGCACCAAAAACATAAAATACTTTAAAATAAATTTAACAGAAGATGCATAAGACCGCTCATCTGAAGCCTACATGGTTGTATCACTTTGCATTCCCACCAGTAATGAAAGACAGTTGTTACTGGTTCATGTCCTCACCGGAAGTGGGTGTTATCAGTGTTTCTCTTCTTCAATATTGTGTTGGCTATTCGGAGTCTTTTGCTTCTCCATATACAGTCTAGGATGTGTTTATTGATATTTATAAAATAACTTGCTGGGATTTTGATTTGGATTGCATTGAATGTATAAATCAAGTTGGGAAGAGTTGGAGTGGGGTGGGTACTTCTACTATCACTTGTTAAGATTTAAGAAATACAGTTATAGTGATAAGGATAATGTAGTTTTGTTCAAGTATGGACAAATAGATCAGCTGAACAGAACAGCCAGCCCAGAGAAACACCCATGCATATATGGAAAATTGATATATGAAAGAGAAGATATTCTGGATAAATAGATTATGTATTAAATGAGTATGAGAAAATTAATTATTCATGTAGAAAAAATAAAGTGAATTCCTATTCTAAGCTTGTACAAAAACTGATTCCAGGTGGATTAAAGACCTAATTTTAGAAGAAAAAACATATAAAACTTTTAGAAAACAATATAGGAGAAATCCTTATGATCTTGTAAGTAGGAAAAGATTTCTTAAATAGATTTTAAAAGGCATAAACCCACAAAGGAAAGGATTAATAAATTTATCCACAATACTAAAGACCTCTCTGATCAATAGGAGGCATGGAAAGTAAAAATCTGCATAAACTGGGACAGAATACTTTCAATACATATATATAAGTGATAATGGAGTAGTAATTAAGACATATAATGAAATACTGTAAATTATTATGAAAATAAAAATAACTCAAAAGTGGATCAAAATACTTATTGAATAGGAAAGAGAAGAAAAATTCCTGCTGAACAGATAAAAAACACTCAATGCATCAGTAATCAGTAAAATGTAAAGAAAAATACAATGACATAATTTCGTACCTATTAGACTGGAAAAATTAAAAAGTCACACAATTTTAAGTGTTGGTGAGGATACAGCAAAATGGAAACTTTCATGTACTACTAGTGTGGATATAAAATTGGACAATCTTTCAAAAGTTACTTAGGCATCACCCAGTAAAGTTGAACAAATGCACATCCTACTTTTAGGCAATTGTACTTTTAGGTCTCTACCTTAGAGAAACTTTCATTTATATGCATTAAATCAGTACTACTTCTCCAACTATAATGCACATGTAAATTACTATAGAATCTTCTTAAAGTGCATATTATTATCCCATAGGTCTGGAATAAGGCCTGATGTTCTTCACTTCTAATAAATTTCCAGGTGATGTCAGTGCTGCTGATCCTCAGATTACATTTTAAGTAGCAAGATACTATGAGGTATGTTCAGGATCATTCACAGCATCATTTGTAGTTGCAAATAAATGCATCAGCAGAATGAACAGAGTCATACAATGAAATACCATAGAGCAGTCACAATGAAGGAACTAAAGATTCTTATTTAAATATGGGTAAGTCTCAAAAACATAATTTTTAGAGAAACAAGCAACTCATGGAAGAATACTTATCATATGATTCAATTTAAATAATGCTCAAGAACTGACAAAACTAAACAATTTATTACAATCAAATATAGTTGCTAAACTAAAAGAAAAAAGCAAGGAATCATTCATTACATAATATTTAGGATAAAATAACAAAAAGACAAAAAACAATATCCAGGATAGTGTCTAACTCTTGCAGGGTGAATAGAATGTGATTGGTAGGGCATAAAGAGGTGTGATGTTCTATTTCTTGATTTGGGTAATGCATATGTGGGTACTGATTTCATTACTATCCTTTTTATTCTTTATGTAATCTTTCTAGCCATTAATTATTATTATTTTGTTTTTATTTTTATTTTTTCTAGAGATGGGGTCTCACTCTGTCATGGAGGCTGGAGTGCAGTGGCGCAATCACAGCTCACAGTAGCTTTAAACTCCTGGGCTCAAGCGAACCTCCTACCTCAGCCTCATAAGTAGTTGGAACTAAAGATGCAAGTCATCATGCCTGACAACTTTTTAACGTTTTTTGTAGAGACAAGTCTTGCTATGTTTCCCAGGATGGTCTTGAACTCCTGGGCTCAAGTGATCCTCCCACCTCAGCCTCCTAAGTCGTTGGGACTACAGATGCAAGTCACTATGCCTGGCAAATTTTTTATATTTTTTGTAGAGACAAGTCTTGCTATGTTTCCCAGGCTGGTCTTGAACCCCTGGGCTCAAGCAATCCTCTCACTTTGGCCTCCCAAAACATTGAGATTACAAGCATGAGCCACAATGCTAGGCCTCATTATTATTCTTTAATTGATATTTTTACAGGTGACAGACTGAAAATTCTTACAACATATATTACAGAAAAACTCTTAGCCCCTACGGAGTTCTCTCTTTTGGACTAACCTGCCCCCTGGATAGATGCTTTTCCTTCTGTTCTTACATGGAGAAAACATGTCTAGATCAGGGTAGCCTGGAGGCCCACTTCTTTCAGCCCTAGCTCTTAGGTCTTAATGTGTGTAAATGAAATTGGTAATCCATTCAGTGCTTCTTGGCAGATGTCCTAGTTTGGGCTGCTATAACAAAAATACCATAGACTGGGTGGCTTTAACAACAAACCTTTATTTCTCATAGTTCCGGAGGCTGCAAAGTCCAAAGATCAAGGTGCTATCTTCTCACTGGGTCCTCGCATGGTGGAAGGGAAAAAGGAACTCTTTGGGCTCTCTTTTGTAACAGCACTAATCCCATTCATAAGGACTGTACCCTCATGACCTAACCACTTCCCAAAGGCGTGACCTTCAGATACCATCACATTGGGGATTAGGTTTCAGCATAAAAATTTGGGGGTAAATGGGGTGGGACACAAACATACAGTCTTATTGCAACAGATTATCTTCTCTGATGGTTCCCAAGAGCTCTACTTGGGAGAATAGAAAGTAGCCCATTTGGCCAAAGGGGCAGGTCCTTTTTTACAATTCAACTCTACCAGGAATATTTTATTTTTATTTGTTTATTTATTTATTTTGAGATGGAGTTTTGCTCTTGTTGCCAAGGCTGAAATGTAGTGGTGCAATCTCAGCTCACTGCAACCTCCGCCTCCCAGGTTCAAGTGATTCTCCTCCCTCAGCCTCCCGAGTAGCTGGGATTACAGGCACCTGCCACCACATCTGGCTAATTCTTTTTGTATTTTTAATAGAGATGGGATTTCACCATGTTGGCGAGGCTGGTCTTGAACTCCTGACTTCAGGTCCACCCGCCCTGGCCTCCCCAAATGCTGGGATTACAGGTGTGAGCCACTGTGCCCAGCCTATTATTTTATTTTATGAGACAGAGTCTCATTCTGTCACCATGCTGGAGTACAGTGGTGTAATTATAGCTCACCATAACCTTCAGTAACTTCAAATTTCTGGGGTCAAGTGATTCTCCTAACTCAGCCTCCTGCATAGCTGGGACTACAGGCATGAGCCACTGCGCCAGGCCTCTACCAGGACTTGTTATCCCCAAATTTGCCCTTGTCCATTTCTCAACTGGTTCAGAACCTATAGAGGAAAAGCTGGGGACTGGGATTTCTGAAAGTGCCAACAAGGACAGAAGCCTGCCGGTTTCATGAGTAGCAGAGACTCAATCCTCCCTGCTTCTCAATAAGACTCCGGGAAAGTGGCAGTGAGTGAGAGAGGACTGGGTTAATGTGTACTCCTGGTGGGGCTTGCCAAAACCTCGGTATTATTAGGACTTACAATCTAGCTCAGGATGTCCAATCCAAAAATTCCACATAAACTGCAGAACCATCCGACTTTAAGGGACTACGTGGACCAGGACAATAAAACTATCAGCAACAACCATGCTTTACTGAAGACATGAGTATTCTGATTGGTTCTGCCTGGATCGTGTATGTGCCAATCCTCAACTAATAACTGTAACCAAGGAAATGTGGGTTTGTAGTCAGACCATATACGTCACACGAAATTAACAATATTATCACAGAATACGGAGGAATAGTTTCCCCAAGGGAATCAACGTGAAGTGGATACAAAGAAATAAGTATTTTCCAGGCATCTTGAGCTCAGGATCCACATACTACAGTTCCTTATGTCCTACACGGTGCTTGGGATGTTGCCGAGACTATAATGCTAAAGCATATTCCGAATCACTGATACTTTTTTAACTTATTGAATGATTTTATGCCGTTAATTATGCAGCTATGTACCACTTTTTCCCTTCTTATATTCAGCTACCTACATTTTGTCATGAGTTTGAAAAGCTATCCAATACAAAGAAGGTATTTTTGAAATGCATATAATAGAAGAGCCCTCTGGATTGAAAAACCAGGGTCAAATCTCAATGCTATCTTTCAGTAGCTTTGTACTTTTTCCAAATTGTTTAACCCATCCATGCTTATGTTTCCACATCTATAAAGACTTACATTTGTGTGGTTATTATAAAAATTAAGAAAGAATTTATATTAAAGCACAAACATGTAGACACAGCATGTGCTCAAATAGTGGTTGCTCTTATTTTTACTGTTTGTTCTTCAGTATTTCTTCGGCAGTATATTTGAGAATAGCTTGGTTGGTGAATGAAAGTTGTATGGAAACCATAATATAGATAATCTATTTGTGGCTAATTAAAAGTTGAAGCTAAATACTCTTTAAAAGCATAATTACCTATTCAGTACTGCATTACTTACCTAACTCTATAGTACCACAGAAAGCAAGTATGAGAACTTTCCACAAATAAATAGCGTTCTTCTTCATCCTAAAAGAAAATGCAAAAGAAATTGTGATATATTAACATTAAATCAAATGCAAATATGGATATAGGCATAAAAGTCACAGAGGAAGTAAGTTACTTATCTAACATCAGAGGAAGAAGAATAAAGTTCAGAATAGAATTTAAATATATATTTAAATATTTATATATTGCCATCTTTATCATTTTTATTACATTTGTCTTCCTCACTGAAATGCAATTCAAATAATTTTCTCATTCACTGGGGTAATTTTGCTCCCCAGGGACTTTTGGCAATGCCTAGAGATGCTTTCGGTTGTTACAACTGAGTGCTTTTCAAAAGTCAGATGTGGCCTGGCGCAGTGGCTCACACCTGTAATCCCAGCACTTTGGGAGGCCGAGGTGGGTGGATCACCTGAGGTGAGAAGTTCGAGACCAGCCTGACCAACATGGTGAAACCCCATCTCTGCTCAAAATACAACATTAACTGGGTGTGGTGGCACATGCCTGTAATCCCAGCTACTTGGGAGGCTGAGGCAGAAGAATCGCTTGAACCCAGAAGGCGGAGGATGCGGTGAGCCTAGATTGCACCATTGCACTCCAGCCTGGGCAATAAGAGTGAAACTCCATCTCAAGGGAAAAAAAACAAAAAACAAAAGGAAAAGGAGTCCCTTACTTCCTCATAAATCGTTTTTTTGTTTGTTTGGTTTTTTTTTTTTGAGACGAAGTTTGGCTCTTGTCCCCCAGGCTGGAGTACAATGGTGCGATCTTGGCTCACTGCAACCTCCACCTCCCGGGTTTGAGCGATTCTCCTGCCTCAGCCTCCTGAGTAGCTGGGATTACAGGTGCCTGCCACCACGCCCGGCTAATTTTTGTATTTTTAGCAGAGACAGGGTTTCACTATGTTGGCCAGGTTGGTCTTGAACTTCTGACCTCAGGTGATCTGCCCACCTCCCAAAGTGCTGGGATTACAGGCGTGAGCCACGCCCGGCATGAATTGTGTTCTTGAAACTGGCAAATACTCATAGACTCAAAGAGACAAATTCAAATATGTTTCACATCATAAGGATTGAAAAATGAATAAATATTCATCTGGCCTCTCCCACATCGCTCTGTCTACTTGTGCCTTGACAATAAAGCTTTTTAATTAAAGAGAAGTCACAAGCCTCAAAGTAAAGGCAGGATTGGTGACATGGTATCTGTAGAACTGCAGCTTCAGGCACACTTGTGTGGGATCATCAGCTGTGCGGTATGTAGCCAGTATTTTGTTACTAATTACTAAAATGCCAGTGTCTTAAAATGCTTTACTTTGCCTTCGGGTGTTTTTGGTAAACTAGAGAGGTTCAACCTCATTCTAATTCATTTGCATTCTCATGTTTTCTTCAGTTGAAGAAAATGCAGTGGAGTAAAATAAATCTGCTAGAAATTACTCTTAATCTTAGCATTGTCACAGGGGTGTATGACAGGAGACCCACTAATCTGAGAGTCCTATTATCATTAAGGTGGTGGCTATGAACTTTAACATACTTAGTAATAAAAAGACTAAGATAAAAATTGTATGTAATTTTATAATTTAGAATTTAACATGAGATATATCTAAAAATTGACATACAATAACTTTAAAATAGGGCTTGTTTATAGTTAACAATTAACACTATTTAAAACAGGTTAAATTAGATTGAAAAGCTCAAAAGAAAGGCAAAATAAAATGTAACAGGATAACAGGATGATTATTCAAGATTTAATAACATATCATTAAAATCAACTTACTGGGCCAGTAACAATTGGTTTTATAGCATGAACACCAGGTGAGGAACAACGCAATTCTGTGGTGGGTGAGCTAGTGTTTAAAAAGATGAGAAAGAATAATTATAGGTGCATATGATATTAATAAAATTCCCTTACAATTTTTTAAGCCTAAAAATTTCAATTGTATGCTGATAAGAGATATTTTTAAATATTTGAAATATTTTACTTCTATACTATATTCGACCTGATTTTGTCTTGCTTTTCACATCTACTTAATGAAAGAAAATTTATATTAAATCACAGCCTTGAATCTGAATGTTCACATTATATGAATGAATTAAAAAATATACACATATATTGATATTCATGGCATAAATCTTACCTTTTATTTAGCACAAAACAAGTTTCTGGCACACTCCACTCAGTAAATAATGTTCCTTCATACTCTAACTTTATCTAAAAAAGAAAACAAGAGTTCGAACAAAAAATATGATTCAAAATTTTCACCTCAGGGTTCAGTTGTAGGATTCAATTTTCTGGGTCCTAATTATTTAAAGAAAGAATAACTAAAATTCAATTCCCTTTAAATTGTACAAAGTAATGTGACAAAGAAAAGGTAACTTAACCCATCTGGGACACTTAAGCAGTCATTCCAAAAAACTGTAAACTTTTAATTTTATTTACTTCAGCAATAATCCATTGGCCGGGTGCAGTGGCTCATGCCTGTAATCCTAGCACTTTGGGAGGCCGACGCAGGTGGATCACCTGAGGTCAGGAGTTTGAGACCAGCCTGGCCAACATGGTGAAACCCTGTCTCTACTAAAAATACAAAAATTAGCTGGGCGTGGTGGCACACGCCTGTAATCCCTGCTACGCAGGAGAATCGCTTGAACCTGGGAGGCAGAGGTTGCAGTGAGCCGACATCACGTCATTGTACTCCAGCCTGGGAGACGAGCAAAACTCCATTTCAAAAAAAAGAAAAGAAAAGAAATAATCTATTAAGTATCTAAGAAGGGACTGACACTCTGGTAGGTTCTGGGGATTAAAAAAAAAAAGACGAATGAGAAATGATCCTTTGCTTAAAAACAAGTCACTTTTAATTCTGAGATCCTATTATTTACACATTACTGACTATTAACATAACTTTCATCTTTTTCTTATTTCTAAAGCTACTTTTTTCTCTGCCTCTCTATTCTTTCATTTAGAAATTCTTTCCCCTCCTGAAGTATACCAATTCACTTTCTAACATTGTCAGTCTTAGTTTCAACACTGATCCTCTTCTTCAGCCAGAGTTGGAACTCAATTTTACCTTCTAATATTTGTGACACAAAATTATATACACATACATAATATATGAAGATTGCTTTGGTGTTTTAACTCGGAAAATGGAGATTATAACGGGTGGTAAACCGTTTCATAGATTTGATATTATAGGATAGTGTATAAGAAGAAAAAAGAGAAAAATTCATGAGAAGATACAACATAACTTTAAAATATAATAAGCAAAATTTGATAGAACTGCTAGAAGAAATTTCAAAAGCCATAAATATAGTGGCAGATTTTATAATACATTTTTCTCAAACTAAATAAACTTGGGGAGGGGAGGGAAAGGCAGTCAAAGACTTAAAAAATATAATTAGTAAGTTTATGATATATATGTTAAAACTATATACATTCCTAAAGTTTTTTCTTTTTACTTTTCTTTAATAGAGACAGGATCTCACTATGTTGACCAGGCTTGTCTCAAACTCGTGGCCTCAAGCAGTCCTCCTACCTCAGCCTCCCAAAGTGCTGGGATTACAGGCATAAGCCACTGTACCCGGCCCCTAAAATTAAGCAATATAAAATATATACATCTTTTGCAAGCTCACATAGAACAATTACCAAAACTGACCACATTTACAAGGAAAGTTGTAACCAATCTTGAAGAATTACTATCAGATATACAATGCCCTTTGATATTAGTGAAATAAAATTAGAATTTCTCATAAAGTTAGCCAGAAAAAAATCCTAAGATATTTGGAGTCTTTAAAAAAACAAACAAAAAACTATACTTCTAAATGATTCATAAGCAAAAGTCATAAAGTATAAAATGTTTATGAATAAACAGTAAAAGCATTTAATATTATAAAAATTTGTGGTATGGCCGGGCGTGGTGGCTCACGCCTGTAATTCCAGCACTTTGGGAGGCTGAGGCAGGCAGATCACGAGGTCAGGAGATCGAGACCATCCTGGCCAACATGGTGAAGCCCCATCTCTACTAAAAATACAAAAATAAGCTGGGCGTGGTGGTGCACACCTGTAATCCCAGCTACTCGGGAGGCTGAGGCAGGAGAATCGCTTCAGCCAGGGAGTCGGAGATTGCAGTGAGCTGAGATCGCGCCACTGTACTCCAGCCTGGCGATGGAGTGAGACTCCATCTCAAAAAAAAAAAAAATTGTGGCCAGGTGTGGTGGCTCACGCCTGTAATCCCAACACTTTGGGAGGCCAAGGCAGGTAGCTCACTTGAGGCCAGGAGTTTGAGACCAGTCTGGCCAACATAGTGAAACCCTGTCTCTATTAAAAATACAGAAATTGCCCAGGCATGGTGGCACATACCTGTAATCTCAGCTACTCAGGAGGCTGAGGCAGGAGAATCGCTTGAACCCAGGAGGAGGAGGTTGCAGTGAGCCGAGATCATACCACTGCACTCCAGCCTGGGCAACAGAGTGAGACAGAAAAAAAAAAAAAGTCTCTAGATAAGATAATTTGAAAGTGAATAAACTCTGTTTTCAGTGTAAGATGATAATAAAAGGACAACAGAGAAAATCTCCCCAAATAAAAGGAAGGATATAAGAAAGAGAAAAAATAGAAATTTATAAAACAAATGAAAGGGCATTGGGAAGGGGCTTTGGGGATGTAGTTTGAAAAATTTATTTAAATTTCCTAATAAACACAGAAAGAACAATTAGGATAGTCCCCAAAAACACTGGACAACAATCAATAATAAAACTCACTTAAGCCCAGGAGTTCAAGACCAGCCTGGGCAACATAGGGAGACCCCTCTCTATAAAAAATTTAAAAATTAGCTGGGTGTGGTGGCACACACCTGCAGTCCCAGCTACTTGGGAGGCTGAGGTGAGAGGATCGCTTGAGTCCAGGAGTTAAAGGCTGCAGTGAACTGTGACTGCATCACTTCACTCTAGCCTGGATGACAGAGCAAGACCAAGACCCTGTCTCCAAAAAAAAAAAAAAAAAGAAGAAGAAGAAGAAAAAGAAGGGATTAAAAAATGATTAAGTGATTTAAGACTAAGCAACAAATATGAAAGACAGGCGCAGAAAATCCAATATACATATATCCAGAGATCCTGAAGAGGAAAACCAAAATGTTTGGAACAGAGCAATAACTGTAAATATAATCAAAGAACAATATAATCAAATACTTGATAATAAAACAATATAATCAAATATTTGATCAAATATAATCAAAGAACAATTATAGAATATAGTAATATTCTATAATTAAACAATAATACATGAAATTGAAAAATTGGAAGGAACATAGAAGAAGATCATTGAAAATAGAATAAAATCACTGACTAAAAAATATGGGAGAGAATGAAAAAGGAAAGTAGAATAAGATCATTGCCTTGTTGTTAAGCAGTAAGCTGAGTGCGGTGGCTCACGCCTATAATCCCAGCACTTTGGAAGCTGAGGTGGGCAGATCATGAGATCACAAGTTCGAGACCACCCTGGCCAACATGGTAAAAACCCCGTCTCTACTAAAAATACAAAAAAATTAGCCAGGCTTGGTGGTGGGCGCCTGTAATCCCAGCTACTCAGGAGGCTCAGGCAAGAGAATTGCTTGAACCTGGGAGTCGGAGGTTGCAGTGAGCCGAGATCACGCCATTGCACTCCAGTCTGGGTGACAGGGCAGGACTCCATCTCAAAAACAAAAAAAAGCAAAAAAAAGAAAGAAACCAGGCAGTAAAAGAGTAAATAAAAGAGCAGGGCACCAAAGATGTTCGAAAGGTATAAGCAAAAAGGTAACCACTAAAACAAAAATACAAACGTTTCTAAATATAGAAAGATAATTTTTTTAAAGAAAAGGATCCAGCAGAGAAAGAAACAGTAAATATAACACACCTAAGATAAACTAATATGAGAATTGAGACCAAAGATATGTTATATAATTAAATGTGAATGGGCTTAACTCACACAGCAAGACCCAATACATGCTGTTCGAAAGAAATACCAGAAGAAAAAAGTGACCCAGAAAGACTAAAGTAATGAGAGAAGACCTTGGTGACTTTGGGTTTGCCAACAACTTCTTAGATACATCACAAAAAGCACAAATCAAAAAAAAAGGTTGAAAATTGGACTTCATTAAAATTAAAAACTTCTGCTCTGTAAAAGACACTGTTAAGAGAATGAAAAGACAAGCAACAGACTGGGAGAAAATATTTGCAAAGTTACTCATATCTGATAAAAGATTGGTATCCAGAATACACAAAAAAACTCTTAAAACTCAACAACAAGGAAACGAAAACCCATCTTTAAAAATGGGCAAAAGATCTGAACAGGCACCTCATCAAAGATAATATAGAGGTGACAAAGATATGAAAAGACTCTCCACATTGTATGTCATTAGGGAACTGCAAATTAAAGCAACGAGATACCACAACACACCTATTGGAATCGCAAAAATCCAAAACACTAACAACGCCAAATGCTTGTGAAGATGTGGAGCAACAGCACTGTCATTCATTGCTGGTGACAATGTAGAACGGTACAGCCATCTTGGAGGACAGTTTGGCAATTTCTTACAAAACTAAACATACTCCTACCATATATCTAGCAATTGCACTTTTGGTATTTACCCAAATGAGGTCCAAACGAAAACCTGTCCATGAATGTTTGCAGCAGCTTTACCTGTAATTGCCCAAACTGGAAGCAACTGGGATATCTTTCACTAGGTGAATGGAGAAATGGTACATCCAGACAATAAAGTATTACTCAGTGCTAAAATCAAACGAGCTATCAAGCCATGAAAAGGCATGGAGGAAACTTAAATGTGTATTGTTAAGTGAAAGAAGCCAATCTGAAAAGGCTACATACCTTTTGATTCCCACTAAATGACATTCTGGAAAAGGCAAAACTATGGAGACAGTTAAAAGATCAGTGTTGTAAGGGGCTGGGGAGAGGGAGGATTGAAAAGGCAGAGCAGAGAGAATTTTTAGGGCAGTGAAACTATTCGGTGTGATACTATAATGGTAGAAACATGTCATTAAACATTTGTCCATGCTCACAGAATGTACAATACAAAGAGTGAACACTAATGTAAATTACAGATTCTAGTTAATAATGATGTATCAATATTGGCTCATCAATTGTAAGAAATGTAGCACACTAATGCAAGATGTTAGTAATAGGGCAAACTGGGGAGGTTTTATGGGATCTCTCTATACTGTTTGCCCATTTTTCTATGAACCTAAAACTGCTCTAAAAATAAAGTCTGTTAACTCTTAAAAAATTTTTGTAAAAGCCATGGGCAAAGGTATACCAGGAAAATGGTCCTGTCAAAAAAAAAATCAATATAAAAGCAGGAATTGTGACTCTGATATTAGATAAGGTAGAATTCAAGCCAAAATGTATTCAAGATGCAGAACAATGAGAACTCTCCTCTGCTGCTCGTGGGAACGCAAATGGTACACCTACTTCAAACAACAGTCGTGGGCCAGGTGCAGTGGCTCATGCCTGTAATCCCAGCACTTTCAGAGGCCGAGATGGGAGGACTGCTTGAGCTCAGGAGTTTGAGACCAGCCAGGGCAACATAGTAAGACCTTGTCTCTACTAAAAATAAAATAGAATTAGCTGGGTGTGGCGGTGCATGCCTGCAGTCCCAGCTACTCAGGAGGCTGAGGCGGAAGGATCACTTGAGTCCAGGAGTTTGAGGTTGCAGTGAGCCATGATCGTGCCACACACACCACCCTAGGCAACAGAGTAAGAGTCTGTCTCAGAAAAGAAAAGAAAAAGAAGAAAACTGTTGTGTAGTTTCTTATTTGCTGTAAACATATCATTGCCTTATAACACAGTAATCCCATTCCTAGGTATTTAACCAAAATAAAAATATATGTCCTCACATATGTACATGAATGTCCACAGCAGTTTCATCTGAAATAGCTCTAAGTTGGAAATAACCCAAATGGCCATCAACAAGAGAATGGACAAATGGTGGCATAAGAATGCAAATGAATACTCAGCAATAAAAAGGAATGAAGTTCTCATATATGCAACATTATGGATGAATCTGAAAGCACTAAGCCAAGTGAAAGAAAACTGACCCCAAAAGACTATATACAGTATGGTTTCATTTCTATGACTATCTAGAAAATGCAAAACTATAGGATCAGGAAATAGATTCGTGGCTGCCAATGGCTGAGATGGGGAAGGTAAAGCATGACTGCAAAGGGCATGATGAAACTTTTTGGGGTGAGGTAAATGTTGTATATCTTCATTATTACGGTGATAACGCAACTGTATGCATTGCCAAAGGTCATCAAACTATATGCTTAAAAGGAGTAAATTTCATTGTATGTAATTACCTCAATTAATTTGCCTTTTACAAAAGGAACTAAAGAAATATATAATCATAATGTATAAACCTTATCTGGATGTTGATTTACATAAACAAACAGAAAATGACATTTATATGACAACTGGTCATTTGAATACTGACTAGATATTTGATGACATTAAGGAATGATTATTAATTTTTAGGTGCGCTAATTAGTATTACGGTTATGGTTTTTTAAACAACTTTGAGATATAATTCACATCATACAATTCATTCAATTAAAGTGTACAATTCAATGGTTTTTAGTATCTTCATATAGTTCTGCAACTATTATTGTAATCGATTTTAGAACATATTCAACACTCCACAAAAAAACTGCCACACTCCTCGGAGGTTACCATCCCACCCCCATCTCCCAGCCCTAGGCAGGCACTAACTTACTTTCTCTCTCTATACATTTGCCTGTTCTGGACATTTCATGTGAATGAAATCATACAACATGTGGTCCTTTGTGAAAGGTTTCTTGCACTTAGCATAATGTTTTCAAGGCTTTTCTATATTGTAGCACATAAAAGTACTTCATTCATTTTTATTGACAAGTAATGTTCCATTATATAAACATACTACATTTTATTTATCCTTTCATTAGTTGATGAACATTTGCATTGTTTGCACTTGGGGGCTATTATGAATAATGCTTCTGTGAACATTCATGTACTAGCTTTTGTGTGGACATTACATTTTCATTTCTCTTGGACGTAAAACTGGAAGTGCAATCTTCAGAACATATTGGTAACACCATGTTTAACTGTTTGAAGAGCTACCAGGCTGTCTTCTAAAGTGCCTGCACCGTTTGACATTTGACAGCAATATAAGAGTTCCCATTTCTCTACATCCCCACGAACACTTGTTATTATCTGTCTTTTTGATTAGAGACATCTGAGCGGGTGCGAAGTAGTATCTTATTATGGTTTTGATTTCCATTTCCCTGATGGGGATGTGCTTATTGGCCATTTGGATATCTTCTTTGGAGAAATGACAATTCAGATCCTTTGCCCATTTAAAAAACTGGGTTGTATTTTTATTACCAAATTATATCAATAGTAGTTCTTTATATATCTAAAAACAAGTCCATAATAAGATACATGAATCACAAAATTTCTCTCCCATCCTGTGAATTGTCTTCACTTTCTTGATGATGTCCTTAGAAGCACAAAAGACTTTAATTTTGATGATGTCCAATTTATCTACTTTTTCTTTTGTTGCTTGTGCTTGTGAGCAACCATCACCTAATCCAAGGTCATGGATTTTCTCTTATGTTTTCTTCTATAAGTTTTACAGTTTTAGCTCTTACATTTAGGTCTTTGATCCATTCAGAGTTATAATTTTGGGTGTGGTCTGAGGTGGGGTCCACATTCATTTTTTTCTTGTAGGTATCTAGTTGTTTTAGTACCGTTCTTTTTCCATTCAATTCTCTTGGTATCATTATCAAAAATCAACCGACTGTAAATATGAGGTTTTATTTCTGAACTCTCAATTCTATCTCATTGATGTATATTCCTATCCTATGTCAGTACCAAAGTGTCTCAATTACTGCAGCTTTGTAGTAAGCTTAGTATTCAAATGACCAATTGTATAAACGTCAAGAACTGTGAGTCCTTCCACTTTTTCTGTTTCAAGACTGTTTTGTCTATTCTGGTACTCTTGAATTTCCATTTACAATTTCCTATGAATTGCCATAAGAAATTGTTAAGATAATTTATTAGTTCTAATAGTTTTTTGTTAGATTCCTTGGGCTTTCTATATAAAGGATCATGTCATCTGCAAACAGAAATAGTTTATCTTCCCCTTTCCAAAGTGGATGACTTTTAGTTCATTTTCTTGCATTATTGCCCTGGCTCTGGTCATTTTTAAAAAGAGTCTTATCATTTAAAGGTACACACTGAAATATGTATGGATGAAAGGATATGTCTGGGATAGTTTCAAAATAATTCAGAAGGGAAGAAAGTGGGTGATAAAGTCAATGAAACAAGAATGGCCATGAGCTGTAATACTGGAGCTGAGTAATGGATATACAAGGACTTAATCTCCATACTGTTATGTATGTCTAAATTATACTAATTTATATATTTTATGTATATTTAAATGTTTTACTAATAAAAGTTTCAAAGATGTAAGTTCAAAACAGAGAACAAATTCTGTGGAAATTACCAAGCTTACATATAAACCTCCCCAATGATTAACTTAAATGTAGTCAAGTCCCTGCAGAAAGTTCCCACTATGCTTACCAACTTCATGTTTAAGTGACTTGGTATTATTTAAACAGAAAACTGATGCACTATTTCAATTTACACAGAGTAGAGAAGCATTTTTTAGACATGCTTTTCATCAAGAAGAGTCATGGAAAATCTCTGGTCTTCTGTACATTCAATATTTCCTTTCTCTCTCTCTCTGAAACAGGGTCTCATTGTGTCACCCAGGCTGGAGTGCAGTGGCATGATCATAGCTCACTGCAGCCTCTCCCTGCCACGCTCAAGCAATTCTCCCACCTCAGCCGCCCAAGTAGCTGGGACTATAGGCATGCACCACCATGCCCTAATATTTTATTATTATTTGTAGAGACGGGGTCTGGCCATGTTGCCCAGGCTAGTCTCAAACTCCTGGGCTCAAGTGATCCACCTGCCTTGGCCTCCCAAAGTGCTGAGATTACAGGCATAAGCCACAACACTAGGCCCCTTCCTTTCTCTTAATATCACTTTCAAGGAAGCTGCAATATCATTGGTTTTGTAATATTACTCACTTGCCCTTTATCTACCTTTCTTGCTGATAATCAAACTCTAGGGTCCAATTTGCATTTCTAAAATGACATAACTGTTTTGGCGGTCATTTATGAATTAAAGATGGACCATTTCTGCCACCTACATAAAAATAATAATGGAAAATCGAGATTAAAAAGATGATTCTTAAAAAGACCAATAAGGCTGGGTGTGGCGGTTCACGCCTGTAATCCCAGCACTTTGGGAGGCCAAGGTGGGCAGATCATGAGGTCAGGAGATTGAGACCATCCTGGCTAACATGGTGAAACCCTGTCTTTACTAAAAATACAAAAAATTAGCCGGGCGTGGTGGCACACACCTGTAGTCCCAGCTTCTCGGGAGGCCGAGGCAGAAGAATCGCTTGAACCCGGGAGGCAGAGGTTGCAGTGAGCCAAGATCGCGCGCTGCACTCCAGCCTGGGTGACAGAGCAAGACTTTGTCTCAAAGAAAAAAGAAAAAAAAAACTATAAAATGGTCCAATACATGGCAAAACTGTCCAGGAAAGGAAGATAAAGTGCCCAAATAAACTCTATTAGAGACATAAAATAGCTAAAAATAGAGATTGAAATGGTAAGCAAAGATTAGAAAGAAATGAATAGCAATAAATTTGAAAACACAATTGTAAAAGAAAATATATATTACATAGATTCCTCTTGCCTGGTTTGGAATATTATAAAGTTTATACAGAATGTGTTCTTTTCTGTATGGCTACTTTCACACAGTACAGTGAGATTCATCCATATGGTTTTGTGTTGACATGTAGACACAATGTACTTATTTTCATTTGCCATATAGTATCCTACTATGTGAATACACAGAAATGCATTTATCCCTCTATACTACTGATTGACATGCTACTGGGTTGTTTCTGGTTTGGAGTTCTTAGGAATAATGCTGTCATAACCATTCCTACATAGGTCTTCTGGTGCTGGATGTATACCTAGGAGTCAAACTAGTGTGTCACAGGAAACGTATATATTCAACACTATTGGATAATAGCAAACAGGTTTTCAAAGTGGTTATACCAACCTGCATTCCTTCTAGTGGTGTATTAGAGTTCCTATTGCTTTACATTCTTACCACCCCTTGTTATCTTCAGTCTTTTTAATTTTAGGCATTCTGATTGGTTTGTAATTACATCTCCCTGTAATTTTAATTCACACTTCACTAATTTTTCATAAGTTTGCTGGTCATTTGTACATCCTTTTTTGTGAAATATCCCCTTAGGTCTTTTCCTCCTTTCATTTTTATACTTTAGAAAAATTTAAACAATACTGAAATGATGTGCTTCTTAAAGATTTGGTAGAATTCCCATACAAAACCATCTGGGCCTGGTTCAAATTATAAATATTTATTTATTTATAAAGGGAGCACAACACTGATAGAAAACACAAGAGAAATTGTTGAATTATTTAGTAAAAATTAACTAAAGACTCCTGATTCTAATTTACGAGTGATACCACACAGTGCTAGGAACTGATTGTTGTGTATTGTATTCTCAGCCATGATCATTCACTCCTGCGTAACTCTAGGCTATCCCTAGACTGCAGGAGCTGGAAACCAGGAACCCTGAAGGGTTCTGAATGATTGAAAATCAGATGTGGACTGGAACTTGTAAAAAAGAGGAAGCCATTCTTCTTCCTCAGGCAGTGGTACCAAAAGTCCAGGCTTCAAAGATAGGTGGTTTTGGGGAAGGCCTCTGTCCCATCTTTCCATTGAGCACCATCCCTCATTAGGTACTGGGAGAGACTTGTGACATGGGCATCTATTTCCTCCAGGTCCTGATCTCTGGTGGCAACAGCAACTTTTTGACTATTGATAAACCTAAAAATTAGTGGGGGTTTCTAAGACCCTTGCTTTCCTAGCTCTCCCAACAGTTTGGTGAGCACCTAATTTCCTGTAGCAAATAAATTTCTGCTTGAAATATCTAGAGTGGTTACTGCTGTCCTCTGACCCCTGACTGCTACACGCTCCCTTAAAGACAGGGATAATATGACAAGTGTTTAACAAGTTGTACAGCACAGACACTGACAGTTCCAAGCGAATACCAGGCAGCATGCTATCCAAGTGTGTACTGGCTGGATTCTGCCTGCCTTAGACGGCATCTGGAAATATGGAAGAGTATCTCAGGTTACACAATCCCTGAGGATTGTCACTGCTACTTAGTGTTTGGGAACCAGGGAAGCAAGTTGTTCTGCAAAGCAAAGGATAGTTCCATACATTGAAAACTTTTCCTGCTCAAAATTTCAGTGGCATCCCCACTGAGATAACTGCTGTGGAGCAAACTCATGTATGAATATTGATAAAATAATCTTATATAAAATATTAACAATAGTCCCTAAGAGCATATTGAAATACTACATTGGTACCGTGTGGGGTTTTTCCAAAATCCAAGGATGATACAATAAAAGTGAATATATTAATATGATTCACTATGATAACAAGTCTGAGAAAACTCATAAAACTTTTTTCTGTAGACTGTGAAAAGGCATTTCACAATTCACTATAAATATCACTTATAGCGACTATTTTTACCATATTCAATAAATTAGGAACCAATGAATACTTAGTTAATTTAATGAAATGTATCTCTCTCTGCCCAAAAGGGAGCATCTGTTTAATTGGGAGACGTTGGAAGAAATCTACTAAAGTTAGGAAGAAGATAATGAGATCAACTCTGGAGGGCTACATCATTCTTCATGAATTGGAAGATTCAATATCATAATGATACCAGTTACTATGATAACAATGTCAGTTCTCCCCAAGTGCAATCCCAATCAAAATCTCAGCAGATTTTTGCTTGTGAAAACTAACAGCCTTATTCTAAAATTTATATAAAAACGCAAATAGCCAAAGTAGTCTTGTGGAAGAACAAACTGGATGTTCACAGGACCAGATCCGAAGACTCATTAGAAAGCTACAGCAGTTAAGAGAGTGTAGAATTGGCCGGGCGCGGTGGCTCACGCCTGTAATCCCAGCACTTTGGGAGGCCGAGGCGGGCGGATCACGAGGTCAGGAGATCGAGACCATCCTGGCTAACACGGTGAAACCCCGTCTCTACTAAAAATACAAAAAAAAAATTAGCCGGGCGTGGTAGTGGGCGCCTGTAGTCCCAGCTACTCGGGAGGCTGAGGCAGGAGAATGGCGTGAACCCGGGAGGTGGAACTTGCAGTGAGCCGAGATCGCGCCACTGCACTCCAGCCTGGGCGACAAAGCAAGACTCCGTCTCAAAAAAAAAAAAGAGAGTGTAGAATTGGCACCAGGACAAATAAGAAAGTTCACAAACGACTCATCTACATATGGAACAAAGGTGACATGAGAAAGGTAATAGGGGAACAGTGAGTTGTTTAATAGATTCTGGTTCATTATGTGAAAAAAGTAATGTGAATGCCTATTGTACTATATACAAGGCAGACTCTAGATGGATTTATGACCTATATTTTAAAGGTAAAAATATAAGAAATATAAACTAAAATTATAAAAACATTTCAGTTCAGGGTAAGCAAATATTTTTATTAAATAAGAGCCCTGGACAGGCGCGGTGGCTCAGGCCTGTAATCCCAGCACTCTGGGAGGCTGAGGCTGGTGGATCACGAGGTCAGGAGTTCAAGACCAGCCTGGCCAATATGGTGAAATCCCATCTCTACTACAAGTACAAAAATTAGCCGGGCATGGTAGTGTGCACCTGTAGTCCTAGCTACTCAGGAGGCTGAGGCAGAAGAATCGCTTGAACCCGGGAGGCAGAGGTTGCAGTGAGCCAAGATTGCACCACTGCACTCCAGCCTGGGTGACAGAGTGAGACTCTGTCTCCAAAAAAAAAAAAAAAAAAGGAGCCTCCAAAAGTTTAAATCATAAGGCAAAGGAGGGGAGAGATTTGGCTCATCAAAATTCAGCTTTTTTTTTTTTTTTTTCAGTAAAGTATCCATGAACAAAGTTAACAGAAACTTGAGATAACTGAATCTTTGAAACCAACATTTGATTAATTTTTACAATGCAATGTAGATAGCACTGTGTTAATGAGTAAGAAAAAGGCAGAAAATTAAATGAAAAATAGGCAAAGGGTATGAACAGGTAATAGAAGGAGAAGCCTACATAATATGCGAAGAGATGCTCAAAATCACTAGTCATCAAAGAAACTGAAAATAACAACAGCAATAGCTATCACTGGATAATAATGAGATTGGTAAAATAATAGGAAATTTAATAACACCAAATTTTGGTGAAGATGTACATTGAGTGAGAATATAAATTGTAACTGCCGTTCGGGAAACAATCTTGTGGAACTTTGTTAAATTAAGCGTATTTCCCATGGCCAGGCAACTCTATTTGGCTACATATAGCAGGAAAATGATTGCACAGATACACAGATACATAAAAGGACTTCTAGAGGACACTCATTCCAGTATTGTTTGTGATGGTAGGAAGCTATACGTCCAGCAATAGGGGTATATAAAATATAATTGATTTACACCAGTAATTAGGCAGATAAGAAGAAATGAAGTAGAAAGTGTTGACTAAGAAAAGTAATATAGAGAATGAGGTCTATAGTTTGGGTGACCATACATCCTGATTTGTCTAGACAGTTCTAATTTATACCTGCTGTATAATTATTAATAGCACTCCCATTCTCACGGGTTTAGGCAATATACTGAATGGTTATCCTACCTATATAATAACATCACATTGTGAACAGTGAATCACGAAAACACTCAAAACAACACTATTTTTGCTACATGCAAATTCAAGGACATGGATTAAGGAGGGGACCTATGTTAGGGTAATACACCGGATGAAAGAAACGAAACAGAAGAGTGACAATGACTGTAAAACTCAATATGATTAACTCTGCTCTCTGCTCTAAAGTTCAAAAAATTTAATATTTAACTATAGTTTATTAAAAATTCAACACTTACAGTACTTCTGGTACTAAAAATGCGATAGTTTGGGCTGTTAGTGGAATATCTGTGGAGGAAGAGGCCAAGTATAAATATTAAAACTAATTTATTCTTCAAATATGAGGATTCTCTACATGTTCAGGACATAGCTGGGCTGCCAGGAGCGTCACCTTTCTGCCTCATTCCCTTCCTTGACAGCAACTCAGGGCTAAAATTGGGGCTATCAGTGATCTCTACCCACATCTCTAGATGTGTTAGGGTTTGCTCAGTATCTAAAGACAATAAAATAAGATGAGAAGTTAATACTCTTTACCTGGTTTTTTTTTTTTTTTTGTAAGATGAAAACTCTTGAAGAACACTGGCTCTAACTCCTTCACTTATAAAGAGTTAAAATAAGAATAATAAAGATTGGAGTTTTAAAAACGCAGTATTTCTCTTTTTTTTTTGTTTTTGAGACAGGGTCTTGCTCTGGAGTACAGTGCAGTGATCTTGGCTTACTGCAGCCTTGACCTCCCAGGCTCAAGTGATCCTCTCGCCTCAGCCTCCCGCATAGCTGGGACTACAGGCGCATGCCACCACGCCCAGCTAATTTTTGTATTTTTTAGTAAAGACAGGGTTTTGCCATGTTGCCGCAATGGAGGGTTCTTAATTCCCGTCTATCTGATTCATCTAACAGAGCACTGTCCAGTATAATACAAGCCACCTCCTATTAATTATAAATGTTCAAGTAGCTACTTTAAAAGCACAAGAAGAAATGGGTGAAATTAATTTTAATAATTTTTAGCTTTTAATTAAAACTAAACAAATTAAACTTAAAATTGTTAATTTTAAGTTTTATTCAACATGTAATCAGTATAAAATAATTATTACTGAGATATTTTACATTCTTTTTTCAGACTAAGTCTTTGAAATCTGGTGTGTACATTACACTTACACCACATCTCAATTTGGGCTATATTTCAAATACTCAAAAGGCACATGTAGCTGCTGACTACCATAAATCACCACCCTACAATTCCTTCGCCTTCCATTTGCTTCAAGAATCTATTCCATGTCTACATTGCATACCTAATTGCAACTGGAATTGCTCCATCCCTAAAGCTTTAAATCGGAGGTCTTTTTTCTGTATGTAGAGGAAGAGTTGCTAGGATATCATTATGCAATTCCCTTATCAGAATTATACAAGCCTTAATAGCACTCTGAATTCTTATGTTTAACGGAAATCAGTCACCTTTATAATGAAACACAATTTCTGTATATACAGATCGAATTTAAAAAAAGGTCATGTATTTTACATATACCTATAAATAAAAATGAAATCTATTGTCATCAAAGGCTTGTTTTGAAGTGTGAACCACCTCACACTTCTTATGAATCTAAGCTCCCTTTCAATACAGACAGAAAAATACAAGTGGCAAATTTTGTACTTTAATTTACAAAGTTAAATTATGTAATTTAATAAGATCTGGTAGTGAAAGGATGAAATGACCTTTCCTGGCAGGGCTTTTCTCCTCACCTGCTCCCTCAACAGCTTCTCACTCCTACTGGGGCTAAGGATAGCTAGGGAGAGAACAGTAGCTCAAAGAGTCATGTTTAATTTATTAATTTAGTCCCAGATAACAATGATAATACCTTTTCATCCTTGCTTTATTAATTATGCCTAATATTTAATGTATTCTTGTTGGAAACAGATCTAAGAGGCCCATAGGTGTGTGGGCTGTGCAGATGGACATGTGCTATTTTTTAATGAAAAGGGCACTGTTATATCTCACTCTTGGACCACAATGATCCTCTCCTCTGGCAAAAGAAGGCTGCACAAGGTGAGAGGAATGTAAGAATTCACAGGGGCCGGGGCGCGATAGCTCATGGCTCAGAGCTCATAGTCTGTAATTACAGCACTTTGGGAGGCCCCGGCAGGAGGATCACTTAAGGCCAGGAGTTCGAGACCAGCCTGGGCAATATTGTGAGACCCTGTCTCTACCAATTTTTTTTTTTTAATTTAGCCAAGCGTGGTGGCGCGTGCCTATTGTCACAGCTATTTAGGAGGCCGAGGTGCGAGGAGCGCTTGGGCCCAGGAGTTTCAGGCTTCAGGGAGCTATGATGGCGCCACTGCATTGCAGCCTGGGCAACGGAGCAAGAGGCCGTCTCTAAAACAAACAGACAACCCCCGCCCTAAACAAACAAAAAAGTAAG
This sequence comes from Gorilla gorilla gorilla, assembly GCF_029281585.2. NCBI lineage: Eukaryota > Metazoa > Chordata > Mammalia > Primates > Hominidae > Gorilla > Gorilla gorilla. The sequence continues at coordinate 11,001,440 of NC_073224.2, forward strand.
ATTTCATTGGGGCTCAGATGTTCTGAGGACAGCAGCATGAAGGTACTGCGACCTTACTGCAGGAGCTGGAGCAGGGTAGCAAAGTGCTAGCTGCGTCCCCTCTCGCTCATGGAAAACTCTCGGGTGGGAGCGGTGGGACACTGGGGCTGGTGCTGGGGAGCCAGGAGACGAGGCAGTGGTCGGCCAGGGCGAGCGGTCCCGGGGCGCATGGGGTGGAGAGCAGGACCCTCCCGCCTGCCCCGCCGGGGGTAATCCCCGCCTAGTCGCTCGCCTGCGACTGGCGTCTCTCTACCTCCAAAGGGCGGAGCCACAGCAGCTCAGCCACAACAGCAGCACGGCCACTTCCCGGGCTGACATGGCGCCTGCTCCGCCTCCGCCCAACCGCCTCGGCCACTCCCGTCCGGGCCTCGCGCATTCCCGTGGGACGTCGGCCCGGCGGGCAGCTGCAGGCGCTTGGGTCCCGGCGCCTCTGGACAGGGCGGGCCGGGCCTGAAGACCAGCGAGGGAGAAGTGTGCGCGTGCGCGTCGCTACCTGGGCTCCCTAGAGGCCTGAAAGGTAGCCGGAGTGCGAACCTGCACACCAGAGTTTAGGAAAGGCAGAACCAGGCTTTCCAGCAGTGAGATAGCAAAAACACTTCGAAAAATCTGAGTTGCCAATTAAAAGAAAAAAAGAAAGAAGGAAGGAAGGAAGGAAAGAAAAAGAAAAATCCAATTTGCCAGAAAGAATGTGAAACTTTTAAGGTAGTGTGTCTTTTAGCCCAAAACTTCATGTGACTGCGTATAGACACTGCAATAGCAAATACATATCTGGCAATGCTTTCCAGGGAGCAGGCACGCCATAAGTGATTTTTGTTGTTGTTTGTTTTTGAGAGAGTCACACTCTGTCCCCCAGGCTGGAGTGCAGTGGCGCGATCTGGCTCGGCTCACTGCAACCTCCGCCTCCCGCGTTCAAGCGATTCTCCTGCTTCAGCCTCCAGAGTAGCTGGGATTACAGGCGTGCGCCACAAGGCCCTGCTAATTTTTGTATTTTGAGTAGAGACGGGGTTTCACCATGTTGCCCAGGCTGGTCTCCAACTCCTGGCCTCAAGTGATCCACCCGCCTCAGCCTCCCAAAGTGCTGGGATTACAGGCGTGAGCCACCAGACCTGGCCAGGCACAGCATAAATGATTTTTATTTAATTAATTAATTTATTTATTGCAGGAGACTGGAGTTTTATTATTACTCAAATCAGTCTCCCTAAGCAACTGGGGAGCACAGTTTTTAAGGATAACTTGGTGGGTTGGCGGAAGCCAGTGAGCCAGGAGTGCTGACTGTGGTCAGGGATGAAATCATAGGGAGTAGAAGCTGTCTTCTTGTGCTGAGTCACTTCCTGGGTGGGGCCACAAGATCAGATGAGCCAGTTTACTGATCTGGGTGGTGCCAGCTGATCCATCAAGTGCAGGGTCTGCAAAATATCTCGAGCACCGATCTTAGGAGCGGTTTAGGGCGAATCCGAATCTTGTATCCTCCAGCTGCATGACTCCTAAACCTGATTTCAAATCTTGTGGTTAATGTTAGTCCTACAAAGGCAATCTAGTCTCCAGGCAAGAAGGAGGTCTGCTTTGGGAAAGGGTTGTTACCGTCTTTGTGTAAACTATAAACTAAGTTTCTCCCACAGTTAGTTCAGCTTATGCCCAGGAATGAACAAGGACAGCTTTGAGGTTAGAAGCAAGATGCAGTCCGTTCAGTTAGATGTCTTTCACTGTCTCAATCTTAATTTTGCAAAGATGGTTTCAATCCTTCCCTTTGGGTAGGCTATGAAGATGGGAAAAGGCCGTTGATAGCTCTGGCTTCTTCCTGCTGACAGGGGACGTAATGGGAATGGGAGTGAACCCCAAGGTGAGAAGAGTGGAATTGCTTTGCAACTGTCTGAGCGACTCATGCAGGCCTGGTTGAGTTTCCAAGACTTGCATGGCAAACACATTAGTACTCTCATCTATAGTTTTACTACAGTGTTTAAGTGAACAGCCTGCTATAAGGTAAATAATGAGTCCTAGGATGAGGAGTACAATTCCCAATTTTAAAAGTAAAGATTTGAAAGCATTAGTCTGGGGACTTCTAACCCAGAAATAATTTAGTGTGTAGTATAAACTGCACAAGAAAACCTCAAGACCAGCTAACAACTGTATACTATAATTTTTCTTCTGAAGCATAATTTTTCTCTCTCCAGTCCCCATTTTTATTCAAAACAAACCATGATAGAACTGATTTGTTTACAAAATAAACTTTAGTCTTACTGTACTTGGCCTGATTATTTGCATAAAGTGCAGCAAGAATAATTATTTTTCACTTAGGCTTTTTTCATTGGCTCTGATAGAACTCTGTTCCATGAAGGATCTCAGCTAAGACTTTTTAAAAGCCAAGCCCAGGCTGGGCGCAGTGGCTCATGCCTGTAATCCAGCACTCTGGGAGACTGAAGTGGGTGGATCACGAGGTCAGGAGATCAAGCCTGTCCTGGCCAACAAGGTGAAACCCCATCTTTACTAAAAATACAAAAATTAGCTGGGCATGGTGATGCATGCCTGTAATCCCAGCTACTCAGGAGGCTGAGGCAGGAGAATTGTTTGAACCTGGGAGGCGGAGGTTGCAGTGAGCCGAGACTGAGCCACCGAACTCCAGCCTGGCGACAGAATTAGACTCTGTCTCAAAAAAAAAGAAAAAAAAAAAAAAAGCTGAGCCCAGCCTCAAATACCTATGAGTTGGTATTTGAAAATTCCTTTCCTCTTGAAGTCCCAAGATAACTTGGAGTTCCTGGGCCTGTTAAAAAGTGACATTCTTTACTTACCACAGGTCAGGAACCTTGCACAGGGACTCTGTGTGGACAAGGTGTGAGGCCAGATTCCCCAATGGGCTTTAATTGGCTCTATAAGTCAACTTTGATTCTTTAAAGGAAGCATGCCATTCCAGTCAAAGCCTTGGTAAAATAACCAATTTCTCCAATTGTGTTCTGTTACAAAAGAAAACAGATTCTTACTGCACTTATGCAATTAACTATACTGCCATAAATTGAGAATATTCACAAATAGTTTCCAAATTCTGGAGAAATCAGGTAGAGAGGAACAAATATGCTCTAAATTTTGTTCACAGGAGTATATTTTACTCACTTGTTAGAAGTTGCAAATAGCTCTAAAGAAGTAAGTTCTCTCGACTCTGAAAACAAAAGGTTTAGCAATGTTTAACACATTAGCTCTCCTGAGAGTCCTATAAGTTTGGTTTTTTCCTCCATTCCAATAGCACAATTTTAAAACTTATCTGAGACCTGCACTCAGAGTCCTATATCTGACATATAAACTGCCTTTTGAAAAGGACCAAAGCAAGACAAAATGTCTGTGGATGGCAAAAGCCTACACCCACTATTAAAGCTACAATTGACTAGGAATTTTGGTTACTTCTGTGGCATACAACAATTTTACATAACCATTATAATAATTAATAATGTACACTAAATTATAACATGATAGAAATTTCCCATAATTTTGGAACACATACCAATAACATATTTATACAAATACAGTCCCAAAGAAAACCAAACGCCATTCCCTCTTCTATTTGAAAGGTTTTTTCTATTCTAATGTCACAGTCTCCCAGAGTTATTAATCAGAAACCTGCATTTAAGAGCACCTGTTAAATTTTCTAGCTGATTGTAAAATCATCTTTTAAAGAGGACCAAAGTGAGACAACAGTTGTCTGTGGATGACAAAAACATTTTAGGGCAGCCACTGTTAAAGGCACAATTGACAAAGACATTTACCTCTGTGGCACACAGTCATTTAATATAATAATTATAATTATTACTGATAACATATCCTAAGTCATATTAGAATTATAGCAGTTTTACATAATTTTGGAACATATACCAATAAGACATTTACACAAATATAGACCAAAGAAAGCTGAACACCATTTTATATTTGACAATGCTTCCTGTATGATTTTAGTACCAAATAAGCCAAATGTCATTTTTGGACTTTAGTGGACTTAATATCTAAAATACTAAGTTAGAAAGAGACATAATTTATAATTTGATTTTGGAAAGTCTGTCAAATATCAAAGGTTTAAAACACTGGATATCACAAAATAGAATCCCAGGTCACCATAAGTCATTCATTTGGCCAAAATGATAACTCCAAAACAATTTAAAGAAAAAGAAAAACCTTTACTGTGATACAGATGACTTACCTTTCCAAAGAAGATCCAATGAAGATAGCATGAGGCCAACTGAATCTGTCTCTTCTCTCTCTCCTCCTTTTTTTTCCCCTGCCATTTATCCAAAGGAAAAAACAAAACCCTTTCATTATCTTTTAACATTACATAAAAATCATCTTCAAAAGAGAAAACCAAATTTCATGTGCATCTTTAATGTTAAAGCTAGTTTTTTAAATAAAGTTTTGTATATCCAGTTTTAATTACTTTGACCATAAGGTAAGATTTTCATAAACTTTATAGAACCCTTTACAATTTTCCATCAAACAGCAGATCAGTTTTCTAAGAAAACCCTGTTATTTGGACACAGGGGCCCAGATTCTGGTCCCACATCAGTATGATTTTAATGTTTTAACCTACAGAAAAAAGCTAAATAATTTCTTTCAGCTCTTAGCCAACTGGTTTATACCCACAGAATTTTTTTTAGATTCACGCTTTACAAACCTTTTTCACTTTGCTTAAACCTTCAGTTTTGTTCCGTTACTGTTTTAGGGTAAGACAATCTTTAAAACCCTCTGAATTAGACAAAATTACATTCCCCTTAACAAAAGCCATATCCCTATGCCTTCTTACAATCTTTTACCAAAAAACACCTTCCTTACACACCTTGTATGTAAAACTGTTTCTCCAGTAATCTGAATTTCATGTTACAGTGTTAATTCTTAGCAACTTTCATTTTAGTGAAAAACCGGATAAGTAAGTGAGTTAATACTAAGGGTGGAGCCTAGGACACCAGACAGAAGTGAAGATAAGGCCTGACTGTTTTCAGCATAACTAGGGGCATGGCTGTCCACGTGTCCCCAGGCCTTATCTATAACCTAATGCTCCAAAGTAGGTAAATCAAATGATTTTCAAAAGTCAAAGGAACAGTTTGACTTTAAAGCTTTTAGCAAATCTGATATCTGATCTTAATTTAGACCAAATGTCTATATTTTCATGACATTTTATTTTACCAATAATCTTTAAAACTGTCTTTATTTCCAAAAGATTACTAAAGTCATGTGAATAAAAAGGCATTAAAATTTCTATTTTTCTGACAAAATATGTGATGTAAGCGCTCATTTTTCTAAGGCAATTAATCAGAGCTCTTTTATGTATAAACATCACACACCAGAGAGAAGATTCAGCACCTGTAAGATTTTTCGTTTGCCAGTTTCTTAATTGGATTACTGGCTTCAGGGTGGAGCCCCTGGAGGAACAGGGCTAGGAAAGCTTGTGTTTCTAGGGCCAAATAAGCAGCTGAAGGCAAAGACGGATTCTTAAAATTAAGGGTGCCGCTTTACACTGGATCCTGGATCCCAAGAGGAGGGAAATACTTCGAGAGAAGACAGTGCAGTGCTTTTACCAACTGTGCATTTCACTGCAACGCAACCCAAAGCCAATCAGTCCATTTGTAATTAGACCATCCTCCATGGGATTCTCATCTCTCTGTTGGGGGGCGGGGGGGTGTTTCCATATCTTCCAGGTGGCCAAAGCATGCTTCTCTGATCCAAGTGTGCGAAGAGCCAAGTATGCCTCCATAACTACTATTAGCCAACCCCTAAAGTATATTTCCTACCTAGTTGTTAATACACCAAAGCTCTCTCAGAATGAGAAGTCTTTCTGATGCCCCTAAAACTCAAAACCGTCAGATAACACAATGCAAAACAGAATAGAGCCTTGGATTTTGAGAGGGATCTGTCTGCTTTTAATTCTTGGGGTTTCATGAGGAAAACAGAGCTTTTTTCCAAAACGGGGTCTGTGGTGCCTCCTGTTTTTCCCAAGGAGTCCCAGGCTACCAGAAGCTATCTCAGGGCCTCTCATGTGTACATTAAGATAGGCAAAACAAAAAGTGAAGGAAAATAATTCAGTTGACTGAGAATGAAAAAAAGAACTTTTTCCAGAAAAATGATCTTTTTCCAGAAAAACAAGATCCAAGAAGAGAGAAACATAAAGGCCTTTTAAATATACCTACAGCTTGTTTATCCACTTTTAATTAAGCTGACTTTTAACCATAGTGCTCTTTGAAAAAAAAAAAACCCTTAAAAATTTTATACCCAACTTTAGCCACGCCAAGCGGCCAATAGTTTTGGCTTTTGAATTCTACCACAGGTAACTTCCCACCTGAAATTAAGTTTTAACTAAGGTTATAACCATGGACACACAGGTGTCTCAAAGAGATGGTAAGCAGGTTTTTTTCTACAAGATTTAGAATCTCCCCCAGGGTAGTTTAGAGAAAGGAAAATTCAAGACAGGAAATCAGAAGCTATTCATGGGGGCGGGGGGAGGCGGGAACCTCAATAAATGGCAAAGTTACATAAATAAAAAACCAGAAGGGAATCATTCCGGAAGCCAGGAATAGAACCCAGACCCCCACTGTCAAGAGGCAAAACCTTAGCTACTGAGTTATACAGTAGTGAGCAGTTTCTATTGTGCTTCCCAGAAGGAGCCTACAGAAGCCAGTTTCAAGCTTGCAAAGGCTTTTAACTGCTCAAGAAAATTCTTAGGGCTAACCTAAAAATCCCCAAATTCCTGTCTTCTAGATGGTGGAAACCAAGAGAAAGTATCTCCACATGGTCACAAAGTTAAGCTCTTCAGGACACAAAACAAGACAGAGAAATTTCATACAGTATTGGCTTCAGGGACCTGTAGCAAAGTTTGTAACTGACCAGCCTGCCAAGCCGGCTTGAAAAGCAGGCTTATAGGGGTCCTAAACCCACGTTCTATCCTGTGACACCCATCTCTCCACTACAGAACACAGAAAGACAAATTCTTAGCACAAAACTACACCAGATTTGCTACAGCCTAAGACTAGTCTCACAAATCCTTTTTTCTATTCATCAAACCCTTGCAGAGGAGGCAAACAGTTTACTATTTACTGAGAAAGAGAGAGAGAGACCACAAACCGGTCCGGTAAGAATTTCATACCCTCTGTGCCGGCATACCAGATTTCCGGGTTCCCTTTCTCTGCAGTTTCCAGAAGAATGGAGTGGCTTTTGATGACCCTGCTTGCTTGTGCTATAGCTGTGGGGTTCAAGCCACTTTACAAGAGAAAATCGCCCTTTACTGTTTCATGGAAACAGACGAGATTCTTAATTTGCAAGATGCTGCCCAGCGGGCTGCATGGGGAACCGAATTAACATTTTCCATCCCAGCAAAACACACATAACAAAATACACATTAGCCACCTCGTTCAGCACCCAATATCAGCCTGGCAAAGCTCAAAAACTTTTTCCCGTTGGTCCCTGTTGTCTTTGATCCACTCCAGGTGGGGAGGGATGACCTCCGAGCGGTAATTCACAATGGGGTCTCCGGGCAAGACGAAGAGCAGATAGTCACCCCGAGACAGGCCTGTTGAGCCTTCTCTAGGGCTCATCAAATGTGACCAGACAAATAAGGAGGGTTTTGAGTTAGGTCTGCTGGACTTCCATCAGCAACCTCTTCTGAGATCCCTTCAACATATACAAACGCACACAAAGACGAGAGGACAGAAGGCGTTCCCAATCAGATCCCTAACCAAGAACTCCAGGAGTATCCCTTCCAAACTATCCTCCTATTCTCCTTCTGAGAAACCTCCTTGAAATCTTCCTGATTGAGGAGAAGTCTCCCAAACCTGGACTCTTCCTACTAGTTAGAAAGAGCCAAATGAGACCCCCCAGGAGCCGAACAGGCATCCTGCAATGGGGCTACAGACACCTCACCACAGGGCTACAGAACCAGTTGGGAGAAAGGAGGCGTTGGCAGCACCTAGAATACTCACCAATCCAGACAATGGGGCAACAGACAGACACCCTGTGATAGGGTTACAGTTAAGGGACGTCTCCCCAGGGCTATTTCTCCATTGCAATTAAATCCATGCACACTGGGTTGGCAGCACCCCGCCAGTAGAGAGAGTACCAGAGTCAGCCCCCAGTCCAAGAGAACTGGGTGGCCGCTTGGGCAGGCTTCTGGATCCATCGCTGGAGGGGGGCCACTGAATCACGAGCAGGTAGCCACAAAGGCAATCCCAGACAAGCCCCCAAATTTGTAACCACCCAAGGGGTTCACCTTGTCCACTGCCTAGACAGAGCCAATTCATCAAGACAGGCAAATGGCAATAGAGAAAGAGTAATTCATGTAGAGCTGGCTGTGCAGGAAACCAGAGTTTTATTATTACTCAAATCAGTCTCCCATAAATGATTTTAAAAAATTGAATGGAAATGACTAGTAAGGTGTGCTTATTCAGTATCTACTATCTGCCCAACACTACCTCGGGCATTTGACTAGAAAGAAATAGATGGCATTCTTGTTTCCAAAATGTTTGTGATCTTGTAATAAGGCCAAGATAGACAACAATTATCACATAGTATTATAATTGTTTACTAATCAATAGACCAAATAATTTGAATCCTTGAGGGCTGAATTGTATCTTTACTTCTCCTATGTTATCAGTGCCCAGGACACTTAGTTAGTTAATAGCAGGTTCTCAATGTTCCTGACTTAACTCATTGACTAGAAATAAAATACTAAAGTGTGCTCTAGGGACCATTAGTGAACATACAGTATGTACAGGCGATTTGGGAGACGGTACATATAATGTGATTCCATTCCCACTTTTTTTCGAAGCACCTTTTATCAGAATTAAACATCATAGTTAATTTGTGTTGGAGTCGAAAGGGCATTAGATGAACAGTAGGTATATACACCAGAATCTAGTTACAAATGTAACTGAGAGACAGTGGAATCTACAGGAAGGACATGGGCTCTGGACTCAGATTATCGAAGTACCAATTCAAGCCTCACTAGGGCAAGTTACCCAGCTTTTAAATCCTGTAAAATAAGGATAATAGAGGATCACCTACCTTATATGGTTGTGGGGATTAAAAAAAAAAGAAGTGCATGACGGTATCTGCATATATGTACTATATGCGACATAGGTAATCCACTCCTCCTCTCTGAGCCTTTGTTACTACTATGTAAAATGAGGATTAGGACTTTACTTGATCTGTTGATTCCAGGTCTCATGTCCTTTATCTTATTGCCTTACTTTTGAATTTTGTCTTTTTTCATCCCTGTCCCCATCTCTGTTACTTCCAGACTTTTAATTTCCAATTCTACACTTACACGTTCCGATTTTATGCTGTTTGTACTGCGAAATTCCACAGTTTGTATTTTGCACACATTCATTCCTTAATAAAGACAAATCCAGACAAACCTGCAGATGGCAGACACAGTGGCCCCAGAATACACCGCCGCAGCCCAGAGCGTTGCATGCTGGGATTTGTAGTCCGACGCTCCACACGCGCTTCCGCGCCTCTCCAGTTTGAAAGCGAGAGGTAGAGCGGGTAGGCGGGGTGCTGAAGGAGAAGCGCTCTCGAAGCCCCGCCCCTGACCTTTTCCGCTCGCGAGGTTCGCACAGGAGTGGCGCGCCAGGCCGCGGAAGGGGCGTGGCCTCGGTCCGGGGTGGCGGCCGTTGCCGCCACCAGGGCCTCTTCCTGCGGGCGGTGCTGCCGAGGCCGGCCTGCGCGGGGCAGTCATGGTACCCCCTTGAGCGGGCTGTGGCAGAGAGCGGGGCGGGGACTGGCTGGAGGGTGGCGGCCCGGCGGGGCGGGGGCGGGGCCGGCCTCTGGCTCCTTCTTCCTCTGCATGTGGCTGGCGGCCGCAGAGCAGTTCAGTTCGCTCACTCCTCGCCGGCCGCCTCTCCTTCGGGCTCTCCTCGCGTCACTGGAGCCATGGCGTTCGCCGAGACCTACCCGGCGGCATCCTCCCTGCCCAACGGCAATTGCGGCCGCCCCAGGGCGCGGCCCGGAGGAAACCGGGTGACGGTCGTGCTCGGTGCGCAGTGGGGCGACGAAGGCAAAGGGAAGGTGGTGGACCTGCTGGCGCAGGACGCCGACATCGTGTGCCGCTGCCAGGTGAGGCGACGGGCCTCTCATGGGAAGCCGGGCCCGGGAGCTCGGGCTGCCTGGCTCCTGGTGCCCGGGAACTCGGACCCAGAACCCAGATCCACTGGCCAAAATGAGGTGTCACCTTGAGGCTCTCTCCTCCTGTCCAGAGCTGCGGCTACGTGGAGAAATGGCGGGAGGTCGGGGACCCCTGACCTGGAGCGTCGGGTGAAACTTGGGGTGGCCCTGGAGGAAAAGGTGGGCTGGCGGGGAGCCTCTGAGAGATGCGCGATGCCTGGCAGTTGCAGTTTTGCGTCTGGGGAGTGGTGCTCAGCGCCGGGACTGAGGCCAGGGTGGAGGTGGGATGCGGTCCGAGTTTGAGGAGCTACCGCCCGAGGCCTGCTCCCAACTCTTCCGACTGCGGGCGGAGACCCGGCGCGACGGCAGAACCCCCCATCACCGCCCCCCCCACCCCTCCCCACCCCGCCCCCCCCACCCCTCCCCACCCCGCCCAGGGCGGCGGAGTGGGAGTGGATTGTTTCGAAACGTCCTGAAATCAGACTCACCGATCCCCCATCTGCAGGACCGTGGCATGCAGTGCTTTGCTTCCTCTGGTCCACTTTGTTGACATCCAAACCCACCCACCTCTGGGCTTTGGACTGTTGTTTTAGGGCCCTGAGTTTCTTGTTTTTGTTTTTGTTTTTACAGTGTGCTCCATACATTAAAGTTAAGGAGAAATTACTTTTACTAGTTGGTCCCAGAGGAAGGAATCCCTTCTGTGTTCAAAAAAAGTGAGGGAAGTAAATACATGGATGTCACATTGAGTATTTAGAAATAAATATTTGCATTGTTAAGGTGACATCGAAAGTGAACTTTCGGAAAACGAGGTGGTAATGTACTTTTAACGGGAGACACGTGGTTTTCAGTGTAAGCTTTCTTCCTATTTGTCGTTTCCTTTGACGCAGCATACAGGGTAAGGCCTTTGTAAAGGCTCTCAGATAACTCTCTCCAGTTTCAAAATTCTAAGCAGATGAGCAATAACCACTTTCAAAACAAAGCATAATGTAATATTTGAAGTTAACTGCTATCTGTTTAGGTTGCAAGAATATTTGTTTTTGAACATGCATGGCATGATATGATGGTGCCATGCTGTATATGTTCTAGTAAGTTATAGGCCCCCTTGAATACCATTTTGAGCATGCAGAAACAATGAAATCACAGGTATGTTAAAAAGCTAAATGCAAATACTGCAAATATTCTCTGATTTACCTTGTTTCGTTTTGTTTTGTTTTCATTTAGAAATCCACCCTGCCCATTCTGAAATAGCTGTTGCACTAATTGCCTCTTAGGAAACTGTCACTACCACCTCTCCCTCCTTCCCTTCCAGCCTGTTATTTCTCCACGCCTCTGGCAACACACTTTGTACCTTAGCAATCTTCAGGGTGTTGCCATTAAATTCCTGCCCCGCACTTTCTTAGGAAATACTCCAGAAATCCAGCCTTTACCTACCTTTTGTCTTACATTCAGATCTGGTCATGCTGTGGGGAAGACGTATCCGAATACCGAACTTTCTTGCTGTCGACAGGGGGAGAGAGGCTGAGGCCCGTGTGTCTCCTTCACTGACATCTTGACATCTCGTTAATATGGAAATAGCTCAGGTTGAGCTACACTATGGGTTGTAAGAAGGTTTGGAGAACACAACCATTATGGTATTTATTCTAAAGGATCCTCAATTTTAATATTCTATGGAGAAATATTAGAAGTAGTTTGTAGCTTGGAGAAGGTGTTACTAATGTTACCGAGAAAGTAGTCTTGAGGTCATGGACCAACCTGATCTGATGCCCTTGGAAAGGCTAGAGAAGTGATTGAGAAGGAACTAAGTTTGGCTTTAAAATGTTAGCTGAAGATAGTGGAGAAACAAATGAGGGGCCTTGTTGGGCAGACTTCCCTCACCTGTGTAATTTTTGACTTAACTACCTTATAGAATCCTTACATTCTTTTAGTGCTTTTTAAGAGTGTATCATTAGGATTCTTTATTAGTCTTGTTAGCAAAAAATAGATGAGTAATGAATAGATTTAAGCATTATCTCTTTTGTGATTTACCTTGGTAACTTTGTATTATTTGGTTAGCCCTAGTAAGCTGGCATCTACTAAATGAAGTTCCCCTAGGTTATAAAATTGGAATGTTGAAGTTCTTAGTGAGTGTGCATAGAGAGCTGGAAAAAATCAACAGTAAGACATTGTGAGCTTGGATTGCCTTGTTTGATGTCTTAAGTTTTGTGTGTTAGTGAAAATATGTCCTTTGTTAGAGTTTAATATATTCTGCCATATTTAAGTCATGAGTTCAAATTTTATTCAGTACTGTTTCTCCAGAAGTGATGTACACATAATGTATCCGTATTTCACCAGTAGACTCATAAGGACTTTCTCCCAACATAAAATATAGTTTTAAAAAGAAAAACTGGCATTGCATTTAATGATAAGTTTTAATGTATAAAATGCCTTTTTGGAAACAATAGATGCAAACCTAGTGGCATTTTCACTCTTAACAGCGCTTAAGGCCTGTGTTGTTCAGATTCAGGATTTATGGGGAGTTATTTATAACTTGGTAGGTTCCCCAGATCCATAAATATGTAGGACTTGCATCAAAGGACAACCACTACTGATGCCTTAATTTTAAATCAATATTTATTTTAAGAAGAAGAGAGAAGAATTAAATAGAGGCCCAACCCTGGGTACAGGTCATTCATCTAGTAAACATTGAGTATCTGCAGGGGATCACTTAGCCTGGGAGTCAAAAATCTGAAAAAGGCAGAGATTGTGCCCACAAGGAGCTCACAATCTGGGGGACAACTGCTGTGTAAGCAAAAGTGTTGAGAAGGTCGGGATGGAGAAAGGTACTAGTCTAATAAGTTTCTCAAGAGGTTAAAGTATGGGACCAAGAAAGTCCCTTTCTGGCATCACAAAAGGAAGCCTAATACTGTTTTTTCCCCAGTTCTCTCAAAGTAAAATACTGTGCTTTGTTTTCTTTATTTTGCTGAGTAGAAGCTACAGAAACTTCTTAACTATAGTAGTTTATACCAGGCTTTAAGCAAAGGCTTACTTATTGTTCTTGAGGAAAGTAACTTTGGTGGTCTTGGTTATAATGACACACATGAAGTTGCCTGTGATTGGGAAAGGCTAGAGCAGTGTTCCCTGTGTTTTCTCTCCAAGGCTTCAAAGTCAATAAGAAGAGAAAATACTAAAGTTAGTCATAAGGAAAAGCACACCCCATCACTTGATATATGTTTATAAAAGCTTGCTATAAAAATAAACATACTGAAAAAATATTACTATTTTCTAGCTAGATACAAGTATCTGCTGAAGATCTGAAACCACTATTAGTGTTAAAGAAGCATAAAAGACATACCAGCAGCAAACTGAAACTTTCTCCTTGAAATAGAAAAGGTGAAAGATAATTTAAAAGAAAATAACGTTAGTATTATTTAATGCCTTGACCTTGTACAGCTAAAATGATCTGCCAGACTGCTTCCCATAATTTTAAGGATAGTAGGTAATTAGCATTTAAGGTAAGTCATTCTTCCAGGTTTATAACAATTGCTATTTCCATTTTCTGATTCTTTTTATATCATTTATAGCATTTCCCTAGTATATAAGTATTTACCAATGTCTGTTATACTATACTTGGTTAAATCTTGTTCTGTTTGGTTACTGTGCTTTCTCTACTAGAATGTAAATTTTCTCAAAAGGGGGACTTCTTCCTTTTCTTATTCTGTAGCACCTAATACTATATGAAGCAGAAGGGAAATACTCAGCCAATGTATTCTGGGTGGCAAGATCACCCCTGGAAATTTATTTGAAATAAATAATAGTAACCCTTTCTTGTAATTGTTTTAACATCTCTCTGGACAATTTAATTGACTGGTGGCATACATTTAAGGTGGAATTCCTAGCATTCCTTGGATTAACATTTGTTATTTAGTTTTTCAGCTGGAATTTTTTACATTGTACCATTCAAAGTCTTTGTTTATATTAAAATCTTATCTCTTGTTTTTAGGAGAAAATAGGTAACTGATATTTATATCTTTTTCATGTATCTCCTCAACATATTTTGACTAAATGCCATGTGGGGTTCTAGTAACTAGTTATTCCCCGCTGAGGACAGTAAATCTCAATGTTCGGTCAATGAGGATGTTCTATTGCAGTTAGTAAATATAGTATCCTGTCAGCTCTACTTTTGAGGCATGAGTTTTTAAATGTGTATGAGGCCATCTCAGTGGTGTCTGATCAAAATTATTCTGTTTCTTTAACTTTGGTGGGAATGGATGGGTTTGTTGGATATTTACAAGTATCTCTAAGAAAAACTGTTGCCTAGAGCAAATCTAGAATGAACCAATAAATTGATATTTACTTAATAGCTTTCTTGCTGTAACTGGATACGAATCCAGCTATCTTATCTCTCAGGGACTGTGTCAGATGTTGACACCAAAGATTAGTGTGGATGAGCTACATATTGATAAAATTGGTGACCATTGTAATACTTTAATCAACAGAAACATCAACATTCAGTATTGCCTGCTGAAAGCAATGAAAAGAACAATAAATGAAGGGGAGTTCCTGTGGCTACTCTGGCTCTGGGATGGGATAGTTCTTTACATTGAACCAAAATTTATATTTGATTCATATAACAAAATTCTTTTTTAAAAAGAGGCTCCATGAGATTTCTAAAAATGAGATTTTTGTCTATATTAAGTTTTAACATCTTTTTTAAAGGAAGAATTTTATTAGTGAGAAAACTTTTTTGACTTGAAATCTGTAGTTTAATTTCAATGTGTTTTTAAGAAAATATTTTCATGAATGTAATTAGGTGAATTTTTATCAAACATTTACAAAGAGCTGTGTGACATCGTTGGTTTATACATTTTTGGTTGGATGTCTTATGGCCTCATCTATGACCCTGGTTTGGTGAGTGTGAAAGAATATTAGAGTTTGGTACCCAGAGTCTAAAACTTCTTAATTAGGAACCTAAGATTCTCTCAGGCAAGGCCCCTTTCC
The DNA here is from genome assembly GCF_029281585.2 of Gorilla gorilla gorilla. Lineage (NCBI taxonomy): Eukaryota > Metazoa > Chordata > Mammalia > Primates > Hominidae > Gorilla > Gorilla gorilla. The sequence goes on from NC_073224.2 coordinate 11,016,581, forward strand.
ACTTTCATTGTGAGAAGTTATTTCATAATAGTAATGTTAGGTCTAAAATATAAGGTATCTGAGGTTTTCATCATTTGTGACATTTATGTGTGTATGAAACTAGAAGGTAACTATAATCATGCAAAGTAAAGTGGATACCTTTAAACCTTTAATGGATAACTGAGCTGGGATATCTTTGCTAGAAAGAAATTCAGATACCCTGTGTATTTTTTTCTCTTGCTGTCTAGTGTGTCTGGTTACTGCTGCATAGTTAAATTTGATCAACTTGCTGGTAGTAACTTAACCTGCTCTACTTTGGAATCATAAGCTAATTGCAGTTATGTGAATGCTTTCATGAAAGAACAATCATCATTTATAACTGCTTTATTGCTGTGGATTGATAAGTGCTTTAGTTTTGGTGAATGGTAACATGTTTCATCTGGAAAGGAGGAGACACAGATCTTACAATCTTTACCCTGAAAGCAGCATAGATAATAAGCATCGACTCCAAAGATTTTTAGGCTCTTAAGAAGTTTGAAGATTAGACAAAAAAATAGCAACCCTTTTTTGGTTGCTGAAATAGTTTAGGGGCATGGGATCTGAGACACTGCTGCTCTCTCCTGTAATCCATAGTGGCCACTGACTTCCTGATGTTCATTTTGAGCTCTGTGATTATGGTAGGTTGTTCATATATTCAAAGCAAAAGGACAAAGATAAGACACAGAGGCCTAACTAGCCTGAAAAATGCCTCTGGGCTTTGTGCATGAAGTTGTTAGCCCTTGACACTTGGGCCTGTATTCTGGAAAAGAGACCATTGTTTCAGGTTTACAACACTGAGGATCATTCACTGCCTTCATCTCTCTACCACAGCAGGAATGCACTTGGGGGAGCGAAGAAAGGAGTGATTTAGGGAAGGAGAAGGCCCAGTAGTGAAACCAAGTTAAGAATCAAGAGTCACTTTTGTAAACTAATATCATTTAATTCCTTTCCAAACTTTTTTTTTTTTTAACCTCCCCTGGACCTTTGGAGCTTCTTAGCTAGAAGCTTACACATATTAGCATTTCCTGATCCAAAATTTTATTCTATAATTGGATTTGACAGCCTCTGGTTCTGAGGAGTCATGGAAAGAAAATTCAAAACACTTGTCTTCCGACTTCCTTAAACTTAACATCAAATTAGGAAGAAAAGGAGTGCATGGAAAAACTGAGAACAGTTACAGAATAACTAAATACTATTATATCATTCCTCTATCCTGCAGTAATGCTTTAAAGTATTGTCCTTGACAGCATAAAATGTTATTAATATCTAGCAATCATTTTAATATTCAGTTTCACTAGTACAAGATGTAAATTCAGCAAGGTGTATATATACTATGTTGTAGTAAGTTTTTTTTGTGAATCATTTGTGTTCTTTGTTTGCAAGCAATGGAAAGAAACTATCTCAAGCAAAATGGGGATTTGTTTAAAGGAAGAGCAGGATGGTGGCCTGAGATGAAGCCTGCTCCTGGAATTTCAGCAGCTAGAACTGGCAACCTTTTTCTTTAGGATGCTTCCCGTAGGTGACAGGCATCTCAGACTGCTATTGCTTTCCTTCTCAGTACTCAAATTCAGATTCCCAAGGGAGAGGAGCTGACTGGCTCAGGTTGGAACATGTTTCCCTGCCTGGATCAATTTGCTGTGGCTGGGGGGATGATTCCTATGATTTGCAAAGTAGGGGAAAAGGAGGGGGACTGAGCATACAAAAGCTATAACTAACCTGGAGTTAATTTTGTATAGGAAAATAAGGTATGAGGAAGCATTTGTTCTGGATTGTTCTTATTTATAAATTGTTTTCCAAAACTCTAATATGCTATTGACCTGTAGTGCTTTTCTGGAACAAAAAATAGAGTTAAATTGGTTTTTATTATTTTAACCTTAATTAAAATAATGAAAATTAGCTATGTATTGATTGTAAAAACTAAAAGCATACATCAGAAACTTTGCTTTTCAGCTTTGAGAACATAGAATTTTAGTCCTGCTTTTTGTTTCTATCATGATGTTCCAGTTTATTTCATAGCTCTGTGATGAGATACATTTTTTCCTGGTAATTAAGAAGCTTATTTAATATTTTCTTTGTGTTTCATCTTAATGTAAGAATAACAGTCAAAGAAAATTGGTAAAATATATACTATATTAGGGGATGTTTTGTGACTGCAATCGAATTTTCTTTCATATATTGTTCACCTTAATAAAATTAACCTGCATTTATTCTTGGTATTTAATATAAGAAGAACATCATATAAGGCATTATAAGCTTATGCTTTTCCTCAAAGAAACCTGCCACGTAGCTACTTGTGGACTCATGCTGTTTTTTGTTTCTTGGAGTGTTGGTGGGGGGTATATTTCAGAATTAAAATGGTTTAAAAATTGGCCTCAACATGAAAGCCTGCCATGCAGTGTTGTGGCACTGATGGAAGTGTGAATGAGAAGGCGGTGTCAGCACGTGGCTGGAGAGCCGCTCCGCCACTCTGCCACTCCGCCTCCCTGCCACGTGGCTTGTGAGGAGCCACTAAACCTTTCCGTGCCTAGGCCTCCCCATCTGTGGAATAGTCAGTACCACCTACTTCATAGGGGTGTTGTGAGGACTGAAAAGAACAATGTCAAATGTTTTTAATATTCAGATGCAAGGATGATGTCAGTGAAATCTGTACTGTATAAAGGCTACACAAAAATGGACAGACATTTGGTTGACTGTGCCAGATATCAAAAATGTATGTTCAGAAAAGCATTTTACCAACTCAGAAATATGACTTATTTCTAGGAAAAACAAAGTTCAAAAAATTATCTCTGAGATTTATTACTAAATGTTTTCCCTGTTGGATATAATTGATCCAGAAACAACGTTGAGATTCCACAGCCCTTTGTTTATATAACTATTAATTGAACATATTCTATTTTTTTGTTAAGTAATATAGAATATACAGCTATGATAATGAAAAGTATTTGTTAAATGCTACAAGAGTGACTGGGATCATAAGTGTTATGGGAGTTTGGCAAAGAAGCAGGAGGCAGTTAGTGTAACTGTTAATGTGATTATAAGACTAATACATTTGTGGGAGATAACTTACCAAGTTTGGTTTGTGGAAAATTTGGATTGAGAAGGAAATTGTATGTTTCCGTTAGAAGTAGAACAACGACAACAAAATATCTCCCATCATTTGTTTGGTACTATCTGGCCTCCCCAGTGCTGCTTGGGAGAATCATGAAACGTGATGAATCAAACACAGCCTTGCTGTTGCTCATCCTGGCACATACTACACAGAGTTGCCCATGGGCCCATGTAGGAGCAGCTCCATCTGCGCTTCTAATACGTAGGTGGCAGACTGAGGGGGTGCTCGTATTTGAAACTGTTTTTGGTTATGGTGCTCATATTTGAAATGCTTTGTTTTGCTGTCTGCTAATATGTGACCTCTCCTTGAACCAGTATAATCTCTGTTTGAGGACAATTGCCTGAGCTCCCAAGGTGAATTTTGCATATTTACATAATCTGAATATTTTAGGTTAACATCCAAATGGGCACTTCAAATTTCTTTATCTGTTGCATTTTATAAAATACAGTATACTAAAACTTGCTTCATATATAGATTACCTCATCAAGAAACTCCTTATGAGCAGCTCCTTCTCAGTTCTCCTGAAGACCCTTCTGTGTAGTGTGTGTTTCAAGATTAAAAGTTATACCCCAACTGCCTCACAGAGCACTAGTGATCAAATATAAATAAGCACTTAGATATTTCCCCCTAAATCCCGTGTAGGATAATATCGGGTGTTTCTGGGTATATTTAACAATATTTCCATACGGAAACAACTTAAATGATATTTAAACCATATAATAATCAATGTAATACTGGTTATTGAAAAATATTGATATTTTTCAATAACTAATATTTGAATGAGCAAACTTTATACCACCATGTGACTTTGTCTTTTACTGCTGAACTTTCCAGCCTGAGCTGCCTATAAACTTGGACAAACTTAGGGAGTTAAGCCAATTTTTCCCCCTAAAGTCATCCATCACAACCATCTGCCTAAAAAATTGTGTGTGTGTGTGTGTGTGTGTGTGTGTGTGTGTAGAGCAACCATCATCTCTTTATTATGGTTAATTCCATCATTACTATCTGTCTTGGTAAAATATAAAATATTAGCTAAGAGAGTAAGCTTTTGTTACACAATAAGAACTTTGTCATTCACTACCAGTAATAATTGTCAAATAATAATTCATCAAATGATGATATTGGTATATCTGTAAAAGTAATTTTGTGTAAATTAGGAGACCTACTTTAAGGGTCTACTCCAAAAATTAGAGTAGTTTATTTTTAACCTTGAGCAAATGATGAATTTTTTAAAACTTTTTTTTTTGTTTGTTTGAGACAGAGTCTTGTTCTGTGGCCCAGGCTGGAGTGCAGTGGCGTGATCTCGGCTCACTGCAAGCTCCGCCTCCTGGGTTCACGCCATTCTCCTGCCTCAGCCTCCCGAGTAGCTGGGACTACAGGCACGCGCCACCACGCCTGGCTAATTTTTTGTATTTTTAGTAGAGACGGGGTTTCATCATGTTGGTTAGGATGGTCTCAGTCTCCTGACCTTGTGATCTACCCGCCTCAGCCTCCCAAAGTGCTGGGATTACAGGTGTGAGCCACCGTGCCCAGCCTAAAAACTGGTTTTAAAAAAATAAACTGGTTGTAGCTGGGCAGGGTGACATGCACATACGGTCTCAGGGACTCAGGAGGCTGAGACAGGAGGATCGCTTGAGCCCAGGAAATCAAGGCCTGCTTGGGCTGTAGTGAGACCCCATCTCTAAAAAAAAACCTGGTTTGACTTTGATAATAATACCTTATTTGTTGTCTCAAAATTACCAAATACTTTATAACAACTTAGTAAAAATTCATTAAACTTAGTAATTTGTAACAAGAACTGAAATACAGGTGAGAATTATCCTGTGAGTTATTTTTAAAAGACTAAGTTGGCCGGGCGCGGTGGCTCACGCCTGTAATCCCAGCACTTTGGAAGGCCGAGGCGGGCGGATCACAAGGTCAGGAGATCAAGACCATCCTGGCTAACATGGTGAAACCCCGTCTCTACTAAAAATACAAAAAATTAGCCGGGCGTGGCGGCAGGCGCCTGTAGTCCCAGCTACTTGGGGGGCTGAGGCAGGAGAATGGCATGAACCCGAGAGGCGGAGTTTGCAGTGGGCCGAGATTGCGCCATTGCACTCCAGCCTGGGCGACAGAGCAAGACTCTGTCTAAAAAAAAAAAAAAAAAAATACTACATTAAGATAATTAATGTTCTTTTTTTGTATAATATATGTCCTAGGATTCTATTAGAATTGATGATAAAATTACACAAGTGTGAAGTAATAATATATACCAGGAAGTTTATTGCAAGATTGTTTATAATAGCAAAAGATTGGAAACAATCTGAGTGCCTCTCATTATGGGACGATTATGATAAGTTATGTTATATATACATTTACAAAAGGGTAAAATACAACTGTTAAAAGAATGAGTTGATTCTGTTTGCAAGGTTATGGAAGTACGCAAGCTGTCCACATGTATATAGTTTGCTACCATTGTATATGTAAAATAAAACAGTATATATGTTTTATATGCATAAATCACCTCAGGAAGGACCAAAAACTTGTGCTAACTGGTTGTCTTACAGCAAGGGTATGAGAAAGGCTTCACATTTTACTGTGCATAGTTCTGTGCCACTTGGTGTCTGTATCATATGCGGGAATTTCTTATTAAAAAGTAAATAGTAAAAAATAATGCCTCTGTTCCCTTTTTGGTATCACTTGAAGGTGTTGCCCATCATCCCTGTTTCCGTCTGCCTGTGCCTTTCCAAAGTGTGTCTTACAGATTTTAGCCCAACACTGCCAAGCTTTTTTTTAAATATATGCCATACATTAGTCTTCAAAGAGTTCTTTGCTTTATGCAGTGCAAAACACCTTGTAAATAGGTATTTGCTTTTTGAAGATTTTTTTTAGCAGGGCCTATTTTTCTAGCATTTTTGTGACCTCATAATTGGGATGATTTGGTAAAAGTTGTAACATTCAATTTGTTAAAAATAACCTTGTGAATCAGGCAGAATGGGGCAAGATGGTCAGACAGAACCCTTTACCAATTGTTCTCCCACAGGAACACCAGATTTAATAACTATCCACACAAAAAAGCACCTTCATAAAAACCAAAAAACAGGTGAGCAATCACATTACCTGGCTTTAACTTCCTATCACTGAAAGAGGCATGGAAGAGGGTAGGAAAGACAATCTTGAATTGCTGATGCCACCCCTTCCCCACCCCCCAGCAGCCATGGGGCGCTGAGAAGAGAATCTGTGCGCTTCGAGGCAGGAGAATGCAGTGATTGTAGAACTTTGCATTGGAACTCAGTGCTGCCCTTGTCACAGTAGAAAGCAACACTGGGCAGAACTCAGCCAGTGCCCACGGAGGGAGCATTTAGATCAGCCCTAGCCAGAGGGGAATTGCCCATCCTAGCGTTGAGAACCTGAGTTCCAGCAAGCCTAGCCAGCACAGGCTAAAGTGCTCTGGGGTCCTAAATAAATTTGGAAGATAGTCTGGGCCACAAAGACTACAGTTCTTGGGCAAGTCCTGGTGTTGTGCTGGACTTGGAGCCAGTAGACTGGGGGGCATGTGACCTAGTGAGACACCAGCCAAGGTAGCTAAGGGAGTGCTTGTGCCCCTCTTCCCCCAACCGCAGGCAGCACAGCATGCAGCTCCAGGAGAGGCTCCTTCCCTCCACTTGAGGAGAAGGAAGAGTCAGGAGGATTTGGTCTTGCAGTTTGGATCCCAGCCACAGTAGGGGCAGGGCACTGGGCGGAGTCCTGAGTTCCCCGTTCCCTGTCACAGGCCCTAGTTCCAGGACAAATTTCTAGACATACCCTGGGCCAGAAGTTGCTACCTTGAAGGGAAGGACCCAGTTCTGGCAGGATTCGTTACCTACTAGCTAAAAAGCCCATGAGCCTTGAATAATTAGCAGCATTACCCAGGCAGATAAGGAACTCTTTGAAGACTAATGTATGGCATACATTAAACTCCACATAAACAAAGTGGAGTACTATTCAACCAAAAAAAGAATGAAATCCTGTCATTTGCAACAACGTGGATGGAACTGGAGGTCATTATGTTACGTGAAGTAAGCCAAGACAAACTTCACATGTTCCCACTTACTTGTGGGAGCTAAAAATTAAAACAGTGGAACTCATGGAGATAGAGAGTAGAAGGATGGTTACCAAACGCTGGGAAAGGTAGTGGTAAGAGTGGGGTATGGGGTGGGGAGATGGTTAATGGGTATACAAATATAGTTAGATAAAAATACATCTAGTATTTGACAGCACAACAGGGGACTACAGTCAACAGTAATTTATTATACATTTTTAAATAACTCAGAGTATAATTAGATTGTAACACAATGAAAGGATAAATGCTTGAGGTGATGGATACCATATTTACCTGGATATAATTTTTACTCATATGCTTGTATCAAAATATCTCATGCACCACATAAATGTATGTAATACTACATAGCAACAAAAATGAAAAATGAAAAAAATAGCCTCACGATCAGCCTAGTGATTCTGAGGCAATATAGTTTTGATTAGTATTTTTTAATGTTATAGAAGGATGTTGTTAAAGTTTTTATTTGTTGCAAATACATCCCGAGTATACTTTTAAAAGTGTGTTAATATTGTATAGAAGTTTAAACATATATGTAATCAGCTGACATAAATGTAAAAACTTGTGTTTTCTTCCATGTTTTTTAAACTTAGAAAAGTTATCTGGTTACTTAATATTTAGTCTCCTTTGTATCTAATTTTTGTAATTTGACTTTTTCCATTTTGTTATTTCTGCATAAGCTTCATAGAATGGAAATTGAATCATGGGTTTATAGTATGATTCTCAGTGTTAGCAGTTCCTTGAGCCAGGATATTACTTTATCCAGAGATGAGCAGGTTCTAGGGATCTGTCACTAACCAAACCTACAAGACTGGTTTATAAATCAGAGGCCAAGGATAACCAATATTTGGGGGAGATACTTGTTAAGTCCATGTAAGAATACAAATTTCAGGTCACAGAGTTGCTTGACACACTCTTAGGACGATGGGAATTCTATGAATATTTACATCAAGTTAGGGTAACTGGATAGATTACTCTTCTCTATCTTAAGAGATTTTTTGTGTGTGTTTAGATGGAATATCATGGTTAGATTGCCATAATCCTCCATAGCCAAAGACAGACTAATTGCTCTGTGTATTTTTTTCACTTTTTTTCCCCTCTTTTAAGAAGGAATATGATTTTCTGTCTTTCAGAAACCTGAATTCCCCAATTTCTATATTCTTTCAGGATAATCACTCAAGTATTCTACAGTGGGGAAAGGAGACAGCCAAACTATTTTAAAGCCTTTTAAAATGAGTAGAGGTGGCAAATATTTGGGCTCTCTTAAGTTGACCTTTTGGCAGGAAGTCATTAATTCACTTTGGAGGGAGATAGGTTATTTGTCATATTTATCATCAGGCTCAATTTTCCCCTGTCTTACATTTTAGGGAGGAAATAATGCTGGCCATACAGTTGTTGTGGATTCTGTGGAATATGATTTTCATCTCTTACCCAGTGGAATAATTAATCCAAATGTCACTGCATTCATTGGTAAGTATATAAACTGAACTGCATGGCGATTCCCCCCCACCAGTTGATAATGGCGTTTATTTTTTATTGTCAAAACTGATTTCATCTCTCACATCTCTCACTGACCAGATGGTTCATTGATCTCTTATTAATTTTGACCTTGATACCTTCTGGAATATACATGACTTTGGCTATTTGTCACTGTAAGATCTTTTAACAGTAATACTTTTTGGAATGATTTACTTTGCATTCATCTGTGCTCACTGACAATCTTAATTCTGTAAAGAAGTATTAGATCATTGAATCAGTTTTCCAAATACTTTTTTTTCCCCAAATACTTTCAACCATGACTCATAGTAAGAAATATGAGAGGTTCATGAATTTATTTTGAACCCTTACAACAAATGATGCAATCTGATCTTTTCTACTCTCCTTTTAATTTTTAAAAATCCTTATCACAACCTACTAAATTGATTTATGACCACTAATAGGGTGTGATTCCCCAACTTGAAAGATACTGATTTAGCATGTACTGTGACCATGTTCCATTTGCTTAAAATTACATAATTAGTTTCCTTCAAAAACATATTTCACTTTGTTTCCAAGAAATTTTCAACTTCATTGAATATAATTCTAGTGTTTTATATTCACTATATTATGTTCCATTATGTATTTAAATTATACTCCTGTGTAAAACTTGGAATCATTTCTGTGGTAACACCCTGGTAAATCAGAATGTCCTTTAAGTTACATATGTCTGAGTTATAATTATAGATGTTTACCATTGGGATTTGTTGGTTTTCCTTTAGGAAATGGTGTGGTAATTCATCTACCTGGATTGTTTGAAGAAGCAGAGAAAAATGTTCAAAAAGGAAAAGGTATGAAAGAATGAGTCTACTTGGTAACCAGTTGTTCTTTGTAAAGTTTTATTAGGATCTTATGCCAGACGAACAACATGTTTGTCTTATACTTTAAAATTTCGGGCTATTATAGACAAATTTTTAATGTCAGTTATTAAGTTTTATTCATTATAAACAGTATTTTAAACAGAAGACCAACATCTTATGTCATTGTATTAAGTCCTGATTTTTTTACACATTGGTCATCTACAAACTTTATCTTAAGATAGCTAGAATTACAATATGTGGGTGACAAAACTAGGAAATTCCTGAGTTTGCACACTGTCAGTCTTGTTTTCTAGAGGATCTGGAGCTCTCCTTTCGTTGCTACAACTCAGGGATAAAAGGGAATTTTTGTTTTTCCCCATGCTACACAGATGTAAGGGGAATTGTTTAAGTCCCTCCTTCTAAATGAAGTAAATGCTGCTTTTATACAATATATCCATGCCCATCTTCTTAAAATAAATAGTCCTGGATTCTTGCCTTTCCTGATCTCTTAGATTTTTAGAGATGTGTTTACATTAACCTTGGCCATCTGATTAGGGTGTGAGGGGAATTTGATAATACAAATACAGGTTAAACATCCGTAATACAAAAATCTGAAATCCAAAATGCTCCCAAAATCTGAAACTTTTTGAACACAGACATGACACCACAAGTGGAAAGTTCCATACCCGACCTCATGCAACGAGTCACAGTCCAAACATAGGCACGCACACAGTTTATTCAGTGTTTCCAGGGGAAAAAAGGCCTTCTCCCCTTTCAGCTTTCATATATCTTTTCCATGCACGCCCAGATTCCCCCACACAAGCGTGCCCACAGAGGGCAATAAAGTGGCATGTGTACTAGCTGGATGTGCCAACTGTGGTAATAAATGAAATATAGAATACAGGTGGAGACTGGAAGCCTGCTTCGTTGTTGCTGCTGTTTGCCAGCTGCTACAGATACTCTGGTGCTGCTGCTGTACTGCTTACTTACCCTGAACACATTTTTTCCACTGTATTGGTGGTATGTCATATTTTTGACTGTTAAGTACTTGTGTGTGAATAAGTGTAAGGAAATGATTACTCATCAGTAGCATATAAATTCAGAGTCAAGAATGTTGGTGTTGATAAACAACCACAGATGGAGGAGGAAGAGGAGGATGGAGGAGGAAGAGAAGGACAGAGGTAGAGGAGGAGGATGAAGGAGGAAGAAGAGAAGGATGGAGGTAGAGGAGGAGGATGAAGGAGGAAGAGAAGGAGGAGGAAGAGGAAACAAACTTCGTTTCATGCACAAAATTATTTAAAATATTGTATAAAATTGCCTCAATTGATGTGTAAGGTGTATATGAAACATAAATGAATTTCATGTATATATTTGAGCCCCACCCCCCAGAGATCTCATTATTTATATGCAGATATTCCAAAGTCCAAAAAAAATCTGAAATCTGAAATATTCTGGTATTTGGAATAAAGGAGACTCAACCTGTAATACATAATTGAGGAAAATCATTAGTATAGTTAGTTTCCCCTTGAATTAGCTCACATTTAAAACACTGAATTACTGTTATAGTATGTTCAGGTTTTTTTTTTTTTTTTTGGAGACGGAGTCTCTGTCTGTCACCCAGGCTGCAGTGCAGTGGTGTGATCTCTGCTCACTGTACCTTCTGCTTCGTGGGTCCAAGTGATTCTCCTGCCTCAGCTTTCTGAGTAGCTGGGACTATAGGCACGTGCCACCATGCCCAGCTAATTTTTTGTATTTTTAGTAGAGAAGGGGTTTCACCGTGTTAGCCAGGATGGTCTCAAACTCCTGACTTCGTGATCCACCTGCCTCAGCCTCCCAAGGTGCTGGGATTACAGATGTGAGCCACCGTGCCCCACCCTGTTTAGGTTTAAAAGTAGCAATCTGTCCTCAAGTGTTCTTAACCACTAAATGTGATTTTACAGAACCCTGTCTTTGCTACCATCTCTTTTCTCCTTTCTGCGTTTTTACCTGTGACCTAGTCTGTGATTTTTATATTGATGCTGCTCTCTGCTCTCATCTCCTTTAATAAGTTTGTCCTACTCCCTTTTTCCTTCTAGCCTATCCAACCCTGCTCTTTATCTACTTTACTGAATTTCTTGGTCCTATTTTCTTTATTATATCTCCTAAACTAACTTCAGAATACATGTTTGTATGTCAAAACAACTGTAGAAGGGGAGGCTTAATATTCCAGGTTTACCTTTTAGCACATTACCGAGGAGGTTCTCTTCCTTAATCTATAAGGAATATATTTTAAAAATAAATCTTCAGGGAAAAACAAATTTTTCATTGTTAAAGATTAGTTTTGAAATGTTTGCAGCTTAGCAATTTGTCTTTAGTATTGTCTTTAAAGAAAAACATCGATTTGGGTTCATTTGTTCATTCAAGCGTCTTTTTTTTTTTGGAGACACGGTCATGCTCTGTCATCTATGCTGGAGTGCAGTGGTGTGAACACAGTAGTGAGTCTCTACCTTTCTGGGCTCAAGCAGTCCTCCTGCTTCGGCCTCCCGAGTAGCTGGGACCGTAGGCACATGCCACCATGCCTGACTAGGTTTTTTAATTTTTTTTTTTTTTTTTGTAGAATTGGGGTGTTTCTGTGTCAACCAGGCTGGTCTCAAACTCCAGGCCTCAAGCAATCCTCCTGCCTTGGTCACCCAAAGTGCTAGGATTATAGGCCACTGCTCTCAGCCAAAAATAATTTTTAAAACCACTTACTAGATAACAGGCCCTGTGCTATGAAAGCTCACAGCCCCTCCTCTAGGTCTTCCACAGTTAAATGGGGAGACACATATATCTCACAATTCACTGTAGTAAGTACAGTAATTGACAGTAGTACTTTAGAAGAATTAATGAAAAAGTTTATTTTCTTTACCTTTTTTTTTTTTTTTAAAAGATGGAGTCTTGCTCTGTTGCCAGGCTGGAGTGCAGTGGCACGATCTCGGCTCACTGCAGTCTCCGCCTCCCGGGTTCAAGTGATTCTCCTGCCACAGCCTCCCGAGTAGCTGGGATTACAGGCGCCCGCCATCACGTACCCAGCTAATTTTTGTATTTTTAGTAAAGGCGGGGTTTCACCATGTTGGTCAGGATGGTCTCAATCTCCTGACCTCAGGTGATCCGCCCGCCTTGGCCTCCCAAAGTGCTGGGATTACAGGCGTAAGCCACCGCACCCAGCCCATATTTGTTATAACTATCTTTTGGGAAAGGATGCCATTCCTAAAATTAACTCCCTTCTGGCAAATTTCTCCCTGCCAGGTACCTAACCTCCCCAGCATGATGTTTTTCTACCATATGCCTTTTGGATTCCTAGAAGTATTTTATTTGGATGTGACTGGTTTGAATTTGGAGCTTTTAGAGCAAGACATTTGGAAAGATAGCATGTGAGTGAATTTATGTATGGAATGAATGACATGTGAGAAAACTCTTGTTAGACATGATGTTTCCTATAGAGAAGAAAAGATACAAACTTGATCGCTTCAGTAAAAACACTTTTAGAGATTGTGTTTCGTTTTTTGTGAGACAGCATCTCGCTCCACCACATACACTGGAGTGTAGTGGCACAATCTTGGCTCACTGCAACGTCTGCCTCCCGGGTTCAAGTGATTCTCGTGCCACAGCTACCCAAGTAGCTGGGATTAGATGCACCCACCACCACACCCAGCTAATTTCGTATTTTTGGTAGAGACGGGGTTTTACCATGTTGCCCAGGCTGGTCTCGAACCCCTGGCCTCAAGTGATCCACCTGCCTTGGCCTCCCACAGTGTTGGGATTACAGGCGTTAGCCACCACGCCTGGCCTAGACATATTTCTAAAGAAATTAAGATCTTAGGCCGAGGTGGGCGGATCACAAGGTCAGGAGATCGAGACCATCCTGGCTAACACGGTGAAACCCAGTCTCTACTAAAAATACAAAAAAAAAATTAGCCAGGTGTGGTGGCGGGTGCCTGTAGTCCCAACTACTTGGGAGGCTGAGGCAGGAGAATGGCAGTGAACCCGGGAGGTGGAGCTTGCAGTGAGCCGAGATCACACCACTGCACTCCAGCCTGGGTGACAGAGCGAGACTCTGTCTCAAAAAAAAAAAAAGAAATTAAGATTTTAAAACTGCTATACAAAATATTCAATTAAATATATCTTTTTCCCCTTTCTCTCTAGGACTAGAAGGCTGGGAAAAAAGGCTTATTATATCTGACAGAGCTCATATTGGTAAGGTGGATATATTGCATTTATTTGTAACTATCTTTTTATCTGAAATTTATCAAATGAAAGTATTTAGTAACTAATTTTGTCTTTTATTTTTATTTAGCGTAAGTAGGATGGATTGTAGTAATTGAGTTCTAAATACAAAAAATACTAATTTTTTTCTTTTTTAACAAAGTCTAGGCTGAAATTTAACTGTTTGAAAAAAAGGTTAGCTAAGCAAATTTATAATACAAGCAGTATTTTACAAGACATCTCTAATTCTATTTAAAAATAAGCCACATCAAAATGCAAAGAACATTTATTTGTATACGTAATATTCTTGTAAAAGTAAGTGTACCGTTTTGCAGATAGAGTGACTCTTTGTGCCTAAAATGTAGTAGTTATTGCTTTTTAAGTGATTCAGATTTTGTTCAGACTAACCTAAATTTCAACCACTACCAATAAATTTGGGATTTTCTTCTCTGTTATTTTTCTCTTTCAGAACCAATGGAATTGTTAATTAGCAGTGACATGATTTAAGAGACAATAACCAGAAAAGAAATAAGTAAAAACCACGTAGGAAACTTCTCTGTGATTGATCTGCACTCTTAAATTGTACTTAAATATGCATGTGTCCTGTGGCAGTAGCTGCTCTAGTTTTAACACTGGCCTCTATTTAAAAGGCAGCCTCATCAAGATACTTACAGTATTTCTCAGCCAAGCACAGAAATCAAATAACGGTCCCTCCAGATAACAGCCACAGACTTGAATCCTATGTATAATCTTAGTAACCCAATAAAATAACTTATTTGAAGTAAACTCTATTGGATTAACATACAGTTTTTGTATGAAACTGGCCTCTTCATTACATTGTTTGCCACAGGCTTCTTAATCTGTAAAGTCTGAAAGGAACAATTTTTTGTTTTTACTGAAAAACAGTTTTATGTTAATATTTGTTGTCCTGTATGTTGTCTATTAGTAGACTGGTTATCCTTGAAAACAAAGACTTTGATAGCTGTTTGTTAGTGTGAGTGGATAAAATGTGGAATACTTCTGTATTTAACATAAAGTAAGCTTGTGAGTAGTTTATATTTCACCTGATTATACTTAAACTATGAAAATATTATCAGTAAAACTTTTATTTAAAAGACACCTTATTTCCAGAATAATTAATGGCATAGATGCATAACCAAGACAAAAAACAAAGGAAACAAAGAAGCTTTGCAGTCCCAAATGATGACATGCAATTTGGATAAGGACAAAAGGGTTTTGTTTTGGTTTTCAGAAGAAGGAGGTTGTCATTTTTGTTGCCTATTTTAAGTCTCTGATTTTAAAAATATTTATATTTTGTTTGTTAGCTTATCTTAGAACTTGAATTTTAAACTTACATATCACTATTGTGCTATAATATAGGAAGCAATAGAGTATTACTAATATTCTTTTTTTTTTAGACAGAGTCTCACTTTGTCACCCAGGCTGGAGTGCAGTGGGGTGATCTCAGCTCACTGCAACCTCTGCCTCCCGGGTTCAAGTGATTGTTCTGCCTCAGCCTCCTGAGTATCTGGGATTACAGGTGTGCTACCATGCCCAGCTAATTTTTGTATTTTTAGTGGAGACAGGGTTTCACTTGTTGGTCAGGCTGGTCTTGAACTCCTGACCTTAGGTGACCTGCCCACCTTGGCCGCCCAAAGTGCTGGGATTACAGGCGTGAGCCACTGCATCCGGCCCGACTAATATTCTTTCTTACTGGCAGTCTCCTAGTTATATAAGGAAAAATATGTTTTTGTGAAGTACTTTTGTAGCATTTTTGTTTGCTTACACTTACTACTCATTAGCTTTATTTATTCTGTTACCAATAGTCATCTTTATCTTCTTTTACCTTCATGATTTTATGTGTAGCTTTTTGGTATCCATTGTTCCTGTTGTGGATAAAGCAAAGCGCTGCATTAGATAATGAAAACCACTGCTTATCTTCAGAACTTTCCAATGGCTTTTTGTTATGTTGTCTGCTCTGTGAAATTCAGTATCTTAATCAGCATACCGCAATTTAGGATTGCAAAACAGAATAATCCCTAACAACTGCCGTTTGAATAATGTATAGCATCAGTGTATATAATCAGATAATTGGGCTATGTGCAGATATAAATATATGCTGATGATATCAGCCTGTTGGAAAGAGGATAGTGTTAAGAGACATATCCCTGTTCCTGTCTGGATTCTCCATCTTCCTTCTGCATTGCAATTGCTTTGGGTCTGTCACTTAACAGTTCCATCCTTGGTACAACATAGAGGTTAAGCAAGTTACTTAATTACGTTAGACCACCAAAACAAAACAACAAAGTAGTAATGGGAAGGGGTCAAAAGGCCTAGAGTAAAAGGAAAGTAATGTGGTTTAACCATAATAAATGTAAATGAATATTATTATTTTATTTATAGTTATATTTCTTTAATTATTTTTTCCCATAAGTGTATGTCCTTAAAGGAAAGTATTTCTGACAGAGGACTGAGCCTGTAGAAGATAAGCGCAGACTGAAATGTAGGTGTTAGTGGTCATATGTGTCATAATGGGTGTGTTGTGCTTTAAAACATATATCACTAAAAGCCTGTAAGGTTCACTTCCCAGGGCCCTTAAAAAGTCTTATAAGAAACATATTTTTTATTTTATTTTATTTTATTATTTTTTTGAGACAGGGTCTCATTCTGTCACCCAGGCGGGAGTGCAGTGGCATGATCTTGGTTCACTACAACCTCCACCTCCTGGGTTCAGGCGATTCTTGTGCCTCAGCCTCCTGAGTAGCTGGGATTACAGGCATGTCCCACCATGCCCGGCTTATTTTTTTGTGTTTTTAGTAGAGACAGGGTTTTACCATGTTGGCCAGGCTGGTCTTGAACTCCTGACCTCAAATGATCCACCTGACTTGGCCTCCCAATTACAGGCGTGAGCCACGGCCCGGCCAGAAACATGTATTTTAGTATAGTCAATTCTATAATAGTGAAAAGGAGTAAATAGTATCATTAAAAAATCAAATAACTAATTGGAAAATTGTCTGAGAATCGTTGCTGTGAAACCACTTCGATCTTTGCTTTAGAGACTCCCCCTGTCACCATGGCACTGAACGGACAGTTCTGTAAGCTCCATTGTAATTTAAGGCATTAGAATTCTCATTTCAGAACTGAATACAGGATCTGGCATATAGATGCTTCAGAATGTTCATTTATTTCCAAGGATTTAAAAAATTTTCCATAATATGAGATTGTGTATAAAAGTGTGCTGGGTGATATGGAGCGTAGTACAATTGAAAAAACTATAGGCTTTGAAATGGAGGGATCTGGATCGAAATCTTGATTATGGATCCTCTGGCAAGTGATTTCCTTTCCTGTCATTAGTTCCCCAATCAGTAAAACACCTTACACAGGTTGTGTCCACAAAGGAAAGAATTTTATTTATTTTATTCATATATGTATACACCCAACAGCTAACTTAAGTGCTGTACTTGGTCAAGATGTACCGTTTTTTATCCTGACAAATACTGCTCTGTAGTTTTCTTTAGTTTTGTTGTCTGTTCTTCAGTTTTAGTGCCTTCTATTTTTCTGAAAGAGTTATGTGTGAGGTTGGTAATATTTCTTCTTTAAATGTTTTATAGAAAATCTTTGTGAGGAAGTTTTTATGAATTCCATGAATGTTATGAATTTTATTTCTTTAATAGATATCGAGATATTCAGATTTTTCTGTTTCTTGTGTCAGTTTTAGATATTTATGTTTTCTAAAGAAATGTGTTCATCTAACTTCTGAAATTATTGGTAACTTTTTTAGTCTTCAGTAATGTCCCTCTTTTATTCCTGGTATACATTTTATTGATTTTGTGGGTTTTTGATTTTTTTTTCCCCAAAAACTAACCATTTTCTCTATTTTCTGTTTCACTGGGTTCAGCTCTTTCTCTTCTTTCTACTTTCTTTGGTTTAAATTTGCTCGTTTTTGTAGTTCCTTCAGAAGCTTGGATCATGAACTCTCAACCAACTGACCTCCCTCCCTCCCTCTCTCCCTCCCTCCCTTCCTTCCTTTCTTCCTTCCTTCTTTGCTTCCTCTTTCTTTTCTAATGTAAGCATTTAAAATTACATGTGTTCCTCTAACACATGTAATTATGTTAGCTATATTCCACAAATATTATTTTTACAATCATTTCCATTCAGTTCAAAATAACATTTCTATTTTAACTTATAAGTTGAGTATGATGTTCATGTTTCCAAATATTGGAAGATTTTCATGATTTCTCTCTATTATTTATAATTTAATTTTATTGTGAACGGAGAATATGTATGATCCTAATCTTAGTTTGTTGAGACTTCTTTTATGGCTCAGGATGTGGTCTGTTTTGGATAATGTCTTCATGCACTTAGAAAGAATATGTGCTCTGCTCTTGTTGAGTAGAGTGTTCTTTAAATGCCAATTAAATCAAATTGTTTGATAGTGTTGTTCAAATCCTATATCCCAACTGATTTTCTATGTGTGTATTCTATCAGTTACTCGGAGGAGTGCTGAACCTCCAACAGTAATTGTGGATTTGTCTATTTCTCTTTTCAAGTCAGTCAGTTTTTGCTTCATGCACATTGAAGCTCTGTTAGGTACATGTATGTTTACAATTCTGATTTTGATGCATTGAACCTTTCCTCATTATGAAATATCCTCTTTGGTATTAACAACCATAGATTTTTATGATCAACAGGTTTCCCTGGTACTGTTAGTAGGAAAGTTTTGATGCTGTATATACTAATTAGTTACATTTCAGAAGCTAAATTTGTATTATGTGATTTAAAAGTATCTAATAAGCTATGATTGTTAATACCACAATATCCTTTTGATGGTAATATTCCTTATTCTGATATCTACTTTGATATTAATATAGCCACTAGAGTTGCCTTAAGATTACTGTTTGCATGGTGTATCGCTTTCCATCCTCTAATAATCCTTAGTGTATCTGTGTCTTTAGATTTATAATGTATTTCTTATAGACAAAATGTAGGTGGGTCTTGCATTTTATTCATTGTGACAATTTCATCCTTTAATTGGAATGTTTAGACTAGTTACTTTTGCTATAGTTAATTATCACTATGGTTGGATTTATGTCTGCCCTTCGTTTTCTTTTTGTTCTTTTCCTGCTTTCTTTTCGATTGAACATTTTTAATATTATCTCCACTGTTAACTTACTAGCTATACCTCTTGTTTTATGAATTTATGAATTTTGGTAGTTGCTCTAGGGGCTATAATATGCATCTTTTACGTTACTTGAGTTACCTTCAAATATTTCACTTAGAAGGTTTAAACAGTTGATTTTTTTAAGGAAACTTAAAAATTATTAAGTTGCTGGCCAGTTCTTTACATTAGTATACTAATGCAAGGACCTATTGTGTTAACCTTTTGCCCTGTTCACTGAATCTCATAACTCAGTTTGTACCATAAGAGATGCTTATTCAGGGAAAATGGCCTGAGAAGTGGTTGAGACACTTAAAATTTAAATATGAAATCCAGATTTGTTAGGTGGCTGTTCTTTTATTTAATATCTACGTATTAAATGCCTACTGTGTCAGGTATGGTGCTGAGCACTAAGGATTCAGCAGTAGAAAAAACCAAAAGCATCCCTTAATGGAGCATATCATGTATTAGTGAAAACAAATCATATCAATAGAAATATGTAATCGATGTAGCATGGCATATAGTGCTCAGTTCTGAGGAGAAATAGTAACTCAGAGAAAGGAGCTAGGCAATGGCAGTCAGTTTGGAGGAGGAGGTAGGGGCCTACAATTGTACATAATGTGGCCAGGGAGGTTTCACTGAAAAGTGACAGTTGAGTAAAGACCTCAAGGAGATGTGAGAAAGCAAGCAAAGTGGCTATTACATGTACCAAGTCTCACACCAAGCATAGTATAACATTAATCATATTAATAAAACTTAACTATAATAGTAAATTAAAAATTTAAAAATGCTGTTAATAAACTTAGCTAAAGGTGCACAGTTATGATGGTTTTTTTGTTTGCAGTATCTAGGCTGTAGAAAGTGAAACAGATATTCCAAGGCTGTTCTTTCAAAACAGTAATAGTGGAGGCATTAATGCTCCATGCCATGATGAAGTCTTATGAAAGTAATTATTCTGATTACAGTAATTGCTTCCTGGGGCCTAGAAAAACCAAGGAAAGCATTAGTTCTATGACAAGGTACTAAATTAATTTCTGAAAAATATGGTTCACCTGCTTTCCATCAACCATTTATTTGTGTGTTGTCAGTTGCTTTTTTAATTTCTTTGAGCATAGAAAACAAAACATTTACATTCAAATGTCTTTTTATTCAAAAGAAATGAGAATGGCGTACTCTAAGATCTCAATCTTGTCATAACTGATTTGCAAAATCAGGGTTTAAACAGCCCTTAAGAACTATTCTGGCCTCTCAAGTAACTGAGAAAGACTATTGCTTGGGCAATAAAATGGGAACATGATGATAAACTAACCCTTATAGCTCAAAGTTATTGTTTACATAAAGAGTATTTATTCTTTTTCATTGCTATATAGTGTCCCCTTATATGACCATTTCACACTTTTAAAAATCCATTCATTCTACCATTGATGAAAATTTGAGTTGTTTCCAATATTGGGATATTACAAATACTGTTACCCTGAGCATTCTTGTAGATAGATATCTTTTGGTGTGCAGTATACTGATATGACTTTAAAGATGTTACTTTTATCTAACTGTGTGGCACTAAGACAGATACTGCTTACTAGATATTTTTAAATCACACATATTTAGCTTCTGAAATATAACTAATTAGTATGTACAGCATCAAAACTTTTCTACTAACAGATCAGGGAAACCTTTGATCATAAAAAGCTATGATTGTTAACCTTGCCAAGCACAGGGGGAGGACTGCCTTGATAGTTTTAGTAGTGTCTCAAAAGGAGGGAATTAGAGAAGAGTACATACATGGTTTTAGGGGCAGGGTTAATCAGAGGATGGGTTTAGATTGGGTTATCAGACTTTTCTAGCTTCACCATCTATAACTTCAATATCAGTCTTCTAATAGTTCTAAATAGTTCTTTTACAGATGCTACCACTAATCCCAAGAACCTCATATCATTCTTTCTGTTAAACATCTACACATTTCAACTTAATTATTTGGAAACAGTGACATCATTAGCAAAAAGAAGCTATGGTTAAATATGCTAAAAATCAGTAAATTGTACATCTTAAATGGATGAATTTTGTGGTGTATAAATTATATTCCCATAAAGCTGTTTAAAAACAAAACAAAAAACAAGAAGCCTTGGTTAGAAGTTCAGAGACCAAAATTCTAGTTCTCCCTCTTCTATAAACCATCTATTTATTGAGTCAGTAAATATTTGAGGACATGTTTGCACCGGAAATCAACTAGTAGGCTGAACTGACATGATCCTAATACTCTCAGAGCATTGGCAGGGGAGAGAGGGAGTACGAGTTATGTGTAGGTGTAGAAAGAGGCAATATTTCATGCAGAAGTACATGCCTTGTAGCTGAGGGCTGCAAAGAATGCCAGTGTGACCAGAGGGCAGTGAGGGTGGCAGAGCATGGTATAAGATGAAAGTGTAGACTGAATTTTGTCTCTTTTTTTAGAGCAGTGGAAAGCCATGGAGTTTTAAGGGCAGGGGAGGTGTGAATGCCATATTTGTGTCTTGGAAAGATGGCTTTGGCTGCATGACAGCATTTGGATTAGAGATGTCTAAGAATGGAAAGAGGTACACACATTAGGAGACTGCAGTTTTGGTGAGAGGTGATGGAAGCTCGAGACTAGTGAGGAAAAGGGAGGTGTCAACATGAGCCCTAGATTCTTGGAGTCCAGAACTTGAAGAAAAAAAGTATTTTTGTAAATTGACCTTTGTTAAATTTTAGGGCAAGATGTTTCAAAAGTACCCTCTTAATGACTTATTTTTAAAAATAGTATAGACTGCAATAAATAAGAATGAAAGATCAGACATTTTCATATTAATGTACTAGTTGGTGTTATAAACTTCTATCATCACTTCTAAAAATGTGTTTAATTTATTATACTGAAATGAGGCTGAAGGGATTTATAACTTCAGTAATTTGAAATGCGGTGGATTTTGCTTTTGTGTATTATCTTTGTTTCAACAACTGTGGTTTTATTTCCCCTCAGTATTTGATTTTCATCAAGCAGCTGATGGTATCCAGGAACAACAGAGACAAGAACAAGCAGGAAAAAAGTATGTGTGGGTTTTTGTTTTTTTGGTACAGTTTAAGCATATGCAGACCCTTATATTTTAGTTCTAGACCAGAAGTTTAAGAAAAATAAGTATTAGAATATCCTGTTTTAGAGAAAATCAGTAGGATTATGAACATATACTTAGCAAGAAATAACATAAACAGAAAATAGTCATATGTAACTTTATTCACTGCAATGAACTGACCAGGAGACCTACATCTTTCTTGTCTGACTTAAAGCTTGTTTGGATTTGTTTTTAAGTTTGGGTACAACAAAAAAGGGCATTGGCCCAGTTTATTCATCCAAAGCTGCTCGGAGTGGACTCAGGATGTGCGACCTTGTTTCTGACTTTGATGGCTTCTCTGAGAGGTAACTAACTTGTGTTTCAAAATGGAAGGAATGAATGCATTTTTTGATTTTTTTTAAAACCTAATGTGCAAAATGATACAGTCGGTATTCTAGTTAAATAGTGGTGGTTGGCTTTTTTAGGTTTGAAATATTAAAGTTATTTTTATTACATTCTAATTCATCCTTGGTTACAGATTAACCTCATGAAAAATAACATGATGGTGATTTAATAGAATATCCTAAGAAGACAAAGCCAGAGTTATATTTAAGAATTGAAATATGGAATGGTTTCCTGAGAAATAGAATGATTCCAGGGGCTGTGGCTGTCCTTGGGTGGTTACATTCTAAGGTCTTGATCCTTGCATTTTCAGGCCTGGAGACTCCTTATGTCCTCCCACCCAGAAATCATTAGCTCTCAGATACTGGTGAATTATTGTATACCAAGCTCAACTTGAAATCAACAGATGCTACGTTAACACATGCTTTCTGTAGCCAGATCTCCTTGGGAAACCTAGTAGTCATCAAAAAGCTACTCAGTGACTCAATGATAGGGAGTTGGTTGTGTATAATAACAAGTGGCATCAAAGCTATAATGACATTGTATCCCCTTTCGATCAACCACTCAACATTTGTCTGCACTGGCAGTGCACCTTTGCTGAAGAATATTAGATTGCTAATGTCTGCCTCTCTCTCTTTTACAAGTATCACGTAAACTGCCCCCTTTTGTTGTTGTACAGTATAATACAGTTAATTTAGATTTAAGTCTTTTGTGTTTACAGATTTTAGTCATTCCATTTCTCTTCCCTCCCTACACACATATCACCTTAATTATATTGTTGCTATGCCTAAACTTGAGTAAAAAAATAATTTGAATGTCTTACTTATTCATATGGCTGATCTCCTTTATTAAATTTTATTTCTCAGAAGGTGACTTCAGTTTCAGGATTAATTTGCTGTTAAGATCATTTACCATCTGCAGAAACCATTTGAATGAAATGATATTATTTGAAATATTTTTCACAGAGTGGTAATGTCTTGATTTATCTGTGTTTCTCAGGTTTAAAGTTCTAGCTAACCAATACAAATCTATATACCCCACTTTGGAAATAGACATTGAAGGTGAATTACAAAAACTCAAGGTAATGCTTTCTGACCTCTTTAATGTTCTTTTTAATACTTGTTTGCCAAATTGGCATCTAGATCTTTTCATTCATGCAGGCTTTGGGTAAGAACCGGCAAAGGAAATTGTTTGTCTTGGACATGGTATGTTTGAGTGACTTTACATGATATGGCTTAGACAAAATATTGAGTAGGGAGCAGGAGGAGTACCTGAAGTAAAGGAGACAGAGTCCAGATCATACGTCTCATGTGCAGTGACAGGGAGTTTAGATCTTATCCTGGAGAAAATAAAAAGCTACTAGGAAATTTTGAACAGAAAGGAGACTAGATTTGCATCATATAAAAATCACTTCTAACAATTGGAGGACAGATCAGCAAAGGCTGAGTGAGAACTTTTCAGGCTAACCAACCCATTTAGGAAGGATAACCCCATAGGGCCAGATTCTTTAGCACTGCACTCTTAAGAGACAAATAAGGTAATTGACCAAAGATTAGTCTTTTCTTGGCAACTAGTAGGTGTCAGTGGTGCTTACATTGGTCAGTAGTTGAAATTCCTGTCCTCTTCATTCTTTCACCTTTTACGATTTTTGATGAACTTCAAACTATTTCCTGTGAACCTGATTATTACTTCTTCTCATCTATAGATAAGTATCAATATCAGTTCCAGAACTGAGTAGGAATCTACAAACCTCATATGCCATTCTAGAATAAATGCAGACCTTAGGTCTGCCCATCCACTAAGTTCTAAAAAAATATGACCTACAAAGAACATTCTAAATGTTAGGTGTTTGTATTTCAGTGCACTGATTATTGTGTAGAATAGACTGCCATTTTCTTTTTATTCAGCTATGCAATAAATATTTTATTTTTTGAGACAGGGTCTCGCTTTGTCACTCAGGCTGGAGTACAGTGGCATGAACACAGCTCACTGCAGCCTTGACTTTCTAGGCTCAAGGGATCCTCCCTCCTCAGCCTCCCGAGTAGCTGGGACTATGGGCACACCACCACACCCTGCTAGGTTTTATTTGGTAGAGATGGGTTTTCACCATGTTGCCCAGGCTGGTCTTGAATGCCTGAGCTAAAGCAGTCTGCCTGCCTTGGCCTCCCAAAGTGCTGGGGTTACAGGCATGAGCTACCATACCCAGTCTGTTATGCAACAAATATTTTAACTTTTTGACTAGCAACTTGGAAGTATTTACTTGCCAAACTATGAGTATGGCTTTTCAATTCCATTTTATATGTGTTCCATGTGAATGTAAAGTAGGTGAAGAATAATAAATAGAATTAGGTGAGAAGATTCTTATAGGTAATGTATGTTGAACCAGAATTTTAAGGAACAAAGAACGTGATGACTAGTGTGGTCATTTCAGGCATAAAAATAGGACTAAAACAGGAATAAGTCAGAAATTGAAGACTATAGCCCATGAGTGATCATACATTTATCAGTGGGTATTAACACACTCAGGTGGGCTCATGAGTAGATTCTGGAATTTCCATAATAGTCTACGTATTTAAACATAGTTGAACCTAGGTTTCATGCAGTTATGCTATAGGCCTTAGGGGAAGCTCTTGGTTATTTTACATTTTTAATTGAGTTCTGAAGTTAAGCAGTAATACTAACAATTAAATGTTTTGAGAAATTTTTATAATGCCCATGTGTTACATAGTATTGGACATTATCTACTAGTAATAGTGTAGAGATAGACATGTTACAGTAATAGGATAAAATTTAAAAGAATAACAGTAATCAATCACTAATAGTTGCATACTTGGCAACGTAACTCGTGGCCCTCACCACATTTTGAGAATCACTGATGCAAGTTTCAAAATTCATGGTTGGCCAAACACAGTGGCTTACACCTGTAATTCAGCACTTTGGAGGCTGAGGTGGGAGGATCACTTGAGAACAGCCTGGGCAACCTGGGCAACTCACCTCCACCAAAAGAAAAAGAAAAAAATTTAGGTGGTCATGGTGGTAGTGCAGCTACCCAGGAGGCTGTGGTGGGAGGATCGCTTGAGCCTGGGAGGTCGAGGCTGCAAGTGAGCCATGTTCACACCACTGTACTTCAGCCTGGGTGACAGAGCAAGGCTCTGTCTCAAAAAATGAAATAAAATAAAAAATTTATGGTTTTGTGGATTATATTATAAATGCAGCTTTTCAAATACCTCACAAAATTTAAAAGCACATTGTAATATAGTCATTTATTTTTATTTTCCTGAAAGCTGGTTTATGAAGTATGACTACTTTGCTGGGAGGGTTTTATTTGCAGTGAGGTTAATATAGAACCTTTGAATTTCACTGTATCTCTAGTTTTTGTTGAGCTAATGCTCTTTTCTGTTCCTGGAAAATCAGCATGAGAGATGAAAGCTAATCCAAATGTTACAATAGAGTGAGCACCGTCACCAGCCCTTTTTTTTCTACTTTGCGTTTGTCAGTTTTCATGTCATAAAGTCAGGTAATTTATTCTTGTTCTGGTTATGTTAAACGTTTATTAGTATACATGGAAATTGGTTTTTGTCTTTGTGTATAGGGTTATATGGAAAAGATTAAACCAATGGTGAGAGATGGAGTTTATTTTCTATATGAGGCCCTACATGGACCACCAAAGAAAATCTTGGTAGAAGGTGCAAATGCAGCACTATTAGATATTGATTTTGGTAAGTGAGATATGACTTATAGTTAAGGGAGCTTAACTGAGCCCTAAGTAGTTAAAATATAAATAATTAATGTTAGCATTAAGGAGTTTTAAAACAATGTTTTTAGCTTGTATATTCAGGAATGATGAAATTTGTCATCTTGTGGTACTCTTTTTAAAGGAATATTGCAGAACACACAATACATATGTTACATTCCCTATTTTATTAGAAAAATAAAATCATCATTTGAGTTCAGTAGGTCTGAGGTTCTGTAAATTGTGGTTTTCATTGGTTTATGGTTCAAATCCTGGAACTATAAGATAAGATAAATTCTATGGAAGAATCTGCGTCTTTAATTCAACCTTTTAAAAATGTGTACATTATTATTAAGCAAGATTTATAAAAGCCTATTTACATAAATTAACTCCCTGGGCATGAGACTCTGAATTCAGAGCATTTCCTTCATCTTCAAAAGGTTAATTAATGCTTAACTTCTTTTGTCAAACTGCTGCCTCATTAGTTTGTTGACCATTTCATTTAAACATGATTTCTCATGATTAGTCTGATTGTTCTCAGCTTTTACTGACATTTCATTGGCTTTTACTGACATTTTATTGGCTTTTGACTCCGAGTAAACTATTGAAGAAAGTGTATTTCTGTATAGTAGATATGTATTTTTGATACCATAGTATGTCTAGCCAGTCTGGAAAGAAAACAGAGTGTCTACTTGGTAGAGTGAATAGTTAAATATGAAGGAGATCTTTGGGGGTGAGAAAGTATGCCACTCTTTAATTAGCTCTTATAATTGGAGGGTTATTCCCTGAGTCGAGATTAAAAGCTGGGGAAATGTTGAATCCTACAAAATTCTTGTGTTGCCGTCACTCCAGGTTGCTACAACACTTTAAATATTCGTATGAGGGAGTCATATTTGTTTTACACTAACAGGAAACTATGAAAATAAGTAGATGAGTTTCAGCATTAAATTTCTTCATAATCCATTAAGTGAGTAGCTACTATAAAGAGCTGAGTCAGTAACTGTACATGCATTCAAGGAGCCTCTCTGTATAAGCACTTGCGTTAAAGTTCTGACCTCGTTTTTATGTCATTACAGCTAAAATGAATAAAAAGTAAAACACTGAGTCTTTGAGAGGGCATTTACAGTTCAGATCTGTTAGATACCTATAATATACTCAAATGCAGAATTGTAACGGTAATTCTGTTTTAAAATGTGTTATTCATGTGTCTACTGTATTTTAATGTCTGTTTCTGTTTTTAGGGACTTACCCTTTTGTAACCTCTTCAAATTGTACTGTTGGAGGTGTTTGTACTGGTTTGGGTATGCCACCTCAAAATGTTGGAGAAGTGTATGGAGTTGTGAAAGCTTATACAACTAGAGTTGGTATTGGTGCCTTTCCTACAGAGCAAGACAATGTAAGCCTATTCTAAGTAAATAATCAAAATGTATTAAAAATTCATTCTTCTTTTTTTCTTAATGAATTATTGTCTCCTGTGCCTTTCACTTAATTTGCAAGATTGGTCAGAACAACATTTTCTTAAATACATAATTTTGGCTGGACATGGTGGCCCCTGTCTGTAATCCCAGCGCTTTGGGAGGCAGAGGCAGGCAGATCACTTGAGCCCAGGAGTTCAAGATCAGCTGGGGCAACATGGTGAAACCCTGTCACTACAAAAAATACAAACATTAGCTGGGTGTGGTGGCATGCACCTGTAGTCCCAGCTACTGGGGAAGCTGAGTAGGAGGATCACTTGAGCCCAGGAAGCAGAGGTTGCAGTGAGCTGAGATGGCACCATGGCACTCCAGCCGGCGCAACAGAGCGAGACTCTGTCTCAAAAGGTAAAATAAAGTCAACAAAAATAAACAAAAACTATGTAATTATAATGATGCCAGAATATAAGAGATAATGAAATGATAGCTTTAAGCAGAAAGGGGCAAATCAAGGACTTTGGTAGATCATAGGAAAAACAAGTTGTAGGGAGTGACCTTAGCTTAGATATTTGAGCATGTTTTCGATCTTAGTTTTCTTCAGAAGGGCATTATTATATCAATGACTTATTAGATATGTTTGCCTTATGGTTTTCAGGAAAAGCATCAAACTACAGCTCTTGGAAGAACTGGCTGGATTCGTCTATTTAATAAATACTGTTTTTTTCTTAATCTGTCAATCTAAATTTTAGGAAGTTATCTGTATAACATTGTAAAAAATATTAACATAAAAAAAGATAATAAATGAAGCATTCCAAATAATGCCTCCCTCAGATAAAATTCATCATCTCTATGGAATTCTATCTTCAATTTAGTTATTACCTGAAAGATGTTTATCTCAAAGAGGCTTTGCTATGATCTCTGGCATATATTATTCCACCAGATATATAGCACTGCTATTCTAATCCTAAAGTTCAATTTTCTGTTCTGTAGGAAATTGGAGAATTATTACAAACAAGGGGCAGAGAGTTTGGTGTAACTACTGGAAGGAAAAGAAGATGTGGCTGGTTGGACCTCGTTTTGCTCAAATATGCTCATATGATCAATGGATTTACTGCGTGAGTATTCTTCAGAAACAGTTATTTCAGGAAATCATGGCCATAGGTTTAATTTTGTGGAGTACCTTAATAGGAAAATTTCACTTTTTAGACTCCATATTGAAATTGTAGTGCCAGGCAGAAGTAGACCAATAAAGGGAGAAGGGTACACAAGGAGAGAGATCCCAAGTTATCCTCCTAGATATCCAAGGTTGTTGAAAAGAATCGTGATACTCTAAGTATAGAGGCAGGCAGAATAGGGTATGTAGGCAGATAGCTGGATAGATAAGACAGGTGAGTAGCACAGACACCATGAGCATGTACAGCTGGGAGGCGATGTACCTAGTGATCAGCGCATGGGCTTAATGTCTGAGTTCCTGGATTCAGATCTCAGATCTGTGCATTATGCTTGTGTAGCTGAGCAAGTTAATCATCCTCTGCCTCTGTTTTATCCTCTCTGAAATCTATATAACAGCATTACCTACTTCATAGGGGTATTTTAAAAATTAGGTGAGAAACATAGTGAGAGCCTATAGCACACGGCCTGGCTAACTGAAAATGCTCAGGGAAAGTTAAGTTGTTATTAATACATATACATGAATAGGTAAATAAATGTATTCATATCTGCATTAGACTGAACTTCCAATAAATAACAATAAAGTTAAAAATACAATTTTTGGACGAGAATCCCAAATTTAGTTTGTTATCTAATTTCTGCAGATTTTCTCTTTAAAACCTGTTTTCCAGTCAGTTTGTCGGGAAATTTTGATGTATCATGAAGAGGTCCTTGATGTGGTTTTTCTCACTCTTTGACAATTTCTGACCAGAAGGGTAGAGGTGATGGTAACCAGAGTGAAGAACTGAGGGATGCTGGCATGTGTGTAAACGTACATGTATCTGAATCATCCATGTAGTGTAGTGAGTTCTGCTGTGTTCCACGGCCACAGTGCAGCCTTAACTCCAGGCAGCCCTCCCACAAATATATGTTGTTTGTTCGTCAATCATAAGAAAGCTGATCTGGGCATGGTGGCTCATGCGTATAATCCCAGCACTTTGGGAGGCCGAGAGGCAGGAGGATCACTTGAGGCTGGGAGTTCGAGACCAGCCTGGGCAACCTGGTGAGACCCTGTCTCTACAAAAAACACAAAACAATTAGCTGGGCCTGGTGGCACATGCCTGTAGTCCCAGGTACTCGGGAGGCTGAGGTGCAAGGATTGCTTGAGCCCGGGAAGTTGAGGGTGCAGTGAACCGTGTTTGTGCCACTACACTCCAGCCTGGGTGACAAAGCGAGACCCTGTCTCAAAATGATCAAAAAAGAAAGCTAAGCAAAATTCATCAGTGAAAATCTGTTACAATTACTAGCAAAGTAACTCAGTGTATATTGTCCTCTAGCGTCTTATGTGTGGCACGCTTTAAAATATAATCCTAACCAGTTTTCAGAATTGCTTTAGAACTTTAAGCTTTGCGTGAATTTTTCTTTACTCCTGCATTAATCAAATTAGATATTAGAGCCTTTAAGAGTCTGCTCTTTTAACGTTGCCTTTTCTTCCAAAATTAGGTTGGCACTTACCAAGTTGGATATTTTGGACATGTTTACGGAAATCAAAGTTGGAGTTGCTTACAAGTTAGATGGTGAAATCATACCTCATATCCCAGGTATTTTCTTTTAGGCAATATCTAAAGGATATTATAAGGTGAATGTATTAGAGCAGTTTCATAAAGCTCTTCCATGTAATTTGTGATAGATAGCGACAGGTTTGATATGCCCTTTATGATTAGTGCAAATTTGCTCACTTATTATTAGTTATTTGGTTCATAGCTAATACTCATTTAGGTGTTGGGTCACAACAAGCACGTGCTCAAACTCAAAAGAAAAAACATGGACCTCTGAGCCCAGCCATACAGCTCTTGAGTCTCATCTTCCCTCCTTTGAAAGTAATTTCCATGGAGGTGTTTCTCCCTTCCTTGGGAAAGTATGCCACTCTTGAGAGTGAATAAGAAGAGGGGTAAGAAGAGCCCTTGTTAAGCTGGCTCTCAGTACATTAGCCCTCCCTATCCTTCAGGCCCCATGAATGACTTTCTCTGCCCTTTATTCTATAGTAGTCATTTGATAAGGATTAGGAATATGCCAAATGAAGGAATATTGACTAGCTTAATAAAACTTGATGAGCCGGTAGGTTTTGTGACTACCTTATGACTACTGTTTCTTAGGAATTAAGGTTAGCTCTAAGTTCTTAGAAATTAAATGCATATTATCTTTCCTTGTCTTACATGTATGTAAGTATAGAGGGAGTCTAGATATCTTATAAAAAAGTATCTACTGCCATTGTAGGACAATATTCACTTGGAAAATTGGCTGTTCCAGTATATGTTATGTCCTGGTTCTTAATTCTATTTACAAAGCTATTTCAAGAGTTATAACTTCAAACACCAAAAAGAATAGTCTAACCAAGTATAATGACATGTGGCAAGGTCTATCATCTATGGTAATGTACTCTAGAACATTACAGCAAATTCTTTTAATTAAAATATTAAAAACTAACAAAACACATAAAACTTGTCCATTTCATGTGTTTAATTTTAAAGCTGTTTTTGGTCAAGATCCCCCGGAACCACTCTTGAGATGGAGATTTGTATCCAAGAAGTGTAGTAGAGAATGCTTTCAGCAGTAGCACTTATGAAAGAAGCAGAGGGACTAGTTGAAATACAGTGCAGCCAATCCCATTGGGAGCCACAGAGCTAGGGTGGCCCTTTAGAGTTATACTAAATTGAGGCAAGTAGCCAGAGCTTTGTGCCTCCCAACAACTAGCCACGAAATAAGAGCTGTTCCTCAAGTGAGGTAGCTCCCTTTGGCCAAGAGCAGTTCCTGGAGAGGGACTGAGCTATGAATCAGCAACATGCAGTACTCCCCACCAGCGGCAGAGAGTGCTTAAAGAGGGTAAAATAAGTTGACAGCCTTCTGGGAGTAGCTCCTGTAGGATTCTGGTTGTTGTCTTTCCTAGGGAAACTTACAAGAGGAAGGTTAGTGGTGTAAATTAGCCCCTACTGTGGCTATCACAGCAGGAAAGTAGAAGCAAAAGTCCCATTAAGCTTTAAGCTAAGGCTCCCCCTATCATGTTGGATTTCATGTGCCAAAGCCAGCAGGCAAGGAATGGAGTCACTGGAAGAGGTAAATGATTCTGATCAGCATCTCCAATATGCTTTTAAGCCCACTGGTGAATTTTTATTTCTAGAATTTCTATTTAGCTCTCTTCTCTACTTCCTACTTCTCTACTGAGATTCCCTATCTGTTCACTCAATAACAATGAAATTTGCTTAATTTATATTAGCTACTTTTTTTCTGTTAGTCTAACATTTAGACCATCTCGAGTTTCTCTTGACTGTTCTTTTCCTTGGTTGTGGATCACTGTTTCTATGCCTAATGACTATTGATTGATAGTCATTGGTTGACTATTAGACATTGTGGATGATATATTAAAGAGACTCAGATTCTGTTGTCTTCCTCTGAATAGTGTTGATCCTTGTTTTAGGGGACGATTGAATTATTCACTGATCATCTTGAACTTATATAGTTTGGTTTTATGCTTTGTGTGTAGTTACGTGGAAAACCCAAGATGTTTTTCAAACTTTAAGCTGGTATGAGTCAGTTTCCAAATTTTGTCTCTTCTATAGATCTTGGCAGAGCTTGGTTTTTGGCTTCATTATGGGAGGTTTGTAATAGGTTTCACTCAAGGGCGTAGCTTTTATTCTTAAAGAGCAGCCTTTCTGGTGGCTCTGCTGGATGCCAGGAGAGTTAAGATATAATAATGAGATCTCTTCAATCCAGCAGTGCTGGGGCACCAGTGTACCCTGTCCCTTCCTTTTCAGCAGCACTGCTAACTTCTAGAGTCTTTGTTCCACCCCCAACTGTGTAGCAGCTGAGGTCTGGTAAGCCTCTGATGGTCCTGCTCTTTACCTGTGGCGTCCTCCTGTAGCCTTGGGCCTCTCACATGGACTTCTGGGGGGCCCTTCTCTCTACAGCTCCTGTCTGATGCCTGGCGCAGCTGATTCTAGCTGCTTCAGCTTTCCTGAAGTCAACTATCTACCTCCCCAGGTCAGTGGAGCTGCCATTCTCTGCTGACACCAGTGTTCTGAACTGTGGTCAGGAAATGGTCCCTAGGCAGAAAGTTGGGTGGCTTCTGGACTTGCTTGTGAGTTTTCTCTCCCAGGAGCCATGGCTTTGTGCCTGCCTGTCGTTCACTGCCTAGAAAGAGTTGTCATTTTGAGAGCTGGTTGGGAACTGTGTATTTTATGATGACTAGAAGTGGAAGCCCCACTGATTCTCTTAATTCCTCCTACCATCTACAACAGCAGTTCCGGCATACCTACTTAGTGTGGTTCATTACTTTTTCTAAGCTTCCAAGAGCATTCCTAGCAGTATGTTTTCATCATCTCTGTGTCATGCATCATGAGAGGATAGTCCCATACCAATATAGTCTTACTCAACTTTGTTCTACCACCTGCTGCCCCCCTTGACCCAGCATCCTCAGGATCCAGTTCCATATACACTCTCTTGGTACCTACTGGCAAATGTTGGCTTGTTCCTGCAGATCTTTTAGAATACAGTCCCTTTCCTTCCTTAGTAGGCCCAGTGCTTCCTTAGCCAGGTTACACTGGGACCTGAACCTAGTTATTTACTGGCCAGGAGGGGGAAGGTGAAGGTGGATGTGAGATGGGCACATGCTGCCTTGCAAGACAGAGGCCTCTGCATCATCTTCAAGCAACGGGATGCCACAACCTTTAATAGGAAGTAATGGGACCTTTTGCAGACCCAGAGAGTTTGGAAAATCTAGGGATTCAGGATTTTCAAGTATGTCAACTCAGATGTCCCATTCAGTCTCAGGGCCCCACTTTTTCCCAAACAAAGCTCTGACTTTGCCATAGCAAACTTGCTGGATTGCAGAATTCAGCTTTTTCTGGAGCTTTGCAGTCTATATGATTGAATTCTCATCTTAATCGTTGTCTTTTTCTGCTCTCTGCTATAGGAGATGGAATTTTGTCTAAGTTCTGCCAGACAGGTTTCATTATCTTTCTCCAGTTCGTGAATAGCGTTCATCAAAAGCCATCCAGTTCTGTTGTTCCACCGTGCTCGAATCTCAGTGCCTCAGATAGAGGCTATCCATACTCTGTGTACCCCAGTGGCAGTCCTCATTGCCAGCCAGCCAGCTAGCCAGTGATCCTGCCTCTTAGTTCTCATTTTAGAGCTATCTTCCTCTAACCATTCCTGGTGCCAGCTATCTTAGATTGAGTTCCCTAGGAAACAGACTCCAATGTAGAGATTTGCACATAGGAGGGTTTGCTCATAAGTGCACTGAGCAACAACATCTGTGAGGGAGTGGGAGAAGCAGGATTAGGCAGAGGGAGAAATTGCACTGCAATATAGTTGCAAAAAAGCCTTCGCTGATCCCATAGGGAGCTCTGGAGCTAACATAGCCCTTGAAAGTTGTCCCAAATTAAGGTTAAGTGCCCAGGTTGTTTCTATTCCTACATTGACAAGTCAATGGATATGGGCTGCTGTGGGGCTGCAGCTCCCTTTGGTGGAGGGCGAGTGCTGCAGAGGCTCTGAACTGTGAGTGGTTCAGCAGGCAGAGCTCCCACAGCTCTCAGTCTTGAGAGAAATCTGGGCAGAGTACCATAGCATCCACTGTATTGACTCAAGTCAAAGAAACTTTTCTTTAGTACATTTTCAGTTTCCATTAGGGGATACAGAGAAAATAGGTAGAATAATGAATAAAATTTCAAGTAGAACCATAGATTTCTCCGAAGACAGCAGGTATGCAGGCCTTCTTTCTGTGAAGTTGCTGTCATGCAGATCTACAATCCCTAATCAATAGAATGGAAATTCAATAAGCTTTAAAACTGGAAAGTTTTAAGTTTGGCACCCAGATTCATTTGGCAGCAAAACCAGTCTTGAACTAATGTTAGTATTACATAATCTTTATCCTCTTACAGCGAATGATCATATGTGTTGCTGCAGAAATATGTTTGATTATAGAATACTACCCCAGATGGTATTTGCACTGTTTTACCTTTCTACTACCTGAAGAATTCTAAATCCCAAAACATTTGTGGCTCCAAAGATTTTGAAAAGAGATTTTGAACCTACAATATATCAAAAAGTTGTTTGACAGTAAACAGTGTGTGCCGTGAATAAATGTCCTCTTTAACTTTTAGCAAACCAAGAAGTCTTAAATAAAGTTGAAGTTCAATATAAGACTCTCCCAGGATGGAACACAGACATATCAAATGCAAGGGCGTTTAAAGAACTACCTGTTAATGCACAAAACTATGTTCGATTTATTGAAGATGAGCTTCAAATTCCAGGTAAACATAAACACTTTGTGAATAACTGTTTTTTCTTTTCTCTCTCTCTCTCTTTTTTTTTTTTTTTTTTTTTTTTTTGAGACAGAGTCTCGCTCTGTCCCAGGCTGGAGTGCAGTGGCGGGATCTCAGCTCACTGCAACCTCTGCCTCCTGGGTTCAAGCTATTCTCCTAACTCAGCCTCCCGAGTAGCTGGGATTATAGGTGCGCACCACCACGCCCGGCTAATTTTTGTATTTTTAGTAAGAGACGGGGTTTCACCATGTTGGCCAGGCTGGTCTCTCCTGACCTCTTGGTCTGCCCACCTCAGCCTCCCAAAGTGCTGGGATTACAGGCATGAGCCAGCATGCCCGGCCAACTGTCTTTTCTTTTAACTTGCCTGTGTGCCTTTGAAATAGAATAAAGGAAAGATCATTGTTACTTTACAGAGTGCACATGATTTGCATAAATGCCCAGGAAGATACAAAGTAATATTTTTATTCCTTAAAGTAAATACGATGCTCATCTTTAAATGGAAGATAATAGATTACTTCTCACCCTTTCTGACCCTGTCTTTAATTCTTAGTCTGTTTTTTTTTTTATCCTGTGACATTGTCTCATTCATTTCTCCCTCTTAATAACAAATCCTCATGTATCTCTACCACCACCAAAAATGGTGTGTGTTTTTGGGGGGTTAAAAATGGTTTATGGTTTGTTTGGGTTAAATTACCCTTGAGATTTGGAGTTTCCTGAATATACATTGGGAAATAATTGGTATAGAAAATGGGAAATCTCACTAGAAAAAATGTAAGAAAAAGATTTTTAAAAATAGTTAAGCCTGTTTATTAAAGAACAAATATAAGATGGCGAGGGAGTTAGGCTTAACAACGTATGGCTGTATCTAGTTATGTGAAGTCATTCTTTTAACAGATGGCTTTTTCCTTGTATCCTTTTGTTGGCATTGATGGATATTTGAAAGATAAGAAAAAGTGAAGTGTGTGGGATGTGTCCTCCGTGTAAAATCTCTTTTGCCTTGTGCTTCGTTTCCAGCATGATTCTTGTTTTCCAAATTACTAGTTGCCCCTCCCAGCTTGATGTCAAATTTAGTAAGCATATTTGCTTACTGCTCTTGGTCAGCATTTTCTTGAAATATAAACAGCAGTGAGTCTAACAAAAATCTGTAAAATACCATGAAGGTTGATCCTAACAGTACCTTATGGAAGCTGGCAGTTCTGCAAATAATCTGAAACCATGTGATGCAGATGATTCGATTTCCATAGACTCCTGTAGTGGGCAGTTTCTGAGGCTGTGCAAGTTAAAATCATATTCTCATCTAGATGTTGAAGATGCTTATCTTGGCCTGTTATCAGCAACTTGATCATCAACTTTCTGTAGGTCTCTGCTGGTGTTGGTCAATATTTTACTATCCTAAGTCATTAGGAAAGTGAAAATATTGCACAGTTAAAAAGGGAACAGTAAGGCATACTATCCTGTGCTGGGTCTTATTTGTACATCCTGTTTAGAAATCGGCACAGTCTGCTAACAGAATAGAGAACAGCAAAAAGGCACATAGGGAAAAGTTATGGTGATACTGAGAAAAGTGGGGGACTACCTGTTTTTTAATCCCAAGGAGTGAACATTAGAGATGAATTGATTCAATTCCTTTTCTCTTTGTATTCTCCTAGTTAAGTGGATTGGTGTTGGTAAA